>NC_134569.1:33452776-33767776 GCF_050947875.1 Dermacentor variabilis
AGCCTGTTCTATGTCCACTGCAAGACGAAGGCCTCTCCCTGCAATGGTGCAGCAGTGAATATTCCTACGCTAATATGTGTTTAGGTTTCGTGCGCATGCTTAAGCCCCCGTCATCAAACTGAAGCTATAGTACACAGTGCACATGAAAAAAGAAACGCGATGAAAAATTATTTGCGTTTCTCTAAAGGCATCTTATTTCCATTTAGAACACGAGAGGGATGATGCCGGGCACCTACGGAACATCTGAGTATCAGTCATCGCGAATGTTAGCGAATTTGACATTCCACTTTCTCTGTATATGAAGCCAAGACTATTTCAAATGCAAAAAATGGCTACCTAAATGTCTAGTACATAGGAAGCACGATGGACAAATTCTTTCTTAGTCTAGTATTTTCAGCGGTGGTATCTGCGAAGAGCAAGCTGACTCTCATGGATTTGGGAATGCCTGCCGACCACACCAGTACCTGCAGTACTGTCTAAAAGACAAAGAGAACAAGCTTACATGTACTAGTGAGAAATGCATATTTCCCACTGGGCTTGATTAAATGTGGGAAGCCCTGGAAATTCGCTTCAAATCGGCTAGATTAAAATAAACACTGGAAGTGCTTCCCACAGTTGCTGTCGTGGTCACTGTCCTTTTGCGTTTGGCTTTGCGAGTCGTTCAGTGTTTTGGCATGATTGTTTAAGAAATGCTATAAAAATTAATAGACTGCTGAGTACGATTTCAGCTTATATATGTTGATGAGCGGTAAGCCACCCGCCGAAATAAAGGTAAGCGCAAACTATTTGGCTCAAGGTGAAAAGCTTTCTGGCAGCCCAAATTGATCTCGGCGCAATGTAGCTTGGTTTCTAGGATTCAACTTATTGTTCTTTAGAATAATGAATCTTTCAATACGATGGGAGTTTAGAATAAATTATTTCCACTCAAGTTTAACAGAAACACTTAAACCTTTGATGTGTTATAATGAAGTCAGGTCCAGGGACATAGGCGAGCAGGAATCTTCACACAACAATATCGACCATGTTAGCTAATGCATCGTTTAAGAAAGGTCAGGATTGGCCATTGCGATTATAATTTGTGCCGGAAAAAAAACTTCATGATCTTCTATCCAAACGAAAATAATTGGAAGTACGAGAAAAGGTGTAGCTGTCCCCCACCATAGACCTCAGGATAATTGATGAGACCACAATTTAAAGTAAATGAAGCCCCTTTCACTTTGGCAGATGCCGAAGAGCACGACGATCAATGCCAGTCCGCTCATGAGAGATTCGTTACATTAGCTGACCTTTTCTTTCTAAAGCGCTGTTACTTCGTGTTGTTTTCTCCCGCCAAAGCTTGTGGGTTCGAGTGCCTTAATTAACTCGTCCCTAATTAACTGTACCTTAATTAACGTCGCCTTCATCAACACCAAATGTGGCGGGTTCGAATATTTTAATTAATGCTATTCTAATAAAGCATGTCTTAATTTTCACCAATGATATGAGTTCTCACGATTCCAATTGGAATCCAACTAAGAAATATGGCCGGTTCGCCCATATCTCTAAGTGGGTTCGATTCCCACCAAAGGTCGTGAGTTTGAGTGGCATAATTGAATATATGTTAACTGTGCCTTAATTAACCTTGCCTTAATTACCAGCACAGGTCGGGCTGACGCTTCTTCTTTACATCGGTTTCATGCTTTCTTATGAATAAATCGATTGCCTAATTCGTCCTAATTAACGCCAAATTGGCGTGGGTTCGGCACGCTTCAAAGGTCGAGGGTTGGAATCCCACCAAAGGGTGTTGGTATTAATTATATTTGCCTTATCAGTACCACAGGTAGTGGGTTCGGCCCCACCAAAGGTCGAGGGTTTGACTCCCTATGAATTTTGGTGCCGTCAATATTGGTGTCATAACGCCGGACGGTGTAATGCCGGATATCTACCATTTAAGGCTTTCGCCTCAATAATGCGAAGACAGATGCTGACTTTAATGAGAAGTGGGAGCTTGCCCGCCTTATGGCCTGACGGGCTAGTCGAGGTAAAGGATGATAACTATGGTATACACAATGATCACTCATCACATCACATCACTTTATTTTCCTTAAAGACCCCTTTTAGGGCGTTAAATAAGGGGTGGCGTTTACGAAATTCAGGCGCTACAGCGGTCGAAAATTTTTATGGGCAGGCTATGGCAGCGACATAATGGGGAAGGCCATTCCCGTCAGCGGCTGCTCGTGAAAGTGAGTTCATGAAGGTGGTGGTACGAGCTCGCGGGCGCAAGACTTCAACAGGGTTACCGATGCGATAGGACCTGCGTGGTGGGGGTTCGCGGATGCATGGTTCTCATCTTAGCGATGAATAAAAGAACTTGTGATACAAGACATTACTAGCAATGTGGCGACGAGAAACAAACCTGATTGAAATTTCGGAGATAATATGCTAACGTCGTAAGAGTATGAAGAGTGAATGAACATGGTAGCCTGGTTTTGTACAGCTTCGATAGCATTTGTTAAATATACTTGATGAGGTTTCAGATGGTCGATGCGCATTCCAGTTTAGTTCTGATGAGATATATGTAAGCTAGTATATATACGTGTTGTAGAGCATCCCGCAGGTGACGTTTTAAGAAACCTAGTGTTTTATTAGCCGATGATATCAGGTTAGTCAGGAGTTATATGTAAGCTTGTAGTATGAGGTGCTGTGGAGCTTCCCGCAGGTGACGTTTTAAGAAACCTAGTGTTTTATTAGCCGATGATATCACGCTAGTCACGTGTAGAGGCCACGATAAATTTCAGAAATGGTGATATTTGTTTTTGCACTACTGCTAAATACTTGAGAAAGTGGACGAGGACGATGGGGAGATCGAAACGGTATATTCGAAAACGAAGGGTTTGCGACTGTGGTGAAAAGACGTGTACTTACATTTGTTAGGGTTGAGTGTCATCATCCACTGCGAACACCAGTTTAGCACATGGTGAAGGGATTCTTGGTCAGAAGACTTAGTCACTGAACAATAAATGACGCCGTCATCAGCGAATAAGCTGATGCGACAAGATACGTGCAATAATGTAAATGAAGAATAACAAGGGACCGAGGACGAAACCCTGCGGGATGCCGGAAGTGACTGGAAGCGGGTTCGAGGGTTGGTTATTAATGAAGACGGACTGAAAGCGATGCGTGAGAAATTCGTTAATACACGTGGTGATGTTTGGTTGTAGGTTCAGCTGGGAAAGTTCAAGAAGCAAGCGTTGATGAGGTACCTTATCGACTGCTTTAGCGAAGTCTAACAAGATGGCATGAGTTTGTGTATTAATATCAAGCTTGGCGTGAACGTCATGAAGAAAATGGCTAGTTGAGTTTCGCACGAAAAGCCCTTATGAAATTCATGCTGTGACGGATGGAAGAAGTTATTCTAATCTAAGAATGCCATAATTTGGGAGTAAAGGACATGTTCCATGATTTTGCGGGGTATACGAAATGGGCCGATAATTTAAAAATGAATCAGTAGTACCTGTTTTGTGCACGAGAATGTCCTTCCACATTTTCCAGTCATCTGGAACGGATCCTTCAGAGAGTGAAAATACTCTAACAGGTTAGCGTTTCCCAAATTTTTTAATTGATGTCACCTATGCCAGTGGCAGATGACTTTTTTATATTATTTATTCTGCATTAAATTCTACTACTGCTGAACGCTATGGCTTCCATGGCTGTAGTAATAATAAGTGGTAATGTGAAGCATGGCTCTTCGGATTTGTGAGTAAAAGCAGATGAAAATGCAGTATTAAAGATGTCTGCACAGTTGATATCGGTCATGATCTCACCAGCATTGCTAGTGACGGTAATGGTGCGCGTTTTCTTTGGGTTATCAGTTTCCAGGATTTCTTGGGGTTATTGACTATCATTTTTGGTCGCTCTACTTCGCAAAATGAGCGCTTAGTCCCTCCAATCGCAACCGAGTTTTCGTGTTCAGCTTCATAGTACTTTCCCACGCGTGCGGGTTTGCATGGCCATAAGCTGTACGAAATTCGCTTTTCTGTTTCTTGTTTTCGAGTCTTTTTACTGTCCTCGTGAACCAGGGTTTGTGATTCTGAGTCAAACTCTTGCGGTGAAAGCTGGCACTAGTGCGAGGTGGCCTATAACACACACAAATTAGTAGTGTCAGGGGTGAAGCGGGGCACTTAACCCACAACGTTTCCAAGTATGAGCCGATATTAATGGCAGAACAAGACAACTGCTCGTTGAATGTAATTAGAACTCCACCCCCGCGAGATTCTTTGCCATCTGCGGGAAAAATATAAAAATTGGGCAGCTCAAACAGAACTTTAGAGTCAGTTATATCATTGGGCAACTACATTTCGGTCAATATAAGTACATTGCTGCCTGACGATGTTACAAAGTTGGATAGGATATCGCGTTTCGGCAGGAAGCTGCGAATGTTAGTATAGATTATCGATAGGGAAAGGTTGGCACGAAAAGCAGGCCGGGGGATAGCGCATTGACCGGCAAGGATGAGTTGATTGTTAAGAAATTTCTTTTACAGTTTCTGAAGTTTCATCAGAAACGTAACGTTTTGGGCCATTCTGCAAAGTTTTAAATCTCAGGGAAAAAGACTTCGCCCTGGCACATGCGACAAGTTCTTTCCGGCAGTTTTGAATACGGCGCGAAAAGTTTTCACTTATGCCGTAGTCGGTACCTTTAAATCTTGGCCCTTTAGAAAGAATTGATTCTTTAGTTTTGAAATGTAAACTGCCCTGCCCTTAGAGTGTCTGCCTAGGTGACGTGCGTTCAATATCGTTAGGACTCAACTGGGTGCCTGGGTGGTTAGAGTAGTGGCGAATGATTAAGTGTTCTGATTGCGAATACGTTTCAAATGGGTTAGTATCGGGTAAACCATAGAAAAGTAGGTTCCTTTGCTTGGTTCTGTCTTCCGCGTCATCCAGACGAACCTCTAGCGCACTAACTTAACTAGTTGTTTTAGTTGTAGTGGTTTGAATTGTTTCTAGATCATTGCGGAGTGTAGATAGACTTTCGCAGTGAGATTCTAAAGTACTGAGACGCATGGTCAGATCCGTTATTTTCTCGTCCATTGAGAGCAGTTGACCCTTAAGCCCTTGCACTTTATTTGCCAATTCAGTCTAGCCAGCAGCCAACTTTTTTAGTTGGTCAAGGATAATGTCTAGCTTGTCGGGGCCAGGATTGCTCTCAATGTCACCACACATCAGTAATAGGGACCGAACGACATGAAAGCACTCGATACAGGTAGCACGGCAACAATAGGGGCTCCGAAGCTGTACCAAAAAGTAGTTACTGGTCTTCTTTGAGAGTAGATATTGCATAGAAGAATGACAACGTACTATGCATGTCGTTCAAATACGTTACATGCACAGTGGGCGCCCACATTCAGAAGCCCTCACAAGTATGCTTATGCCACAATTCTCGGCGTGAGAACAGGGTTAATTGAGTCTAAAACATTCCTCATTGCCAAAAAACAGCTTCGAGCATGCAGTTCACATTTTATATACTCTGTATCAATACACATACTTTCGATTAGAGAGTTTCCTTGGCCCTTCGCGTAAAAATATTTACGTTAGAATAATTAAAAAAAATTAATATGTCTTTAGCTTCTCCTGATGTTGTTTCACACAGTGACCAGATGGCTGGAAAGGCATTTCTCTCTAATGCGCAGATCACGTTTCCCGTCAGTATACCCGCCGTGGTTGCTCAGTGGCTATGGTGTTGGGCTGCTGAGCACGAGGTCGCGGGATCGAATCCCGGCCACGGCGGCCGCATTTCGATGGGGGCGAAATGCGAAAACACCCGTGTGCTTAGATTTAGGTGCACGTTAAAGAACCCCAGGTGGTCAAAATTCCCGGAGTCCTCCACTACGGCGTGCCTCATAATCAGAAAGTGGTTTTGGCACGTAAAACCCCAAATATTAATTAATTATTAATTAATCCCGTCAGTATATCATAAAATTTCGGCTAATGAGCGAACTGGTTTATGAAATCATTTAACATCTTGACGGAACATTGGCGTTATAGTAATCTTCGTAGTGAATGGATCCACAATTCTTTAATTCAGCTATTATGGGGATTCGGTCGCGAATACACGGAGACACTTGTGAGACGAACCTGAGTAAGATCTTGATGAGGGCTAGTTGGTTCATACTTAGAACTGAGGTGAAACAGCGCGAAAAAGACGAGGACACAAGGAAACAAATACCACAGACAAGCGCTCGGCGCTTGTCTGTGGTATTTGTTTCCTTGTGTCCTCGTCTTTTTCGCGCTGTTTCACCTCAGTTCTAAGTACGAACCTGAGGTTTAACCTAAAGCATGCTGTGGCTACATAGGCAATGCGGTGACTAATTTAATACAAAAGCCTAAATTGCTTTGATAAGTTCACTGACGTAACTTTTAGTCCACTCATAATTAACTATTCACTCTTAGCTTCATTCTCAGATGCAGAAAAGAGAGCGTCACCTGTGGAAACACAGCAAATTGGAACTGAGCCGACACACCCATCTTATTTAATAGTGAAAGGCGCCTAATGCCGGGATAAGCAAATGCACGGACGTCTAATTAAGAGCCACGAGGCAATTATATCGCTGTAATAGCCTCCATCATTGTTCCGTTTCGTTTTCTGTTTGCTTGTTATATCCACCGTAAAATTATGTGTGCTGTAGTAGAGTGAGATCAATATTAGCTGCAGTACTAAGCCGAAACTTAGCAAGGATTCCGCTCGATGTCACTAGCTGTTTCGTATGTAGTATGGTAGCCGCCATATTTGCGACTATGGCTACGTCTTTTCTTCTCTTTTCTTTCTTTGTAAGCGGTATAGTGGATCAGGCCGCTCGTGCTACTGTGTGTACAGGCCACTGGGGCAGTGTTATATCTTACGCGGACGGGCTCGTGTTCCCTTCGTATGCGATATTGTCGCCAATAGTTACAGAGTATTGCTATAAGATGTATATAGCAGTGTAGCCCTGAATGGCGACGAAAGTTATTTAGAAAACAGTTATCGGAAGTATTTATAAGTAGTTAGAGATTGATATATAATTGAGATGAGATTCTCACTAATGACCCAATCTAGGGATATTAAGAATTTGCTTAAAATCTTCGGCTGGTTGCATAACAGGGTTGAACACATGTTAAATAAACCCTTATTATCTGTGCAGTGGCGGCGCGAGTGATTTATTCTGATGAAATTGGAAATGTTCGCAACTGTTGTGTCACCACCTTCGCCTCAACAAACAATACGTCGTCAAAGGAGTAAAGGACGATAACGTGAGGTGACATGAAAAAGAAATTTTCCGGTAAGAAAACCCATTTTGTATACATGCTTAAACAATAGCATTCAATAGAGAGAAGAAAAAGAGCATATTCCGCTTTGTTTACTGTTAAACACAAATACATCCATTACCCATGGTGAGTGCTGCGACAGAACAATAACACGAGGACACAGACAAAATTAAACTTTAATTGTTGATCGTTAATAAATCTTTCAGATCAGGGGTTATTATCATTGCTTTCAAAGCATATTTTTGCTGTTCATACTCAGGACAGCTGATGAGAACTTGCTCTATGTTCTCCCATGAATTGCCACACTTACAGAAAGGCATAGCTGAACTACGTATACAGCACAAAAAATTACTTGCATACGCCATTTCTAACTGAGAATGAGAGTATCGATGTCACGGCCAGCACCAGCAGAGACCGGAAACTGAATGTTGATGGGGGTCGATTTTATACATAAGTATGTCCACAGAATTGGCGTCAAATCGGCGATCTTGTGTTATACACTCGCATAGTTGTTTCTTTCTAATCTTACAATCGGCTGTCGTGAATTGAGTTAGTGGGACAGCAGCGGAATGATGTGCTTCTCCAGCCATTCTTCTGAAGCCATTAAGCTTCAGTGTTTTGTGCTATACCAAAATGCCCAGGAATGTTTTGCAGCTTTCTTTGATTGCCTGATCATGTAGTGACAGCTGTTTAAAAGCAAATTTGATAAACCAACATTGCGTTTGCATCGTACGGGAAGAAGTGAGCAAGCACTGAAGCGTCGACTTTGAGTCTGTTAGAATAGATCATACAGCATATTTCTCCGGCTTTTGAATGAATCCAGCGGCCAATAGTATTGCATACAACCCTTTTACCGTTCATGATAAGCCATGTGAAAGACAATGGCAATTGCGACAGGTGGGTGGAAGCTATATTTAGGTTTAACCCCTTCAGTAACGAATTAGGATCGACTGTCGATACATGTATCAAATATGGATAATTTCATCTGAGAGTGCTTGAGACTCCATTGAAATCAAACCAAGGTTGTAGAATGACTCTGTGCATTTTATAATGATAATGAGTCATCGTAAATACAGAGTAACTAAATATTATAATACTGTAAAGTCAACAATGCTACGTTTCTTCATAAACAGGGTTAAATGACCCGCTTGAATTACATGCAGAAGTTATTTGTCGGTCTCAAGCATTTATATATATATATATATATATATATATATATATATATATATATATATAGATATATATATATATATATATATATATATATATATATATATATATATATATATATGTATATTTCGCGGTTGATACCGACCTTCCCCACGTCAAATGCCACGCAAAACACTGTATCACTCAGAAGTAAAATGGAAGTAATTGGGGTTATCAGAATGTTCCATGTAGACTAAGCTTAATGTTCGTGCTCTATTTTTTTATACCAGTGCACAGAAATGACGAAAATAGGTGGCGTGCACCAATGTGGACGCCGTGCCTGAAGGAGTTAACTTTGGGTGCTGCTGACTGTTTTTTTAGTTTTGCACCAACTAGCGCAAGCAAGAGTTTTACTTGAGCAGGTTTTGTAGTCATCGGAGTGAGAGTGAAAGGCTAATGAGTATGCAGGTCGTGTAGACCGTGTGCGTCGAAGGGTAATCCGGTTGTGAAACCTAGCCGTTGAACACGTTGGGTAATCTTCCTGAGCGTTCCATGTGGAAGGCGTCGGTGAAACGCCGTCCGTTCGCGGTGGTGGTTTCATGCGAAAGCGGGAAATTTATTATTTCCGGCGGCTGAATTTTCTCGCGGGTTGGGCTGATGGCTGCTTCGGCGACGAAGTGGAAAGCTTCGGCAACGTGCTAAGAAATTCCTCGCGACACATTCATCGTCATTTCCCACGCGTGCTCAGTGAGCAAAGTCCTTCACTGTCGAGACTCCGTGTGCCACTCCTAGTCATATACACCACCGCGCGTTGCCCATTTCAATAAATTGCACGAAACAGACCTTGACTGCTAGTAGCACTTTGCAAAACTACCTTGGAGGAGAAGGAGGTGGAGCAATAAGAACACAAGGAAAAAAAAAGAAAATGCAGGGCATCAACATGACGAGCGTGCGGTTTCCTGCTTTGGAGTGCTCCTGTGAGTTAGCGTTTTTTTTTTGCTTTTCCGCACGTTTTTGTGGTGGTTAGTGGTCCTGCCAAGACAGCGTGCCCTCGCGCACCGCATCATCATCATCATCATCATCATCATCATCATCATCAGCCTGGTTACGCCCACTGCAAGGCAAAGGCCTCTCCCATACTTCTCCAACTACCCCGGTCATGTACTAATTGTGGCCATGTTGTACCTGCAAACTTCTTGATTTCATCCGCCCACCTAACTTTCTGCCGCCCTCTGCTACGCTTCCCTTCCCTTGGAATCCATTCCGTAACTCTTAATGACCACCGGTTATCTTCCCTCCTCATTACGTGTCCTGCCCATGCCCATTTCTTTTTCTAGATTTCAACTAAGATATCATTAACTCGTGTTTGTCCCCTCACCCAATCTGCTCTTTTCTGATCCCTTAACGTTACACCTAACATTCTTCTTTCCATAGCCCGTAGCGTCGTCCTCAATTGCGTCGTCACCGTACACCATTTATTATAGCTCTCTGAGATGCACGGGCTTTCGCGCGAGAAGTTGAGTGCATCTGAAGGATTAGATGCTGCGGTTTAGCTCTCGGGGTAGGTTATACCACTATGAGTCTACTGGTTATTGAGACTTCCGTCTGTGTAATTGCGCAATGAAACAAACGCTGGCTAAATGTATTCACTGTATCAAATATGCCCCTCCAAGCGCATCATTCTTTTGAAAAATGAATATTTTAGTATTAAAGAGTACGGCTATTCGCTTACTTCGACAATCATGGTAGAAGGCATGTTGCACTGGAATATGTGCATGTCCTGCAATCGTCACTGACTTGCATGAATCGCTGTGAACTCAGCGAGTACAGGCCTTGTACGTAGCTGCATACATTCTTTTTGCGAATCCTGATCGTACGTCTTTAAGATGCCCCACTTTTTCCAATTCATACATTGTTTTTTTTTGCGAGAGCTGTGAACTTAAATATTGTGAAAATATACGGCGCAAGTCATGTCGCCGCTTGGTTGCTTCGTGGGAGGTTTTGAACCTTACACTGCAAATCATGCGATGCTCCTACTGCCACAGAGATGTGGAGAGCGCAGGAGGGCTCTTAGGTATTCTTCAATTGTGCTTGTTTCAGAGAGAGAGAAAGAAAAAGGCACATGGTTACCCGGTAGAGCTTCTGATTTGCTACACGGCACGGCGGCAAGGGTAAGGGGAACACAAAGATGAAAAAAATAGCGGAGAGATTAAGCAATGGCGCGAAAAAAAAGTGGAGGAGCTGGGGTACGTCTTTGAGAGTTATTGTCTGACTGATAGTTCACTCAAACGTAAACACTTTAAGAGTGCCTTGAACGACTTGTGGTGTGACGACTGTATAGGTCGACGTTCAAAAAGCGTCTGCTCGGAAAGCGGCCGGTCGTGAAGACGGGCCAGCGCAGACGCTGGCCAGTCTTGGGGCACGACCCCTACGCCGAAATGGGGCACTTACCGCTGCTGTATTTACAGGCTGCCATTTTATGTGGCGTCCGTGCTTCGTCCACTGGATGCTGGCTCCCGCTTTCAAGTACTCTACTCGCATCGCCGCCTGGATCCCCATTCAACCCGCTTGACTCGGAGCGCTTCCATGGAATGGGCTGGCAACATGGATCTTGCACCGCTATCATCGCAGCGCACGACAGGGGATATAAGCAGCGTCCGGTCACGGCTCGCTTTGGGCACGACACCTACGCCGAAATGGGGCACTTACCGTTGCTGTATTTACAGGCCGCCATTTTATGTGGCGTCCGTGCTTCGTCCACTGGATGCTGGCTCCCGCCTTCAAGTACTCTACTCGCATCGCCACCTGGATCCCCATTCAACCCGCTAGACTCAGAGCGCTTCCATGGAATGGGCTGGCAACATTGATCTTGCACCGCTATCATCGCAGTGCAGCGTCCGGTCATCGCTCGCTTTGGGCCCGACCCCCAAGGTAAATATACCTGGTAGCGAAGCTTCCATAGGAGCCCATACGTTCAAAACATGGCGGTCCATCTGCGGTTCATGGGGCTTAGCGCCATCTGTATGTGGTGGGAGCACTTCCGGCGGAAGAAAAAATAATGTGGCGCCATGTCCGTCAAAAGCAGAAGTGACGTCATTTTGTTTTCGAAGGTGCGAAATTTGTTTTGTTGTCCTTTTTTGGAGCTGTATATACAAGTGCCCCGCCATTTGACTTGATGGACGTTCCGAGCTTTCAGCGTGGAAAGCGATGCACGAGAAAGCCAGCCATACGGTTGTCGAAATCGCATCTCTGCACAGAACATACTTTCTTTTGAGGCCGACGAAAGCTTTAGGTGTAGAGTGCTGATCCTATTGTCGGATGCCAAGCCCGTCGGCCAGCGCAGTCGCACGAAAACAACTACACAATTATCTGGCGGTCGTACATCACTACTTTTGACTGAACAGATTAAGAAGCGATGAAACTACCCGCGCCACCAAATTCAGACAAACTTCGACAAGCAAGAAAGCACAAACTGTGAGGGGGGCGTATTTCAACAGGTGACCCTTTACGAGTGCGCCTTTCTGCCCATTTCAAGACGTGCATTGCATTGCGAGTGATACTGGCGTCAACGCCCCCTGTAGCGATAGGCGCTGAAAAGAAATGCATTTATTAATAATAATAAAATTAAACTTGTATTTTCTTAACTCGTCACGAATATATAAAATTGACTAGGAATTTTATTTCCGTTCAATGAATCTAAGTGTGTCTCGTTTGAATTAAATAACGCGTTTTTCTTTCCCAACGTTTGTTCCCTCCAAACATAGTCGCGCTTCAATCGCTTCTCCCATAACCCCGCATGCTGATGTCGGTGACAATCTGTACTGAACCGCTTTTCGCCCGAAGCTTCGCGACCTATTTGAATCGACCTTGCGACACCTACGCCGAAATGGGGCACTTACCGCTGCTGTATTTACAGGTCAATTACCGCCCTGGCGCTTCATGTATTAAGACTGATAACTATTGCCTCATTGCAATGTCGTGCCCCTAAGTGCTTTCTGATAAATTGTGCCTGGTGTCATTACTCCTGTCGAGCATATGTCCTTCCATAGGTAGCTGGTTGATTTTACTTTCGGGGGATGTTGAACAAAACCCGGGCCCTGACACAAATGCCATCACGCAAACGCTTGCTTCCGTTCTTGAGACTGTGCGCAGACTTCAAGCGGGACAGTCAGCTATTCTAAGCGAGCTTAAAGGTGTCAGGGAACGGCAAGAAGCCACAGATGCCAGAGTAGATTGCTTAACTGGAAGGATAGATGAACTCGAAAACACGGTTGCATCTCTCGATAGTGTTCAAATCTCGAAGCCAAATAACGAGTTACGCAGTTTATGTGACCAACTTCACTCGCTCACTTCAAGATGTGATGATACAGAAAACAGAATGCGACGATGTAATGTACTGTTTTTTGGTATTGATAATGAGCAAGGCGAAAACTGGGCTGCGTCTGAATAAAAAATAATACAGTTTTGCACTGAACAGCTTGGCCTTACCATGGTGAGCGCACAGTTTGAGCGCGTGCATAGATTGGGGCGTTTTTCTTCTGAGAAACGTCGGTCCATCATAGCACGATTAGCACTTTTTAAAGACAAGCAGAATATCCTTGCACTTGCGCACAAGCTAAAAGGTACTGAGTATTCCATACGTGAAGATTTTTCTTTGTCCACAAGGCAAGCAAGGAAAAAATTAATTGAATTTGCCAAAAGAAGAAAACAGCCTTTCAAACTTACAATAGATAAGGTTCGTATTAATGACACCACTTATGTTTATGACCGCGCTACCGACACAGTTGTGCCGTCAATCCTGTAGCTAAAGAAGGCAACATTTGCTGGTATAGCTAAGAAATCGCAATCTTCCTTAACGTCAACGCTGTCGTTATCTTACACGAACATTCGCAGCCTACTAAACAAGCGCGATGCATTGAGTGCTTATTTGGAAGATGGCGATCCCGATATCGTAGCTTTAACTGAGACTTGGTTGCACACAGACATCACTAATGAAGAACTTCTTTCCAACAGTAACAAAAACAACATTTACAGGCATGAACGTAGTGGGAAGAGGGGTGGTGGTGTCCTGATTGCTATAAAAACCTGCATTTCGTCCTTTCTCGTAGACACCAATTCCCCAGCTGAAATAGTTTGGGTCGCGTGCGCAACAGCCTCTGCCCGGGTCCTAGTGGGCATATGTTATCGGCCGCCCGACGCTGACCGCTCGTTTCTGGATGTGCTGCGTGAAAGCATTACACGTGCAACTCAACAATGTTCCACGGCTCTTGTTTATCTCCTGGGAGACTCTAATTTTCCACTTATTGATTGGCCAAATCTGTCATCATCATGCCGCTCCTCTGCTGAATTTATTAGCTTAACACTAGATTACAATCTAACCCAGGCAGTCGATCAACACACCCGTGGTCCCAACATCCTAGATTTAGTATTAACTTCCGCACCTGATACCGCCGGGCCTATTGCTTACATTGATGGCTTGAGCGATCACAAAATTCTTCAATTAGACATTAATATTGCACAAGCTTTCTATCAGGTTCAGACTAAAAGTATTAGAGATTACAATAGGGCCGACTATAATAATATTAATGCTGAATTGGCTATTTTTCTTAGTGAAGTGTTTCTGCCATTCTTTAATTCAAGATCTGTAAACGACAGCTGGGAACTTTTTAAGCAAAAATTAACAGCTCTTGTAGAAAATTACGTGCCAAAAATCATTATAGCAAATGACAGATCTAATCCTTGGTTTACAAAGCACCTTCGAACACTAAGAAACAAGAAGAAGCGTCTGTATCGGGCGGCCAGAAGGGACAAGCAAGCCTCATCTTGGGCAGCATACAGTGATTTTCTAAAATTTTACTGCAAAGAGCTATGCGCAGCCAAAGACAAATATTTCTCACGTGACCTGCCATCTCTTTTAATCAACAATCCCAGAAAATTCTGGCAAGTCATATCACGAGGTAACACTGTCCGCAATATTGTCTTACATGATGAAGGTAAAAGCCCTCTGTCTGACGCTGATTGTCCAGTAGCGTTTAACAATTTTTTCACCTCTGTTTTTACACAGGAAGACTGTTCCACTGTTCCCATAGTTCCCGACTTTGAATATCCTTTTATGGAACCAATAGACATTACAGCAGATGCCATTTCGTCTTTAATAAATAATCTGAAATTATCCACACCTTCCGGTATAGACAATATTAACTCAAAAATACTAAAAAATACCGTTACAATTTCAAGCCAAATTTTGTGTCATATTTTTAGGAAATCCTTATCATCTGGCGAACTACCCCTGGACTGGAAAATCGCAAAGGTTATTTCTGTATTCAAGGGGGATAACAAGTACTCTCCACGAAATTACCGTCCCATCTCATTAACATGCATCTGCTGTAAACTACTGGAACATATCATAGCATCGCATATCTACCGCCATTTAGAATCAAATAACTTTTTTATTTTAACCAGCATGGATTCAGAAAAGGCTTATCTTGTGTCACTCAGTTGCTTGAATTTACAACAGAATTACATTCCAGCATGAATAACAAACAGCAGACTGACTGTGTATTCTTAGATTTTTCCAAAGCATTTGATCGTGTCGCTTATTGTCGCCTCATCTCAAAAATATCCGCGCTCCGGCTGGATTCATTAACTTTATCTTGGCTCCGAAACTTTCTCTCCTTGCGGCAACAGTTCACTGTTGTTAATAACCACTCATCGCTTACTTCTGACGTTACATCTGGCGTACCGCAAGGCAGTGTCCTTGGCCCTCTTCTTTTCTTAATTTTCATTAATGACCTTCCACAAAACATATCATCGCAGATAAGGCTTTTCGCCGACGATTGCATTTTATACCGTACAATAAGAACATCTGATGACTACTTAGTATTGCAGAACGACCTTAACCTTGTCAGTTTTTGGTGCAGTACGCGGCAGATGACCATGAACTCAGACAAATGTAAAGTTATGTCCTTCTCGCAAAAACATTCAAACTCTCCCTTTTCTTACGTCCTAAATAACACCGCCGTACCTCCGACATTGTCGTACAAGTACTTTGGCATTGAACTTACAAATCATCTTTCCTGGAGTACACACATAACAGCTATCTGCGCAAGAGCTTCGAAAACTCTGGGTTATCTTCGACGGAACTTGCGTAAATCCCCTGCTACAGTTCGTAAATTAGAATATCAGACTTTTGTTCGCCCACAGTTAGAATTTGCGTCATCAGTATGGTAACCACATCAAAATTATTTGGTAGATATGCTAGAAACAATTCAGAACAGGGCATCGCCCTTCATCACAAGTAACTACGACAGAACTTGCAGCGTGACCAAGATTAAAGCAGATATTTCGCTCCAGCCACTTGAAAATCGTCGCACGATAAGTCTTCTTTGCCTTTTCCATAGACACGTCCATGGTAATCGACCTCGTGTGTTGCCGCTCGAAGTACCAGCGCTCACGTCACGTCGCCTTAACAATAGCCATAGTTTCATGCGCATATTCGGCAATACACTGTCATTTGACGCATCAGCACTGCCACGTGCCATAACCGTATGGAACAGTCTTCCTGATAACATTGCGAGCATAACAGATCGTGACGCTTTTCGCGAAGAATTGCAAAGTTTCCTGTAGAAACATTGTATAAGGATGTTATTGACCTGCTTTCCTTCCCTGTTTCTCACATTTGTATTTTTGTGTGCATGAGTATATTACTGTGTTTACGCTCTCTAAACCTTAGCCTAGACAAACATTTATTGAACTTCGCTTATCTTGTGAATGCCTGTATTGATATTTATATTGTTTACTCCTATACTGCTTTACTTATCTTGTGAAAGCCTGTATTGATGTTTATATTGTTTACTCCTGTTGAAACACTTACTTTGTGTCCCCCCTTACCCAATGCCCTTAAATGGGCATGTAAGGTATTTTAAATAAATAAATAAATGTGCGTTGCACCGAGGACGACGACAAAAAACATGGGGCGGAATTCACTAAGCTAACTTGCGAACAAATTTTGGTGTTAGGAAAGATGCTGCAAAAAAAGCGTATTCCCCAAGCTAAAACTGTTCGTAACATCAGAAAGCGTGCGATGCCCGCCGCTACTCAAAAGAGCGCTGCAGTCGAAAAAAGCAAGGCGTATAATGTAAGAATGGCTCAGGTGCGAACTTCAGTACTACTGCAAGTAGTAAGCGTAAGTCGATTCACCAGACCTAAACAGGCGTCGCAGATGACGAGATAAAAACACATTTCTGCGATAGGCGTGTAGTTGTATTACGAACACAATTATGTCTATTTCCGCCGTTCGAGCTGATGTCGATAAGCGTTGGAGCGGGCTGTTGCGGCCAATTGGCCAGAGGCCACAACTGATAGCCGAGAATGGCGCGTGCTTACATCTTCGTGGTGCGCTCTGATTTGTCAGCTGAAATTATATTAAGCAATTTTAGTGCATAATTCTATCAGGCGTGCGCAGCTGTGGGAGGCAGTAACGTTAATGCTGTGCTGCGAAATTCTGCCTAATATCTGATAGGCTGTGTTCATGTATGCTCGCAATAGCCTGAATTTTCATACTCATCATAACGCTCTATTGGTTATTCGAAAATGGAAGTGTAGTGTCCGTCCCTGACAGCCGTCAAATAAGTCTATCATTGATTTGTTTTGAGCCCTTCTATTGTTTCCTTTTTCGAGTTTGCTCTTTCTCTTGCTCGTAGGGCTACGAATGATTGCTTTTTCGAACACTTTTGAGGCTGTAATTCTCCAAGTGAGATGAAACGCTAAAAAACACCTACACGCTTGTAAATATTAAAACTTGTTGCTGCTGGACAATTCGCTGTCGTCTTCTATGCTGTCAGCCTCAGCTTTCTATAATATTGCTGGTACTTTTAATTCAGCACTAAGTCGAAGTGATGTCGTGTCCGTGCCCACATTTTTGCTCATTCTATAGCCTATGGTGTGAACCAACGTGTGCGTACTACGGATGGCAATCCTGTCTATGATATGAAGGTGGACGTCAGTACGATGACATAAAAAAGGAAGCACTGCACGAAGCCACTTACCACCATTGTTAGGAAAATAATGTGGACTGCTCAAACAAGGGTGACGCTGTGAAATAAAAGACTCTTCACGAAGTGACGACTTGTCGCGTGAATAAACACTCATCCACACAGACACACACACGCACGCACGCACACGCACACACGCAAACACACACACACCCACGGATGCACGGACGTGCACAGGCGCGCGCGCTACGCCCGCGCACGCAACCACACGCGCACACACGCACACACACGCGTACGTGCACAGAAACGCACATGCATATGCACGCACGCACGTACACGCAAACCCGCGTGCGTGCACACACACATGCAAACGCATACACATGCACACACGCACACGCGCACGCATGCACAAACACACTCATTAGCACGCACGCACGCGAATATCCACACACACACGCTTACGCACGCGTAGGCAAGCCTGCACACGCTACCCACGCACACCCATACACACGCACACACACGCACACATGCATACCAACGCACACGTACGCGCCCGCACGTGCACACGCATACGCACGCACACGCACGCACGCATACGCACGCACACGCATACACGCGCACGCGCGCACGTACGCGCACATCACACACGCATACGCACGCGCAAGCACGCACGCCCACGCACACACACACGCACACACGTAACCATCACACCCACATGCACACACACGCAGGCGCATAGACACGCGCGTACGCACGCGCGCACATACGCATACGCACGCACACATATGCAGACGCATACGCACGCACACGCACATACACTCATACGCACGCATAGGGAGGCGCGCGCACACGCACGCACTCACGCCCACACGCAGATACGCATACGCACGCACGCGCGCACACGCACGCGCATTCGCACGCGCGTGATTGCGCACGCACGCGCACGTGCGCTCGTATACGCATACACATGCATACACGTAAACACACACACATACGCACGCCCGCACACACACACCTGCCCACGCATACGTACACATGCACATGCACGCACACACCAACACGCGCGCACACGCACGCACACACACAGAGACGCGCGCAAACGCACGTACGCGCATTCACACACACACACGCGCGCACACACGCATACGCACATCACACATGCACACGCACACGCACACGCGTACCCACGCACATGTACACACACGCATGTGCATAGGCATGCGCGTACGCGCACGCGCACATACGCATACGGACGCACACGCGAACACACGTGCGCATACGCGCGCGCACATACGCAGACGCGCACACACGCGCGCTTACGCACGCGCATGCAGGCGTACGCACACGCACACACACGCATACGCACGCAGGCACACACGCATATTCACGCACGCGCGCACACACACTCGTGCGCATACCCACGCTCACACACAGGCATACGCACGCGCACGCGCACGCACACACTCGCATACACGCACGCACACACACTAGTGCGCATATGCACGCACGCACACGCACATGCACACGCATACACACGCACAAACGTACACACACACGCACAGACATATGCACACGCATACACGCACGAACACACGCACACGTGCACGCGCATACACACGCGCACGCACACAAAAACACGCAAGCACGCGCATACCCCCACACACACGCGCGCACAGACGCAGACGCATACGCACGCACACACGCATAGGCACGCACACACGCAGACACACACGCATAGGCACGCACACACACATACGCATACACGCACGCACACACGCATACGCACGTACACCTGCGCACACACACATACACACGCACACGAACGTACACACGCATACAGGCGCGTACACACACGCATACACGCACGCACGCACGCGCACTCACGCGCACACATACACACGCGCACGCGCGCACGCGCACACCCACACGCACGCATACATGCACACGCACTACACAGATTTATATATACAGTGTGTCCCAACTATCAAACACGAAGAATTAAAAATATGCAAATGCCACGTAGTGCGGCAGAACCCAGGTAATGTTTGCCGTCCTTTCGAGATAATCAGATTATTTTTGCCTTCCGTCTAACTATATCATTAGTCTTAATTGTTTTTCAACTTCTCAATTATTATAATTAGATAAAAAGTGTTCATGAGAAAATTGTAGAGTAACATGACAAACTCCCGATAAAGCTTCCTGTTTTTCAGTACGTGCTACAGAAAAGTGTTTTTCCAAGCGTGAAAGACGGTCGAGAATATGCGCAAAATTGCCGCGCGACTGGTCTTTGTAAATTCAGTAAAAGAATTTTCTTCCAGCTGAGGACAGCCTTACGGTGACCCGCACCTGTTGCGCAGAAGTCGACATGACGGCATGAAAAAGCCGGTCACAGTGGCCTGGTATCGCGAAGCGAACGATGTGAAGCGTGCGCGACACTAAGCGTGGCCACTAAATCGCATCTTCTCTGCAAGATTAAAATTTACGTCACTCGAATACTCTCCCGGCGGCGAAGAGTTCTATCGCCTAATTCAGTGCGTTCGGAGGAAGCTATGACATTTGTGTGTAATTAGTGGTGCAAGTGCATATCGTATGGATTGTACTGAACGATTTAACAAACCACATTCCGCATTCGGCTGAAGACTAAAAAGTTATAAGAAAAGGGGTTAAGTGAGGGGCCCGACTTTTATTAGCCATGATCATAAGAAGCCAACAAACGCTGTCAGCGAGGTCAACGTACGGGAAATTACTTGTTCTTACCATATGAAATAAACAAACCATAAATTAATGGAAATGGAAGTGGATGAAAAAACAGCTTACCGCAGGTGGGGAAGGATCCCACAATGCGAAGGTTGTGGGATCGTTCCCCGCCCGCGGCAGTTATTTTCAAGTCTTCGTGCTTAGTAATCTTGTAGAATTAGCAATAGTAGTTCCGAAGGTATGACTTGTAACAGCACTTATCGACAAAATGTCAATAAATGTGTTTTTGGTTGCTGTTATTTCATTCAGCATTATTCCTCTTTTTTACCAACCAATACCTACAGATTGAGGCCAATCGATGTCCTACTCACCATCGTAATTTAACTCTTTGTGTCGGCGATAGTCCACCAGGCATTTTTTTTATTGCATTCGGTATATTTTTACGTACGAGAAAGTGAGCTCAACGGACCCAAACAGGTGTGCTGGCTTCTGAATCTTTTTTTTTCTCCACGCAGGTGAGGAGGGCGAAAGTGCCAGCAATGGCGAAGTCTGTGCGCGGGGACGCCTTAGACTGCGTCGCTCGGACATGCGCCAAATGCAGCGCGCGCGTAACCGCACACTCCGGTTGACGATTATCATCGTGTTGGCCTTCTTCCTGTGCTGGACACCGTACGTGACCATGGTGCTGTGGTACCAGATAGACCCGAGTGGTGCCGAGCATGTCAACGGCTATCTGCAGTCTTCACTGTTCATGTTCGCCGTGTCCAACTCATGCGTAAACCCACTCGTCTACGGTAGCTACACGAAGAGCTTCAAGCGCATCCTGGCACAGGTTAGTGGACCGTACATTCTGGAAATCTATGCCATCGCTGTCTTCCATAGATTCGTGGGTCAGTCTGCCGATGAGCAAGCGTAGATTTGCGTCAACGCCCGCCGGCTGTCAGAAAGCGTCATCCAAACTGCACTCTAGCCGCACGCGCATGCACTCACTGAGCTCAGCTAGATAATCTTTGGCTGGTCGGCTGGTCACACCCATCATAATCCTGCCGGCGGCATGCAATCCCGCATCTTGCATTTGCGGCTTTGTTGTTTAGTAGCTCTAGACAATTTGCATGATACGCTAAATTAGAGCCGGCCAGCACAAGACACACTTAAGAAATTGAAGCTGCCCCTTTCCCAGTTGACATCTGATCGATGACTACACTACTGGCTCTTTTCGGTCACCTAAACACCACTTAAGTGTCAACTAACTTGACGCACAGTGCGTATGCTATGAGATGCTCAAGAAACATAGCGAAGTGTTTATAGCATCATAGAACTCGCTTACATTATACGAAAAAAAAAATTGCCCCGGAAAGCTACCTATAAAGGCTCCACTTCCCAAACAAAGATTCAATTGATGTTTGGTTCGCATAGGTCAGTCGACAAAGCACCATAGATTTTAAAATCGTGCCTTGCACCATGTGGTCTAAATATTATTTTTTTCTTTTAGGAGCTTGGATAACGTTAGCGAAGAGACCTTATATGTGACTATACAGGAAATTTGAAGCCAAACAACATCCCTTCAGTGTGAATGCAAGATTGGAGCTCTTCAACAGCAACATGATGGAAGCTCCTTAGCAACGTCGCAATTCTCGCGGAAGGATAAGAAAGAGAAATCATGTAGACTACGATAACTTTCATATTGCCATAACCACGTTACTCTGCAAGCTGGTAGCAGTTAGTATCGTGGCGCGGCATGTGCCTTTCCTTCTAAACTTCATTTAATATTTCGCAACAAAATTATTTCTTTATAATCAAATGCGAACTTTTCATATGTAGAGAAGCGCAGCTCTAGATTTAATGCAGTCTAGGTTCCGTGCTTGATGTATTTCTGCGGTATGAGAAAACGCAAAACACTGATCGAAGTTCCCTGTATAACATTTGAATCCTTCATTTGATGGTATTATTCAGCCGCTGGGTCAGATTACGTCACTCCGCTTTACTTTAGTTTCCTATGATAGGAAGAAAGAAGCTTAGGAATGAAACAACCTCGACTGCGAAGGGGCGTTGCATGGATACAACACATAAAAACACTTAGAGGCTGCCGGTTTCGGCAACACAAACTTGGCAAGATAAGTTGTGCACTTTCGCATAACGTTAGGTACATTGCTAGCCAGAATTTCATCCTACTCATTTGTTCAATCACCATTAAGGCCTCGCGTCTCTGCCCTCTGTGCATTTTCTTCTACATATATGTCTATCTGTTGAGTTAGTAAACCAAGCGGCTGAAAGTGCCTCGTAAAGCTTTGCCTGTTTCAGCGGTTTAAGTTGTCTGGTTTGATCACTAAACACGGACGATTTAACAAATACAGGATTTATTCAAAATAGGCTTTCGCCTGCTCGATTATTGGTCGTAGGAAACTTTCGCATGCGGGCGTGCATATCGTTGTCGTTTTGTGAGCTAACGCGCTGCAGCGTTTGTAAATCAAAGAGCACAGTGCCTATGCGCGGGGGCTTACGTTTGCGTCGACGACTGTAATCCACTTATGGGCTTGACGTTAATTTTCAACTACACTCAAACTCTAACCAGAACATCAGGGAAACTCAAAGAAACGCTAGGATAGGGACGGGAATTATGAAGGAGCGCCACCTACATCAGTTTGCATTTCGCGGTTGAATGTGTGCTCCGTCAGTATTTACTTGTTCCCATTTCCCAACCATTTCGCCTGAATCGCCGATATGCATGCAGATCGTCCTTTGCGAGCAAACTGCTCAAAATAGTGTAGCGGAACACAGAAGATTTCTAAACAGTAAATGAAACTCCGCAAACTGCAAGTTGTGGAAAGATGTCCTTGGTCTTAAAACAAAGTACCACCTCACTACGGTGCCTCGGCACCTCTGCAGGGAAACTCCAGGAATTCGAACTGAATCAGCTATTATCGCTTTTATTTGTCATACCTGTGGAAGTAGTGGAGGCTGCTATAAGAGGGCTTTGCACTTCCTCTGCCACTCATTTTCTTTCCACGAAAGCCGTCCTGGGGCGCCGGGCCATGTCATGATGTTTTACTTGATTCTCGTGCCATTGAATGCGAAGACTTGTTCCGGTCGTGACGTGGTGTACGACTTATTTATGCACGCCGAGTACGACAAGTTGGAACACTCTGCTGCTAGTGTTCACGACGCTGTGTCTTCTCTGGAAACAGGCAAAACAGTGGTTCTTCCGTCGTCACTCACCTCCGACTAACTCACAACATATTTTACTTAGGAGTTCTGACTGTTGGGCGCGTTGGTAACCCATACTCAAGGAGGAATGGCGCAAAAGAACAGGGACGAGATAGAAAACATGGAGGAGCGCAGTCCGTGTTTTCTATCTCGTCACTGTTCATTTGTGTAATCCTTACTTGAATATATTTTATTTTTGTTTAGAGCTTATTTGGATTAAGACTCAAAAACATGCTGCTCAGCCTGGGCCACTCTAAGACTCACCAGAATTCTATACAGCCACACCAATTCGGACTTAGACTCACGAAAACTCTATTCAGCCGTGCTCACTCGGACTAATGAGTTAGTATGAGTGAGCCGACTCATGAGTGACATTACTGCACATGTAACTCCATGTTTTTTTAGAGTACAAGAGGCTAAATGTGCAGCTGAATCTGGGTGTTCCGTAGGTGTTTTTCGTCTAACCGTTCACAATTTGTTTATGCTAAGGAATGTTTTTCTTCCACTAGTCGAGTAACCTCCGGTGTGCCGCAAGGGTCAGTTCTAGGACCATTATTATTTTTAATTTATATTAATGGCCGCCCAAACCAAATTAAATCATCAATTATGTTATTCGCCGATGACTATGTACTCTATCGTTTCATTTCTAACCCTGGCGACTGCGATACTCTTCAATCAGACATAGGCATAGTAACATCATGGTGTTCTAGATCACAAATGAAGCTCAATTCTAATAAATGTAGGGCGATGCGTGAGTCCCGTGCTGTCAGAAATACCACCCCTCCTACATACGCTATTAACAACATACTCGTAGAAAATGTTTCATCATACAAATATCTTGGTATCCGCTTTACAAACAATCTTACATGGAACATTCATATAAATTACATTTACGGTAACACTAATTGCATGCTTGGGTTTTTACGGCGCAATTTTTCGTCGGTAACTGCAGCTGTCAAGTTACTTCTGTACAAATCCTTAATGAGGCCTAAACATGAATATGCATGCTCCATTTTCGACCCTTCTAATCTAAAGCTAAAAAATAACATCTAATCCATTCAAAACCGAGCTGCTCGTTTTATTCTTTCGAATTATTCTCGTCATGCAATTGTCTAGTCAATGAAACTAACCGTTGGCTTGCCTAATCTAGAATTACGTCGTAAACATTTTTGCCTATGCTTTTTTCAAAGAGATTTATTGCGCTAACGAAGCGCTTAAGGATGAACTAATCTCACCGCCATCATACGTATCGTAGCGCACGGATGATAGTCTTAAGGTTGAAGTTCCAACTTGTCGCACCAACGTTTATTTGGTTCCTTTTTACCATGAACAACGAATGACGGGAACCACCTCCCTGCCTCCATCACTGCCGTTTCTGAGACCACAAACTTCAAGAATGTTGTCAACGAATTTATTTGTAATAATCACCACCTCCCTCTGTAATGCCCCCGAGCCTTGAGAGTATTACAATAAATAAATATGAGTCCGTATATTCACAGGTTGCGTCCATTTGATCCAGTAAACTTGAGTGACGACATTTTACAGGAGGGCTAATGTCTTTTGTATCATTTGTACCATTTGTATTTTGTACCAAAGTTTGAAGACGTAAGCTGTGAAGTGGCCTTTTGCGTATCCAAGTTCCCTTGAAGTGTATTTGAACTGGTAAACTCAAATTATAGTCCGTATTCTCCCCGTCCCTGCAGTGCGCAAGTCTTTCAGAGCGCCACTTCTCCAGCACGTGCCACTTTCACTTGCTTATCATTCGCGCTGAGCACTCGCCGCTCTAAAATATTGGAAAAGAAAAGAAAACACGAACGAGAGCGCTGGCTGCCTACGCGGATGTCAACCCCCCCTCCTTCCTACACCCACACACATAAACTTACCCTCATGTCACCAAATACGCCACGCTCGTCATGATATTGTTTGTTAACATTATTGTTTCTTGCGGGTGACCGTTTGATTATTTTTTCTCTCACGAACCTCTTTGAGTCATTTAATGGGTGTCAAATAAAAAAAAACTACTTATACGGTTCTGATTTAACCTATCCATACTTCGTTACTGTTCAATTAGGAAAACAGGTACCGAATAGTGTGCTTTTTTCTCTGTATACCATATTGCCTTGCGTAGGTCAATAAAATCAACAAAACTTACTCAGGCCCCCTCACAAACTTTATAGATTTTTTTTGTTTAGGATCATACTCAAGCTCAAACTTGCCAAATTGTACTTTGCCAGGCTCACTCTGACTCAGGCGTCGATCCGAGTCTGAGTGTATTGACTCAGGAGGGAATTTGCTAACTTATATAGTGGGAAAGTAGTACGTTCGGGACTGCAGCAGCGCAACCGCACAGTACGCAGTTCTTTTGCATGTCAGCGCTGTGGGTTGTCGCCTCGCTCTGAGTCCTGCTCCCGTTTCACTTCTCCGGTCTTCTATACGAATAGTATGCTAAGCAACGAGAATCGCCAATGTTACTGGGCGTCGTGGCCTGGTGTCGGTGCCGTCGAGCTGTACTTCCAGATAAGCAGTGAGAGAGGCGGTAACTTTCTGTTCCACTTGCATCTGTGACCACTTCGGTGCCTTTTACATACAGTAAAGGTCAACATGCGCAATTGGTTACTGAAGCAGTGCATTCAGCGACCGTGGTACGTGTTGGTCGGGAAAAGACGCCGACTGCTCGTATAGCAGTAATGTTCGACCATAAGCGTGCTTGTGCCGGCTGCTCCTTGCTGTATGAGGCAGAGTGTGTACTTCTGTAATAACTTTCAGTAAAACATAGATTCATTTCTCACCCTAGGTAAGCACACCGCTTGCTCCGAACTAGACCACGCGGTAACTAAACATCCCAATTAGAAGCTGCAAGTGACTTCGTGCTTCTGCGTGGCGTCATTGGTATCGTAGCCAGAAACCCCTTAAAACGTTAAAAGTAAGCCATCCGCCCAGAAACGGGTGCAACAAGGCACTTAATCCGACAAAATTATCTGCGAACAGTGCCTTCTATATATAATTTTCTAGCGCTTTGATCATGTTTGTGGCAGTAAACCCTAAACTACTTTTTCCGACTACTCAATGCAGGTCGACTGCTGGCTGTGCAAGGTACGGGGAGATAACTATCCTGCGTGCGCCAAGATTTCAGCGCCAACGCCTCTGTCCCAAGCTGCTTGCCGCAAGACAGCGCCCGAATTGGTGGTGACGGAGCCAGCGGTTCGTCCCAAGCAACGCTGCTTACTCTGTGCCCCTGCTATTGCCACTAATGTTCGCGAATCGCAGCTGCAATGCTACCAGCCAGCTGTGCACTGCGCTTATGCTTCAGTTACGAAAAACGTTGGCGACAGTTCAGTTTTGTGGAAAGCGAGGAGCTACTCCACCATGTCTCACAGAAACAGTGCTGTTACCGTACTGCAGATTGGTGGTGCTGATCGCGAACGCGGTTACCGTGATGGAAGGAGTGCCACCCAAAGAGAACCTTGCAGCTTGTGAATGGCTGTGTGGTTGACTGCCCAAATATTCTCTTTACGGATCTGTCGGGACACCTTTGCCCTACTGGCCATAGAGCAAGAAACCGCAATGTTTTACAAATCATCTTAAATGTTTTACCCTTAATGAGTTCTCGGTGTTGTTGAAAGTGGCGAGCGAGAGAAGAACCGCGCATCTTTGCGGCGTGGCGCTACATTATTATGGAGCGTCTGTATGTGAGCGGTCGATGTCACTTGGTATAGACGGGTTTCTTAATATCATTCACTGATAAAGGTGTGACTAACTTTGCTCACCACGTACTGGTATGCAGAACCTTGTACAGTGTCCGTTTGTCGACGAAGAAAACATATGCTCAGGAAGCCTCTGCAATCCCAAGACATGCCGAGGCGTGCCTTATTACTACGCGGCTTTATCAACCCTCAGTATGCGTTTGTGCGTCGTACTGATAGAAATATGAGTAGCAGCTGCTGCCATGTGGAAGTTCATGCTTGAGAAGAAATTAGCTGAAACCAATGACCAGCGATAGGCACGACTAATGCACTGCAAAGGGCGTGTGATTTACGCTGCGTTTGAAGCAGGAGAACGGTTCTTGGGATTACTAATGAGAACTTAGGATGGTCGCCGTCGTCGTCTGAGTCTGAGTGGACAGATGCCGGAGCTGCACTGGGTACAAGCAGAAGGTACCTGGCGCAAACCGAACATTCGGCCCCTTTTCGGAGCACTGAAATGGAAGAAAGCAAATACTCAGGGGAACTTCTGGTAGCGTGGTGGGCGCCGGCATCACTGGTGAACAAAGCCGCCATTAAAGCAAACGAAAAGTCAAAAAAGTTTGTTCGGGATTCCCCAGCTTATCAGTGCAAGAAGCAGCACGGACAACAAGAACGGGTGAGCTCAGGGGACCGGAAAACTGTCCAGATTGCTCGGATGCTTAGATGGCGATACTGGGATTGTCGTTTAGTGCCCTGACCGGCAGTCGGGCATTCGTAAAGGACCACCCTAATTTAGCCGGAGCTCCCCATTGGATTAAAATCAGCCCTTTGGGAACGCGCAAAAAGAACCACTCGAAGGTGCTGTAAGAGATCAGCTATATTGCTCTAAAGCTGTTGGACGTTATTGAACGGAAATAGCTTGCCTCCTGTGAACCGCTTTGCCCTGGAACGGATATTGATGAATCAGCATCTCTGGAATGTTCATGATTGGTTTTTAATATTTCGGTGTCTCTAAAATTTGTATAGCAGGAGTGCATAACAAGAAACCCTAATATATATCCCTTCCCCAGCGCAGCGTAGCCAACCAGACTCTTGACTGATTAACATCCCCGCCTTACTTATCTCCCTCTCTCCCTCTTGATGCATATCCGAATGATTCGTTGTAGTACCTGAGATCTCCTTCAACAACAACGCCGCGGCGGCTCACGTGTCACGCCGCGCCATCAAACCCGATTTCAACTACCTGCAGTGATACAAAGATCTGTTCCATATATAATATTTCTGATACCGTGCATAAGGTGCCGCTAATAATTCATTATTAATCAGTTTCTAACTAAATTGCGCCAACAGGAAGAAATTTCAAAGTGACAGAAGGATACCTTACTATCGCGAAAAAAACCCGACTTTTTAGACAAAACGCAATGAGCATAGCGAACATGGTGTCTTTTCAAAGGAGTTCCTAAGCGAGGTGGACCTGCTCTGCCGCTAATAATCTGAGCTTGATAACACTAATTATAACACATTTGATAATTAACTCTATATAAATTGCCTTGGGGACTGTTGTTTCAATGGCGAATTTCAATGCAGTCACATTTGTTTCAGATATTGAAAATCGCACCTAATTCAGGATCACCGCCATGGAATTTCAAAGCGCAATCGAAGCAACATTGAGAGCGAAAGTGTAACCTTACGGCGCCAGACGGTAACACTCCATAAAGAAGTGTGGGGCGAAGTTTGAATGACAGCATGTCGCCGTAAATCCTGACCTGGAACACAGCCGTGCATGCTTGTCAGGCGTATCAATAGCTGCCGCAACTGACCGAGACGTTCAGTTTCAAACTTCCTCGCGCTTGTTATCATGCGACGTTTCCGAGTGATATAATAGCGAGGCCACATTTTATGCGCTCTTTGCGCGCTGGGTTTGGATATTGCCTGGATTTACCGTTGAAATTAGATAAGTATTTGGAATTTAGTACAACTTTCGAGATCAACAGAAAAATAATGTGACTGCCTTCAAATTAGCCATTTAATCTTCAAGTCATCATTACAAACAATAATTGCTATATTTAGGTTATTATTCCTGAAAAGCTGGCGTCACTTGCGGAAAAGTATGTCACCATCGCCTAGAAACTCCTCTGCAAAAACTCCACCTTCGCTGCTCTTACAGCCGTTTCTATTTGAAAATCTCGATGGCCGAAATAAAGTATAACACACTGCATATTATGAGTATAAAACTTAAAAGGCTAGCAGGTTTGCAAAATCGTAGCGCATTGGTACAACCATGTCACATGAGTGAATAGAGGATGTAGACACGTAAAAGTGTTGTTTCCAGAAGTAAAAGCATGCTTCGCTGAAAATTGCTAGTGGACGTAACATTTCATCTCTCGATGTTTGAAATGTGGAGGAAGCCATATGGCAGCAGGAGCAAGTGCGACTAGTCATGTTTTGGCTAGGTTATAGTCCCTGCTTGCCTGGCGTTATACCCTACAGCCAGTGTAGATAAGGTTCAATAGGTTGAAAGTACGTTCCTTCAGTGGTAAGCTAGCTTTGGATGTACCTATGTCTCCATGTTCGCGTTTAGGTGTAGAACTTCAAAAATAATTCAGTTCATCACGGAGAAATAATGCGAAAAAAAAAACGAGAATAGAACGTTTTATGGCACTCGGCGCCTGTCCAGTTGGTTTTTTCTGCCTAGTGTTTTCGCGCTGTTTCCCCGTAATGAAGCCATACCAATGCGCTGAAGTTCAGACTTTTTTTAAAAAGTTCAGTTCTCAAATTTTATTTGCTTAAAATGTTTTCCTATATGTTTTGCGATAATCGTGTTTCTACTCAAACATTCCATTCAGCCGAATTACCAGATATTATCAGCGTGCACGTTGTACCAGCTAGTTTTATTGAGACGTGCGTAAGTATTACTATCAAGAAAAGTGCAAACAATTTCACTTTAACGAAATGCCTGCGAGTTCATTAGAAGAACGTTGGTATTATATATTCAGGTACCACAGTAGTGGCGTCTGTAGTTGTTAGCAAAGGAACTTATTGAATTGGATTAAGTGTGTCGCGATATTGTTGGTGCCTGTTTTTTTAATACAAAACTTCAAATTCTGCTTGCCTTCAACGCTCTGCCATGCTTTCGCCATAAGATACGTAATATATTTTTTATTAAATCTACGTCAGTGGGCGACGTTCAGTTCGTTGGTGATGTATGGCTTTGCTGGTGATGTATGGCGCGTTTTAAATAATATCGAACGAGGATCGACCATATAGCATCTCAACGCCTTATAACGGAAAGAGGAGGCGAGATCGGCAACATTGCGCACAAGCGCACAAAGAACTCTGCAGTCCCAGCGTCGCCTCTGATGCTATTTACTTCAGAAGAGCACTCCAGGCTACCTATGTCGTCCTTGAGGCCGCATTATTCACAAACAAGGCCTCGTCTAAGCTCATAAAATCTCTTTATTACTATTTTTGACATCTTAGATTCATGACGCATGCGCGGGTGCAGTAATAATAAAGAAGAAATAGAAAGCGCATCACAGATGATATATCTCAGTCGTGCACGTGTGCTGCTTCGCACCAGTTTTAAACAGGACAGCGCATACAAGCCTGGCAAGGTGTGTGTGCACCTGAAACGACCAATGAGCAGAAAATACTTGAGCCGGAGCGTGCGGTACACGCATGCCCGTGCCGTCCACGCTCGCTCGTCATTAGTAAAATGCTGTGCTTACCACCCCGAATCTAGACGCAGTGCGTCTTTTCCTGCTGAGCGGTTTCCTTAAAACGAAATTTATTTGATGCTAACCTGTTTTTTGTTGTCCGCTATTTTAAGACTCGGAACCTGGCAAGAAAGATAAGAAAATCGTTTTCTAGGACACCTCAACTAGCTCCCAAGTTTAACCTTTTTCAAAGTGGCAGAATGTAAAAGCTCATCCAAAACATTGTTCTTAACGAAGTTATAAATAGAAAGATGGAGTGCATGCCACAGTTGCGAAACAACGTTACAGCCATTGAAATTAGAGCAGTATAAATCCTTGAAGCTTGCGAAGTTCAGTATTTGCCTCTTTTAGAATACGATGTATTCCATCTTGTAGTTCAGAATGCAGAGTTCAGCTCGAGCAGGCACCGTCAAATTCTACAGCGCAACGCTGAGCTGGACGGCGTCACCAATCTTCTTTATTTTTGCTTATTTTGTCGCTCACCAAGTCTCTTCTCATAGTAAGAATCGCTTTTTTGGTATTGAAATATGCTAATTTTCCAAAGCAGCTCAACCTACCTTTCTTTTTCTCCAGTGTTGCTTTAACGCACAGATGGTGCTGATAACACATTATATATTTTGCTTATAGCAACTTTGATTAGCGGTCTGACCTATTGTGCTGCATAGTTATCAGCTTACCTTGCCCCTCCTGCTTGGGCGACAAGGTTTGTATGATGTAATTAAAATATATTAAAATGCAACGCAGAGTGGAACATGGAGAAGCACAGCATATGAGTCGCTCTTTTTCGTTTTTGGATACGTTGCCGCATGGTGCATGTAATGCAGGAAATGAATTAAGCAGAAGGGTGCAGGTGTGTTTGCCGTCGATTATAAATTAAATTTGTAGCGTGCAAATACGGAAGGAGTGAGAACGGGTTGGGCCTTGAGGCTTTGCTCATTTTTCTTAGGGTGGTCACTTCGTAGCCACCCTTTACATGTTATGGTTTGCCTTATGACAGAGAACTTACCTCAAGCAGGAATATTCATCAGGGTGTCTTGTGCTGTTTGTTTCTGCGTGAACTGACTCTCCCATAACAAACTGCTGTTCGAAGACTGAAGTTACATACACGTTTATGTTTTGCTTCTCGTTCTAGAAAAGCTTGTTTCTACGTTTAGTAACAGAAATAGTAAGCCCACTGCCTAGATTACATGTGACTTTTTTTTGGGCTGATAATACGAAAAGTTCTGCTTTCCGCAAAGATCTATATCAAAGGAATATTGGACGTCATGGCTTACTGATAAAGAAATTGCCTATGTGCTCAAAGAAATATGGGAGATAACAATTTCTTTAACGGTCGAGTGTCTTTAACGTATCTTAACAGCGTGTTGTGACCAAGATTTGTAAGTACTCTAACATTCTGTCATGAATAATGTGTTGTGCCATTGTTCTTTGCTCCAGTGGTCAGTTACAGCTCTGCGAGAACTGACTCAAGTGAAATGGTTGCAAATGTTGTTGCTGGCTTTTGACAAGAGATTATGTAGTGTGCATATGTCGAACACATCGGGAATCATTATGTAAAGCGGATGACCAAAAATAAACGCGCACCGTATTACATGTACATTTTGAAATCATGAAAATAACTTTGCTGTGGATTTTTTCGTCTCGACACTTTGCGCACAGTCAAACCCGGCTGTAGCTAGCCTAGCTAGCGCGCTAAAAACAGTTCTATAACCGGCGATTTGATCTACCCAAAATCACTTATACTGAAACTGAGAGAAATTTTGTTCTGTGTCTGCTATATGAGAGTTTGTCGTCTCCAGCGAACGAAGTAATCAAGAAGCGAATTAACTCATTAAAAACAAAACTTTGTGCAATAGGCAGTATCTTGCATTTGCCTTGGACTGGTTCTCGGCATCACTCTTAATGGGGTCCTCAATACAGAAAATTGTTTACACCTGTTCTCATCAGTATTTACACCGGTCTTGATGGTAGCACGACATTGCACGCCTTTACATAAGTGTGCCAGATCGCGGGTGAACGCGCGCTGTGTGTCCTTGCAATGCTTGGCAGAGTGTGTAAGCGCAACTGAACGAGGACGTAGAAAGAATCAGATACACAGAGACAGTGCTAAACTTTCAACTGTCGATTGTATTTTCAAAGGCACCTATAAATTATATATTGACACAATATGCACATCGGTGAGAAAAAGAAGTAAAAGAGGTGTAGCTTCCACGGCACTCTGGGCAGGCAGGTGGGGTTCCCCAAGGCCTGAAAGTTAGGGAATCCCTGCCCTAGCGACATTGCGAGAGACGCTCAGGCGCACCAATTGCTTTCTTCAGTCGCCCGACTAAAGGATAAGGTGCTACAATCAGGCACTCTTGAGACATGCGCACTTGCATTTATCGTAATATGTTTTAAACATAAAGCATTGACAATTTTAAAGAAAGTCGCAGTTTCACCCCAGAGGTGAAGCATCGACTGTGCTAGCAAATTTGTTGTCATCTATACAAAATAAGAATAGTAGATTTATCGGCCGTATAAACTTGTAAACATAGGCACATATACTAAATTAACAAGAACGGTGTCACGCGTGCACAAGTCAACATGGATACATCTCCTTCGATGACCACGGAAACTCGCAGTCAAAACAGTGAGGAGAGCGCGAATTGGCTTTCGTGCAGCCGCTCGGGGCATCAACGCGTACTACGCGGTGCAAACACAGCGCAGCGCGCGGACTCTGTACCCCTTTACAACGGCCCGCACGAGTGCGCGCGGCTACCGGGGCCAACGGGAGTAGAACGCACGCCCGTTCCCTACCCTTCTGCCGAAGCCTTGCGCGCGACGGAAGGCGGCGCGCTTTCTCCTGGCTTTCCGCTGCCGCACGCGGGAGACTGAACCACAAACACCGGCTTAACCATGCACGCTTTGCCTCGCAAGTACAGCATACGGCGCGCGGGGTGAATTTAATTGCACTTGGATTTTATATGGAACCTCACGGCGACGCCGTTAGCATAAGTGCGCCTTGAGAGGCAATATAATTGTTATCGCAATAAGAAAATACGCCGCCCACCAAAAAGAATCTGCTTTGTGCCTCGCAAAATTTATAACAAAAGCTGCAGCTCCGCCTGCTAGCTTGTTACGTCGCGTTGCGTCATGTTACGTCAAAGCGTCCCCGGCAGTTCTATTCTTCAGTGGGCGAGGCAACTGCGGCGAGGGCACCTTGTTGATCTGCTGTTTGTTCATCCCGTAGTTCACCGGCCACCTTGCTGCCACCATGTTGGAGGATGCTGCTGCGCATGTCTCTGACGTCACGCTGCACTTGGCGTTATCATCGTTTCCTCACCGTGTCATGGAGGTGCCGGGCGGTCAACGCATGGTTGAACCTACCGTCCTTGCGGATAACAGGGCAGCTTGCACGTCGATTCATCGGCCCGTATCCCGCATCCTCCGCTGGAGAAGCTTAACTTCCCAATCCATTGCCCAATCACCGACAGACCAAGTTCCACGACGACATGGTTTACGGCTATGGAAGCATCCCCGGCATTTCCCTTCTTGAATGGGCGTGGCCAAAGCAGCGTGGGTATCATGTTGATGCGCTGTCTGTTCATCACGCAGTTCGCCGGCTACATCGCAGCCTCTATGTTCGAGAATGTTGCTGCGCATGTCCCTTTTTCGCGCTCCACTTGGCGTTATCATCGTTCCCTTGGCGTGTCATGACACCGGGAAGTTCCCTTCTTCAGTGGGCGAGGCAACAGCGGCGTAGGCACCATGTTGATCCGCTGTTTGTTCATTGCGTACGTATGTCACCTCGCCTATTCTCAGTGCATCCATTCTGATGACTGATGTATGCTGCTGTTTTCTCGCCCATATGACTGCTATCAAGGTTTTTTCTATATTTCTTTATATTCTGCTCTGTTATATGCGGCCCACGGGTTTCTATTGAGCGGCGATGTAAAAGTTAACTCTGGCCCCAACGCTCGTTCTCAGCGCGATCCTGCCTCCCAAACCAGGTTGACAGACGTTGAGAAACAACCCAAAGTAGCGGCAATGCTCTCTGAACTATTAAACGACCAAAAGCAACTGGCTCTGGATATTGCTAAATTCCAAATATTTCAATCATCTGTCAACACGAGATTTAAGACTTTGGAAGCTCATGTATCTTCTCCGGAGTCACCCTCAAGGTCTAGTGGTCCGCAGGCTTCTATCGACAACCTACCACACTCAAATATAGAAAATAAAAAACGCTATCTCAACACTTTTTTGCAGAAACAACAATTTAGAAAGCAGGTCGCCTGGAAACATTATTCTACACGGCCTCAGTGAGGGCTGAGGAGTTCTATAGAGATTTATATAGTACCAGTGGCACCCACGACGATAATGGAAGAGAGAATAGTCTAGAGGAACTTGAAATCCCACCAGTTATGCCGGAAGAAGTAAAGAAAGCCTTGGGAGCTATGCAAAGGGGGAAGGTAGCTGGGAAGGATCAGGTAACAGCAGATTTGTTGAAGGATGGTGGGCAGATTGTTCTAGAAAAACTGGCTACCCTATATACGCAATGCCTCATGACTTCTAGCGTTGACGTCTAGAGGAAGAACGCTAACATAATCCTAATCCATGAGAAAGGGGACGCCAAAGACTTAAAAAATTATAGACCGATCAGCTTACTGTCCGTTGCCTACAAAGTATTTACTAAGGTAACTGCAAATAGAATCAGGAACACCTTAGACTTCCGTCAACCAAAGAACCGGGCAGGATCCCGTAAAGGCGACTAAATAATAGACCATATTCACCCTATCGATCAGGTGATAGAGAAATGTGCGGAATATAACCAACCCTTACATATAGCTTTCATTGATTGTGAGAAAGCGTTTGATTCTGTCGAAACCTCAGCAGTCATGGAGGCATTACGGAATCAGGGTGTAAAAATACTGAAAGATATCTATAGCGGCTCCGCAGCCACCGTAGTCCTCTATGAAGAAAGCAACAAAATCCCAATAAAGAAAGGCGTCAGGCAGGGAGATACGATCTCTCCAATGCTATTCACAGCGTGTTTACAGGTCTTATTCAGAGAACTAGATTGGGAAAAACTGGGGATAAGAGTTAATGGAGAATACCTTAGTAACTTACGATTCGCTGATGATATTGCCTTGCTTAGTAACTCAGAGGACCAACTGCAATGCATGCTCACTGATCTGGAGAGGCAAAGCAGAAGGGTGGGTGTAAAAATTAATCTGCAGAAAACTGAAGTAATGTTTAACAGTCTCGGAAGAGAACAGCAGTTTACCATAGGTAGCGAAGCACTGGAAGTGGTAAGGGAATACATCTACTTAGCACAGGTAGTGACGCGGATCAGATCATGAGACTGAAATCAGAAGAATAAGAATGGGCTGGGGTGCGTTTGGCAGGCAATCTGAGATCATGAACAGCAGGTTGCCATTATCATTCAAGAGAAAAGTGTATAACAGCTTTGCCTTACGAGTACTCACGTACGGGGCAGAAACCTGGAGACTTACGAAAAGAGTTCTACTTAAATTGAGTGCGACGCAGCGAGCTATGAAACAAGAATGATAAGTGTAGCTTTAAGGCATAAGAAAAGGGCAGATTGGGTGAGGGAACAAACGCGAGTTAATGACGTCTTAGGTGAAATCAACCAAAAGAAATGGGCATGAGCAGGACATGTAATGAGGAGGGAAGATAACGGATGGTCATTAAGGGTTACGGACTGGATTCCAAGGGAAGGGAAACGTAGCAGGTGGCAGAAACTGAGGTGGGCGGATGAGATGAAGTAGTTTGCAGGGACAACACGGCCACAATTAGTACATGACCGGGGTAGTTCGAGAATTATTGGAGAGGCCTTTACCCTACAGTGGGTGTAACCAGGCTGTTGATGATGATGATGATGATGGTGGTGGTGATGATGATGATGACGATGAAGAACTTCCTTCCAACATTGCTATGCGGTTGCAGGACGCTCTTAAGATCGCATGTCCGCATATCGAAAGCTGTCACAGACTGCAATAATTCTAGATGCCGGTCACGTCCCGTTATTATGAAGCTAAGGATTATTCAGGATAAGGTGGTGGTGGTGAAGAATTGCCCTAAATTTAAAGCACTATCTTTCTTGCTTTAGCTTCTCGCCTCGGGTTCGCAATATTCGCAAGAAGCTCCGGGAAGCGTTCTGTTCCCATAGGTATAGTGGCTGATCTGTCCAACTTCGATCTGATCATGTATTTATTGACAGGATAGGATACGACTTGGATAGCACATCCAATACCGTCGTCCGATCATCTGCTGGCTCAACTAAACCCGCCGAAGCACTTTCTAGGGCGAAATCTCTTTGACTTCCCGGTACTGGCAATAAACTTTTCATTTTAAACGTTAACGCAAGAAGCCTTGTATGCAATTTCTCGAATTCTTTTTCTTTGGTCTCGTCTTACTCGCCAAATATTATCGGTGTTACTGAGATCTGGTGACATGATAGTGTGCGTGATTCTGAAATAGCCCTCCGTGCCATCAAAGTGGTTTGGGGACACACAAAATTCGGGAGAGGGGGCGGTGTTGCTCTATATTTCTTCAATATCACGTCCACTTTTGTCTACTCCCTGCCCCACCTGATACTTGGGCTTTGTGGGGTAAAGTCCTGCTTGAAAATATGTCTATGATTGTAGGGGTCGTTTACCGTACACCTGGTTCTAATATTGAGGGTTTACGCAATAGCAGTGAATTTTGCATAGTTATTAAACTTCCTCCAACATTATCTGCATGGGCAATTAATGTTCCTGGTGTTGAGTAGTCTCCTATGAAAGTGAGCGGAAAGGAAGTAGCTATTGGGCGGAAATTGGTGCACATTTCTTTGTCCTTTGTCCTGCACCGGGTCGTTCAGGATTTCACTCGGCAAACTTCACTCTTTGACCTCCTTTTGCTTACTACATCTCTTTCTCATGCCGGTTGTGAAAGCGGTGTAAGTGACGGAACATCTGACCACAATGCTAGGTTACTTTCACTTCCAAGTATCGTCCCTAAATCCCACTATATTCGCTGCAGATTTCCTGACTTTAACCGCGCTGATGATTTAGCAATTACACACGCCCTATGCATTTTCCTTGATGAGCTTGAACTAATAAGTGCCACTTGCGATACTAATACTGTAAAGCTTTTTCGAAAATCTTGTGAATAAGTGTATCAACCTAAACAGGTTACAGTTAGATTCAAAGTGTCACACATGACTACATCAAAGTTGGCAGAACTTGCAGCTCTCTATGCCGCTATGGTGTAGGTCACCGAAGAGCCAACAGAGAAATGGGTCGCATTTTTTTTATTCTAAGCTAGCCCTTCACGGTATCAAGTCAGCATTACATCACAGAACTTACGAGCAGATGATATCTAGCATCAGGGAAGTGCACCCCTATGCACTGAAAAGAGGGCACAATATTACATTTTAATGGATTCTTGCTCGCAGTGGAATTGTCGGCAACAACCTAGCTGACCAGGCTACCTGGTCTGCCCACGAAGATACCCAGACACGTTCAACACCTTTTGCGAGGACGGACGCTGCCACGGAACTTCGCCTACATGCACGCAAAAAGACACAAGAGCTCTGGAATTCAAATGCCTTCAATTGCCGATTACGTAAACTGGACCCCACGCTACGGCTACAGCTGCCGTCTAGCCTTTCCCGTGGTGAAAACACGCTTGCTCTGCCGCTTGTGGCTGGGAGTGGCGTTCACGAAAGCATACTCGTATCGTTTGGGAATGGCCGAGAGCCCAATATGCGAATCCTGTGGGTGCGAGGAAACCATGGAGCACCTATTGTGTACCTGCCCTTGCTATGATGTACAACACCTCTCTCTGCGGGAAACTTTACACCGACTGGGCTTAAGACCGTTCACCGAGTCAAACATACGCGGATCGTGGCCACACCCGTCCCTGGCAAGAAAGGTGATTCGTGCCCTAGTCCAATACTTGAAGTGCACCTGCTTAAGAGACCGTTGATAGTGTCCCGGTCTATAGTGTCCTCCCACGCGCTCTCAGTGCTCACTCTCTCCCTTTTCCTCTTTCTATTCCCCTTTCTCCCACACCCAGTGTAGGGTAGCGAACCGGGTGTTCTTTTGGTTGACCTCCCTGACTTTCCTATCCTTGCTTTCTCTTCTCTTCTTCCTTCCTTTCGAAACAAAGAAAACAAAGGACGAGATTCCTTGGATGACTAGAGACCTTTCGCATTCACCACGTAGTGTGGCCAGATTACGTCGATCAAAACGCTCTGGCGACTCATCAAAACTTATGCAGTTCCATAGCGCTAAGAAGCAAACTTTGTTTTAAAATAGTAGCTGCAAAAGAATTTTATTACAAGGTAACCTTGCCGAAATTAATGAAGATTAATCCCCGTAAATTTTCGAAAGCTATCCTACCACCTGGGCCATCCTCGGAGACGTTGATAATTAACAATGTTGTAGTTTCTGATACGCAGACAATAGCTTCTTCTTTTGACACGTACTTCCACTCTGTCTTTACGAATGATGACTCAGTAATCTCTGTTCTTGATTCAGACCCACTCCCTCCAATCGACGATGTATCACTGTCTGCTGAGGGCTTACTTAACTTAATCCTAAACTTAGACAACAAGAAATTGTGTGGTTCTGACGGCATCACGAGTGTTTTTCTCGTTCGATACCCTCTTTGGTGCAGCAGATACCTAACAATTATCTTTAGAAAATCTCTCTCAACTGCCACCCTTTCTCACTCGTGGAAACTTGCTTCAATTCTCCACCTATTTAAGTAAGATAACGTTCAATTGTTATCTAACTATAGGCCCAGCTCCTTAACAGCACATTCATGTAAATTACTCGAACACATTATCTTTAAACATATTATGAAATTTCTTGGAACTAACAAAATTCATGAACTTTGCGGCATGCTTTTAGACGTGGCCTCAGCACTATAACACAACTGACAGAATTTGTTGACGCCATGAGCAGCTCTTTAATATGCTATGTTGATAGACTTTGCAAAGGCCTTCGAGACTGTCTCACACCCTAAACCTATGCATAAGCTGTTCGCTATATTAAAGAATGCATCTTTGGTTGGTTTCCTTTCCCAGCGCTCACAATATGTACGTTTCAACCCTACTAACTCACCCTTAATGCCTGTTTCATCAGTGGTTCCCCAAGGCTCAGCACTGGGTCCTCTTTCATTCCTGCTTTATATTAATGTTCTCTCCCTACATAACTAAATAAAATACGGCTGTTTGCAGACGATTGCGTTTTATATCGCGCAATTGAATCCCCAACTGATCATGTTGTCTTCACCAATTATTTCGCTGACTTCTGTAACTGCCCCCATCCATTGCGAATGAACATCAACTTTTCCAAAACTGTCTTCAGGTCCTTTGCACAACGCTCATGCCCTTGCTTCTGTGCCTATGCCTTTAATAATATTACTGTAAATAGAGTGTTCAAATTACTATATTTACGTACGCTACTAACACATGATTTGTCAAGGTCGAAACACCTTGGTGTCACCTGTAACAGGGCCCTTAAAAAACTAGTTTATTTATATAATACGCTGCGTCTTGCTCTTCGAGAAACTAAACCTGTAACATATAAAACCCTCATTCCCCTCACCCTTGAATATGGCTGCGTTGTATGGACTTCATGCATACTCTGTTACATTAAAAAACTAGAAACAGTGCAAAAAAAGGCCGTGCGTATTGTTTGTAGGAGATATGGCATGGACTTTTAGCCGTGTAACTCGCTTCCCCTACTTGGTCTCACTCTTCTTGCAGAGCGTCGCAAACTTCAATGTTTAAAATTCCTTTACATTAATCAATTCTCCTCGTCTTTCCTGTCTAGATAACTATTTCACTTTTTGAAAACCCTCATCTACGAGGTGCACCCCGCTCTAAATATCTCAATTTTTTTTGCCCGTACTGATCCCTTCAAATACAGCGACTTTTTCCATCAACCATTGAAGTCTCGAATTCATTACCGGGTGACACCGTTCACTTCCACCAAAACAATTCACAAAAGCTGCGTTTATAGATGTATATTTTCTGTTGATCCCACTCCTGCAATAGTCTCATTGAGGATACATTATGTATAAATAAATAAATAAATAAATAAATAAATAAATAAATAAATAAATAAATAAATAAATGACAACCGTACTCGGTTCTTGTTTATAGACACTCTGAGAACGTAGAGAAGTGAGATAATTTCTTGTTTATAAATTTTAACAATTGTTTCCTTGATCACAGGAACAAAAACGTTGTGAGTAACGCACATTGTCTTCATAACCTACCTGTTCAATTTCGAGGTGACTCTACAGAAAATACCTTTTATTGAAAACGCGGAATTTCGTTCCGCTGAAGGATACGAGCATGCTAATATGACAGCCTTCACGTACCAAGCACTCTCATCATTCAGCCATCACAGAATCGCTTAAATCTGTGCATTTTGTGTGACCTGCTACCTGGGTCATGCAAGGCAGAAGCAAATGATATATGCTATTTGATAATTACCGACAAAAAGCAGGATGTCGTGAATGAAAGCACCTAATGAGAAGGAGCAAATTCCGAAGATTAAGGAAGTCGCCAACTCTGATAATTATATTTAAAATCTATATGATTTCCACATTGACATTCAGGCTTGCTATACTTTCTGGTAGCTTGGCTTATAAAACTAAGCCTCTCATGCTTTTAGAGTATGAAGTGCTACGTCTGCGTCTGGTACTATGGGTGGATACACGAAATCTTCAATGCACTGGGAGTTCATCGAATCGTCAATAACATCCCCGACACCTCGACAGAATACGGATATCTCCTATCTTTCTAGAAAAATCAGCGTTGCCAATCAAGAGAACTCTAAATGTTTAATATAAGGTTACACTGCCGTATCTCCTAATAAATCCACATTTCTTTGCTGTTCCACATGCACATCTCTTTTCTGTTCCATTCCTGCAAGAAAATGTAATCGCATGATCACTAGATTTTATCCTGTCACTGGTTTAGTAAAAATGCATTCAGATGCTCCGCTTCGTAATGAACTTAAGGGCTTTGGTCTTACTCTCTGGAAACCTCAGCAATAGGTTTTAGCCACAGAGGTGTGTTCGACGAGGCATGTGATTTTCATCAAGCAAGGAAGTGGTTGTCATGGTTACTTCTTTTTTCATTTCTGTCTTTGTTCTTTCTAATTGCTTTCTGTCAGAATCATTAGATGAACTTTCTTTCTAAATAATTTCAATATACTTGTCCATTTCTCAAGTCTTACTACTAAGCTACACTCTATTCTTTGCCTTCTAGTTATGTATTTTCTAGCTCTTCGCTTCATTCCTGTAGTAGTTATAGCGTGCATAATTCGTACGACCATGATTTTCGCCATATTCTTCATTTCGGGTATGCATAATGTTTCAGGCTTATCCTCGTTATTATTATCATAATCACCTCCAGCAGTGCATCCCAAAGCAGAAACTATGTCTGATATCAAAATGTCTTCACCTGCACGAAGCTCGAACCTTACGCACTATGAACAGCGCACAGTAAATGAGAAGAGCAGCTGCATTCCCTATCAACAAAGTGATAAAAATTGAGTAGACCCAACGGACAAGTCAGAATCTATGTGATGAGAATTTTTTATAATGTTTTGCTTAAGTTTACTGATGTTCTCCATTACATTGGCACAATTGCATGCAAAATGAGCGCAAGGGTTCTTCCCATAGATGCTACCATGTGCGTTTGATCTGCATAATTTGTTCGCAGAGAAGTATAACTTCGTGTTTCCTTGCATAATGATTACTTGCTTGTTAAGCTCTTCTTGGCTTCCACTTCTTCAGAAGTTAAAAAACGCTTCGGTCCCATGACACGCAACTACTAAATTCTTAGTGACAATGCATGAGTATTCGCGCAGCTGTTCTCTACTATCACGTGGTCTACTAGGCGAAGAAACTACGACAAATGCCAAACCGTGGCGAAGGGGCAAAGAAAGCTTGATTTAACCCATTTAAGCGTTCATACGCCTTTTGTTTCAGCGGAACATCCATTCTGAACGATTGTCCATGAATAGGCACGTACGCAGGGGCAAATAGCCAGTGCCGTAATTGTCTGATCGGGCAGATGCTCAATGACTCGAGCTGTCTACTCGGCAGGACATCAGCCAGCACATAGCCAGTGGTGCAAGTTGTAAGTATATATACACCCATAAATATATCTTGCAAGGAAACGGCCCATACTCAGTGGCACAAGTTGTCTATACATATCGACAAATATATCCGGCGACGAAACGACAACCAACGTCTAACGCCGGGCTAGAGTTAAACAAAGCTACGCTTCAAAACTTAGTAAAGCATGATAGGCGCCAGCTGATACCAACGAAAAGCTTGCGTAGTAACGTGGGAAAACACCGAAGCATGTTTTTTTTGTTGCTTTTACTCCTTCGTCTCTCATTCGCTCGGGCTCCTACAAAACACGCAACTCGTTCTATATTCTGGGAGTCAAGTGCGCCCAAATGCGGCAAAACAAAAAGTCCTATAGGCACATACAGCACGGGGATAGTGACTGCAAGCGGCATACCAAATTGCCCATTAACAGTGTCGCGCCAGGCGCAAGACACGAAAGTGCGCGCCTAAGTCCTAAACTAACGCGTAAAGAACGTCCCCATGCATCAGTATAAGAGCACGATCCTCCCGTAAGGCACCGCAGTCTATGCCACCGATCACCAAGCTCGCGCGCATTTGTCAGGTGACTCACGTTCGCCATTAGAGTTTGACGTTCTCTGCGGCTTTGCATGCATTGCATACATTATGCACTCAAATTCAGCGGTGCTTATGCGGATTAGACACTCTAATGCGGAGACTGAATGAGGGGTAATGAAATTTGTAGACTGATAAACAGACCTGTTTTACGTGAGCAATAGTCCTAAAATTGCTTTCTTGGTCACACGTATTAAAACGAAAGGCTCGTGCGTTGGGGCAACAGCCTTTGGGGCATAGCTCACATATAGCAGTGAGTTTCTCGATATTACCTCAGGATTGTGATTTCAGGCAAAATGATCAAGACTGTAGGTCTGGGCGTATTGCAGCGTTGCTGTCCCCAGAGGCAAAGTACGTACTCGGCGCGTGTCTCGCTCGAGAGCTACTCTGCGACTCATATACTCGGTCCCTACGAGAGTCAATACTCTGCGAAAACCGGTAGTTTTGTGCTCACTAGAACTGTATCCTTACCGTAAACAATGTTTCTAAGTTTGTCGCGGCATTCTCTTCTTTTCGATTTTTAAGTCTTTTCCAACTAGCATGTCGCAATATACAAAGTATTGCAAACCATACGTCGGTAAAGTAAGTAAAACTCACTCAGACGTGCTGAGAAAATATATTGTTGGCTTAGGGCTTACTCGAATCCAAGCCCACCGCGATTGAATCTGAGAGAACTTCCAATAGCGCTCGAACTTAGTAGAAGGTTTTTTAGTTGAAGGTTTTTTTGTAGAAGTACTTATTTATTTATTTATTTATTTATTTATTTATTTATTTATTTATTTATTTATTTATTTATTACATAACGCGGGCATAAGCAGGCCCTAGCGAGTCGGTAGGAAACAATTCAGAAAACAGATGATATTGCGGCAGTGTAGGCAAAACAAAGAATGCATAAACAAAATGGCGGAGAGGTTACACAACGCGAATATCTGGTGTAATAAAATCGGTGTAAGAAGAATAGAAATGATTGGGAGAGAAAAAGAGGATGAAGTGAAAATAAACAAGGATGGAGCCTGTAGTTCTTTTTTCTTTCTTTTCCCCAGACAAATATTTTATCTTTTGAGCTCTATCGTTCAAATTCTGAACTACCTTGTTTTTATACATCTAATTTAACTACTCAATGCTTTGTCAATCCCCTACTGTGTGTATGCGCCACGACCACTCATGAGAACAACAAAAACAACAGGTCGGACCCGGGTCTGTTCTGTCTTGGTACAATATGACCTGCGCCAGGATGTAATAATAATAATAATAATATTTCAGGTTTTACGTGCCAAAACCACTTTCTGATTATGAGGCACGCCGTAGTGGAGGACTCCGGAAATTTTGACCACCTGGGGTTCTTTAACGTGCACCTAAATCTAAGCACACGGGGGTTTTGCATTTCGCCCCCATCGAAATGCGGCCGCCCTGGCCGGGATTCGATCCCGCGACCTCGTGCTCAGCAGCTCAACACCATAGCCAAGGAGCAACCACGGCGGGTACTTGCGCCAGGATGTGAATCTGTATGTCTATGCAGAAGACATCGCATTTTTCACGACAGCAAGAGGCATCAATTCCCTTTACCTATCTTTGCAAATGCGCCTCTGTACACTGAAGACGTGACTTCACAATCTTCATCTGTCACTAAACGCAAACAGCAGTCCAGATCTTGCCTTTCCGTTTTCCGGGCTAGCACAGTTATCATTAGTGTCTTAGATAACCATTCCACAGGTAGAGTCCCTATCCTTCTCAATTTAAATGGCCCCTCACCAGGTCTGGCCATTTTGAGCTGACAATTGCAGAACATACGTTGAGCGATAATGATCGTACGAGTGATCGTATAATGAAGTATTACATCGCTACGCACCGTGGAAAGATCTGAAAGTTCACACCTAATGCCGTTTTTCCTTCTCGCGGCCGCGGCGCTCCAGGCCGGAGGATGACGTACTCGCGTGTCTGCGCCTAAGTTCGCGAGTCCGCAGTGTGACGTTTGTTTGAAGTTTATTTCTTTCTTTGTTACAGAAAGAGGAAACAAGAGCTAAAGGTCATATGGCCTGACAGGGGCTCTTGCTCCTAAGCGCGTTCGGCTTACGTGATAATTCAATGTACGAGAAAAACAAATATAACACAAGAACGAGCAAGTATGATGTAGAAAATACATATAAACAAGATAGTTTATACATTATACAATGACTACGTGAAAAGAAATGTTATGCTTCAATTTTTCTTTGTTTCTTTCTACATTCACATTACAGCGCAGATTAAAGCATGCATATATAGTGCATAAAAAAGTTAGTGCGATAACATTTTATGTATAAGTAATTTGATATTGTAGGGGAAGGCTTTTTATACATTGCTTAATATGAGGTGTAAAAAATCAATTTTTTACTCAACGTTGTTTAGTAGCCTTGGTATTTGATAGTTTATATCCTGACGTCCGTAGTAAGTATGTGTAAATGATATTTTTCTGATTTGATTTCGTAATGGGTATCGAGGAGAAGTGGGTATGCTTACAACATGGAGTCTGTGTTTTTTATATGTAAGAGTAATCTAGAATAAAAAACTTGATTTGTAGGGACCATCGAATGTTTACCAAAGAGATTGTGTAGGGGTAAGTCACGCGGCCTACCATGGTAGTTTTCAAAGATCCGGACTACTCATTTTTGCACGCTTAATAACTTCTCATAGTTTACGGCTGTCGTTGTTCCCAAAATCAAGGTATAGAAGGTTAGCTTCGAGTATAAAATGGCATTGTATATTGCTTTCTTTACACATAATGGTATTAGATCACCAATTTTATACATACAGCCTACTACTTTGCTAAGATCATTCCTAAGCTTATTGACATAATTGTCCGAGGAGAAGTTCTCTTCAAACCATACCCCCAAAAACGTTTGCGTTGTTAGTTGTCCTAGCTTCTTTGCTTGAAATAGAACGGTTATATTAACAGACAATGGCTTATTTATCCGTTTAAGTGTTATATATTTGGTTTCGTTGACATTCAATTGTAATTTGTTTATTTACAGCCATTCAGATAATAAATTCAAGCAATCATTTTTTCCCTAAGCATTGCAGGGAACGATTTGCAAAGAAAATATTAGTATCATCCGCATACATGATGATATTAGGTGAGGAAGAAATGTTAGGAAGGTCATTAATAAAAAGGTTAAATAACACAGAACCAAGTATGGACCCGTGTGGCACGCCAGTCTGTATTATGAGAAGTGAGGAAGTCACCTGATTATATTGCTACGGAACAGTATTTGTGATGACAAAGAGGCGAGCAGGGTGAACGACAATTAGTGACTAGCGCGGGCTGTTGCCTCTTGGCCAAGTGCGGCGTATTTCCTTATAAATATACTTGTATATAGCTTTTCTTCTGCGTCTTCCTACCTAACATATCTGGCGGAGATGGACGTTCCCTGTACCTCGTAACGGAGTTTCGCAGTGAACGGTACGTCGAGCCTTCCTTCATGGCTCCCGGCGATGTCAACTCGACTCCTCCGGCTCCGGCACCTGCTACCACTTCGACAATCTACATCACTCTCCCCGCTCCCCGTGATCCTGGCGTATTCTCGGGCAAAGATGGGGAAGTCGTCGAGGACTGAATCAGCCTGTACGAACACGTCAGCCGCAATAACCGGTGGGGCCCTACTATCATGCTCGCCAACATAGTCTTTTACCTCAGTGGCACACCTCGAGTTCGGTTTCGCACGCACGAAGATGAGCTCATCAGTTGGGATTCGCTTAAGCAAAAGCTCCGGGACTTGTTCGGCAGCCCCTACGGTCACCAACTTGCCGCACAGACGGCGCTTTCCGGCCGTGTGCAGACGTCAACAGAGCCCTACGTCACGTACATTCAGGACGTCTTGGCTCTGTGCCGCAAAATTGACACACACATGACTGAGTCAGACAAGGTTTCCCACATTCTCAAAGGCATTGCCGATGATGCCTTCAACTTGCTCGTTCTCAACAACGTGGCGACGGTGGATGCAGTTATAAAAGAGCGCTGCCGCTTGGAACTCGCTAAAAGCCGACGTATCGTCCAACAGTTTGCCCCTCTGCCCAACACCCCAGCGACATCTTCCTGTGCCGACGCTCCTCGTCCCAACAACACTGGCGATGTTATCAGAATCGTCCGGCGTGAGATCGAGGCCGCCTATCCGGCTGCCTTCGACTCCAGCCCCTCCAACGCAGCTGCAGTCACTGTTTCCCTGATCCAGGCATTTGTCCGCCAGGAGTTCGCAAACATGGGTCTTTGCACCATCTGCTCGGCCCATCGCCTTGATACCCACCCTGCTTCTTCGATTCCACCCCGTCCCACATCTTCTTACCCACCACGTTTCCGCAACCCGTCTGAATGGCGTACTGCTGACGACAAGCCCATTTGTTTTCACTGCCATCAAATCGGGCACATTTTTCGGCACTGTCGCAGTCGCTGGAGTTACCCGAAACGGTCTACTTATACTGCCTACTCTCGCCTCCCAGGTGGCCCTTCTCGTCCCTATGCCGCCCGCTCCTACAATGCGCCCACAGATTCGCCTGCGCCGAACCACCCCTATTCTTGTTCGCCTTCGCCCCAACGACGACAATCTCGCTCCCCCCCGCCCCGTCGCTCCTATTTGCCGACTCCGTTCGGACGCCGCTTCCAGTCGGAAAACTAAATGATGCAGCGCCTCGAGGTGACGCTGCATTGCTGCCCACGCCGCCAAATCTTCCACTGACGTTCCCCACTCATCTGAACCTTCTTGACCTGTAAGTCGACGGTCTTTCTGTATCTGCTCTTATAGACACTGGGGTGCATTTGTCGGTAATGAGCGCTGACCTTCGTAACCAGCTGAAGAAAATAATCACGCCCGCCACGACGCCTGTTGCCCGTGTCGCCAATGGCGGAACAGCCCCCGTAATTGGTATGTGTGCCGCCCGCGTCTCCTTCGCGGATCGCTCCACTATCGTGCTATTTACAGTCATCGCCCATTGTCCCCATGACATCATCATCGGCTTAGACTTCCTCTCCGCACATTCTGCTCTCATCGATTGTTCCGCCAGTACTGTCCGCCTTGACCTGCCTGTTCTGAATCTCGCTGAACTACACCCTCGTCGCCTCAGTTCCGTCGACTTCGTTAGCTTGCCACCTTCGGCACTGACTTACGTTGACTTCGTGTTATCCCCACGAGTCCCCGACGGTCACTACATCGCGGCTCCTATGCAAGACGTCCTCCTTACACACGGTATCACAATACCTCATGCCGTTTTATCTATTACGATGAACCACGTCTGCCTGCCAGTGGTCAATTTTGGCTGGACGACACAAGTGCTGCCACGCAGGATGTCTCTGGCCCAGCTCTGCTTATTCGAGGATCACTCAGTAGCATCTATTGCAGTAGACGACAATTCAGCCGATCCTCCTCTACCATCGCAGTCGGCAACTTGTACCATCGCCGACTTACAGAAAATGATTGCGCCCGACATGCCGTCTGAGCTCGCTCGTGAGCTCTACCACGTTCTCTTTTCCTACCACGATATTTTGACTTGAACGATCGCCGTTTGGCCTTAACTACAGCTGTTAAACACTGCATTAATACCGGCGATGCCGATCCTATTCATCGCCGCCCGTATCGAGTGTCCCCGGCTGAGCGTCAAGTTGTTCACGCCGAAGTTCGCAAAATGCTTGCCAAGAACATTATTGAACCGTCATGTAGTCAGTCCATGGGCGTCACCTGTTGTACTGGTAAAAAAGGAGGATGGCTCATGGCGCTTTTGAGAGGATTATGGGCACCATAACAGGGTTACCGAAAAGGACGTGTATCGTCTGCCTCGCATTGATGACGCCCTTGACCGCCTCCACTGTGCTCGCTATTTCTCCTCTATTGACCTTCGCTCCGGCTATTGGCAGATTGCCGTGGACGATCTCGACCGCGAGAAGACTACTTTTGTAACACCCGATGGTCTTAATCAATTCAAAGTGATACCGTTCGGTCTATGTAACGCTCCTGCCACTTTTGAACGCATGATGGACTCCCTTCTTTATGGTTTCAAATGGTCCACGTGCCTGTGCTACTTGCACGACGTTATAGTATTCTCCCCAACGTTAGCTACGCACCTCCAGCACCTCTCAGCAGTCGTGGACGTTTTTCGTCGAGCCGGCCTGCAACTCAACGCATCCAAGTTTATTGCCGTCCTTGGACATCTCGTTGACGCGAGCGGAGTACAACCGGACCCAGGCAAAATCCATGCTGTTATGCACTTCCCTGTTCCAAAGTATATCAAGGATGTGCGCAGCTTCATGGGCCTTTGTTCGTACTTCCGCAGTTTCGTGAAAAATTTCTCGGCAGCACGACCGCTAACCGAGCTTTTTAAAAAAGACGGCCCTTTCCAGTGGGGCGATAACGAGGCCTCTGCATTCTCGCTTCTAATCGACCTTTTCACAACGTCTCCCGTTCTGGCCCATTTCGATCCTTCTGCGCCTACCGAAGTCCGTACTGATGCCAGCGGTCACGGAATTGGCGCAGTACCGGCACAACGCCAGCGCGGCCACGACCGTATTATCGCTTACGCCAGGAGGCTCCTCTCGCCCGCGGAGCGCAACTATTCCATCACTGAGCGTGAGTGTCTGGCCCTAGTTTGGGCGGTTGCGAAGTTCGGCCCATACTTATATGACCGACCCTTTTTCGTTGTCACAGACCAACACGCGCTTTGCTGATTATGCTCACCGAAAGATCCTACAGGAAGACTTGGTCGCCGGGCCTTACACCTCCAAAAATATTCGTACTCTGTCACCTAAAAATCTGGCTGACTACACAAGGACGCTGACTGCCCGTCTCGCTACCCGGTAGACGAGCCTGACGACCCCGACAGTAGTATCGCCAACGACATTTTCTCTGTCTGCCTTCCCTAACATCGCCGATGAGCAGTACCGAGACCTATCGCTGCGAGCACTCATCGAGCGTCTGCGCTTCACACCTGCTGACGCATCCATCCGCCGATATGTCCTCCAGGGCGGCATTCTGTACCGAAGGAACTTCCTCCCTGACGAATCTCATCTTCTTGTCGTGCCAAAACATCTATGACAGACTGTGCTCTTTGAGATGCATGATGCACCCACTGCAGTACATCTTGGGGTAACCCGCAAGTACGACCGTGTCCGCCGACGCTTCTATTGGCCTGGTCTCGATCGCTCCGTCCGAAGCTATATTGCTGCCTGTGATCCCTGCCAGCGTCGGAAAGCACCTCAGGTGCTACCTGCCGGTCATCTCCAGCCGATCACCGTCCCTGCGGAACCGTTCTTTCGTGTTGGCTTAGACCTCCTCGGTCCCTTTCCCACGTCATCCTGTGGGAACAAATGGGTAGCCGTCACAACTGATATAGCCACCCGATACGCTATCACGCGGGCTCTCCCTACCAGTTGTGCTTCTGACGTCGCGGACTTCCTCTTGCGTGACAATATCTTGCGTCATGGCGCACCGCGAGAGCTGCTTACTGACCGTGGCCGTAACTTCCTCTCGAAAGTTATCGCCGACATTGTGCGTTGCTGCTCCATTCAACAAAAGCTGACTACCTCATACCATCCTCGAACCAATTGCCTGACAGAGCGGCTAAGCCGTACTCTTACTGATATGCTGTCCAAGTACGTTTCCAAGGACCACCACTAGGACATTGCCCTTCCTTATTGCATATAATTCTTCCCGGCATGACACCGCCGGATTTTCTCCATTTTATTTACTGTATGGTCGCGCACCGACATGGCACTTCCTCCTGCTGCGATCTCAACAAGTGAGTATGCGCGCGACGCCATCACCCTCGCCAAACATGCACGCCAGCTTGCCTGTACTCGACTGACGGCCTGGCAAACCACTCAGCAGCGTCAGTACAACGCCCGCCACCGTGACGTAACAGTTTTCGCGTGGTGCGCTCGTGCTCCTATGGTCGCCCTCTCGCCACGTCGGACTTTCCGAGAAGCTCCTTTCGCGATACACAGCGCCCTACCGCGTGCTGCGACAGGTGGCGCCTGTGACGTACGAATTCGCTCCTGTGCGTTCAACCTCGTCCTCTACTCTAGCATCTAGTGATGTTGTTCACATCAGTAGGTTCCAAGCCTACTACACTGCTTCCGAGTCCGGCGTTTAGTCGCTCCGGGAAGGTGCTTTTGCCGCCGGGGGTAGTGCTACGGAACAGTATTTACGAAGACAAAGAGGTGAACAGGGTGAAGACGACGAGGACGATCAGAGGCTAGCGCGGGCTGTTGCCTCTTGGCCAAGTGCGGCGTATTTCCTTGTAAATATACTTGTATATAGCTTTTCGTCTGCGTCTTCCTACGTAACAATATGAAACAAACTGGTAACGATCCGTTAAGTAACTTCTCAATAAATCTAATGTTGTACTACGTATACCATAGCCATGGAGTTTGCAGAGAAATATAACATGATTTACACTGTCAAATGCCTTACGCAGGTCCAGAAATAAGCCTACTGTGTAAACGGTTTCCCATATTTTGCAGTATTTGATTTATATTCTTTTGAAATCCATACTGTGTCGTACTAATAATAGCATATTTCTTTAAAAACTCAATAGTCGTGCGTTTAGAAAACTTTCAAAAAGTTTTGAAAAAAGAGGTAGTATTGATATAGGTAGGAAGTCGTTTACACTATGGTCAGCGCCACCTTTATGAAATGGAAAAACTCTGGCTATTTTAAGTTTGCTACGAAAAATTCCGGACCCATACATTTTATTAGTAATATGAGCTAACATATTAGACGCTAACACATTAGTCGCTCGTGGTGACACGTGACTTCGAGAGTTACTGAAGACATCTGTTGTCTGTGCGATCTGTTGCTTGAATTGACTAATTGAAGTTTAGAGAAATAATAAAACGCACAAACGGAATGTCGGCGTGTTTTATGTTTTACTTCGCACCGAAGCAAGAGAGACGTACTTCCGCTTCGCCTGCTTGTTCCCATGGTCGTGCGGTCACGTGCAGAGGTACCGAAACTATGCTATTTTCTACCGTGCTCCAGCGCCTGATCATGCTCTGCAATCCGCTAGTACTACCTCAGTATTCGGGTAACACTGAAATATACCGCTAGTCATGTTCCCTTGTGCACAGCTGCTCGCGACGCCGCGCGCGAGCGAACAACTGCTCGCGCGCGGCGCCGTCAGCGGAAGTGCATAGCGCCGAAAAAAAGAAAGTGACGAGAAAAAAAAAGTGAATGTGGGGCCTGTGACGTATGCATCACGCGATCGTCGAGGTCAGGCATGGGAGAACGCAGGGAAGGAATTTCGCTTGCGTAGGCTAGACGGGGTGAGTGGAGAGTGCGTCTTGCTTGGAAGCGGAGCCCGCCTGTTGAAATCATGGGTTCGCTGCACTGAAATATTTCTATCTCGGCTGAGAAGGGTTTGGGTGCGAGCCAGTTGGTACGGATCATTCATATTTAAAACAGCGCCAAAAAACACGGACAAGGACGAACACAGGACAAACAGGACAAACACAGGACGAGCGCTCGTCCTGTTTCCTCCCTTGTCCGTGTTTTTGGCGCTGTTTTAAATATGAACTATCTCGGCTATTAATGAGCTGAATAGAAAAATTTTTGCGGCATAACGCTCCCTAGAGAACACGTAACAACTTCCAGCATATAACCTAAATTTGCTAACGGGCCTGGTGAGGGAACCTTTAAAGACTAAAAGTTTACCAGGCCCTTAGAGTATACAATTTCCAGTTGGTTGCCAGTTTTCTTGTTGTCATCCTTTGTGCTTTCCCACGTTCACTCTAACATTCAGGGTGATTGCAAAAAGGGCGAGTATTCAAAACAAAGAATAAATAATTTGTCTCAAATTATCGTCCAATATGGGACGATAAGAAGAAGATAAGAAGACAAGAAGAAGCGAAAGATATATATCTTTCGCTTCTTCTTGTTGCAGGATTTTGAGCATGTCGTAGCCACCAATATCACTGACTTTCTAAACAAGCGGAATATATTAACCCCTTTGCAACATGGTTTAAGGAAAGATTTTTCCACTGTTAATCAATTGGTCTCAGTCGTACATACTTTCACCTATGTTCTACATAAATGCGGGCAAATTGATGTTATTTTTTTGTATTTTAAGAAAGCTGTTGATTTAGCTCCCCACCCTAAACGTATCTTCAAACTTAAAAATACCGCCCTTACAGAGCTTAATGTAAATTGGGCTTCTACTTACCTATGTAATCCCACACAGTTGGTTAACATAGACAGTTACTGCTCCTCCAAACTTCCGGTTACTTCAGGTGTTCCTCAGGGACGTGTTCTAGCCCTTTTGCTGTTTTAGTATATATAAATGATAATGTTAATGTTATCGCTAAGCCTGTCGAAATAAGGCTATTTGCTGACGATTGTGTTATGTTTAAGGAAATTATTAGCTTATATGATCAGCTCCTTCTAGATACTGGCCTTAGTAACTTTTATCGATGGTGCAACCAATGGAATATTAAACTACGACAAAACAATGTGCATGAATGTAACCAAAAAGAAAAATAATTTTTCATTTCTATATGTGCTCTCATCCCACCTACTAAAAGAAGTCAACGGAAATAAGTATCTTGTAGTAACAATAACAAAGAATCTCACTTGGAATGAACACGTATCTGACATATACGTGTTTGCCTTCCTTAACTTATGCTCACTCAGATAGAAACTGCGCCAAGCTCCTCCATCCATCAAGTTGCTGGCCTATAATTCAATCATTAGACCTACCCTTGAGTACGCGTGCATTATTTGGGATCCCAGCACTAAAAAAAAAAAAAAACATCGATGCTCTAGAACTGATTCAACTACACTCGCTTTATCTTTTCTAAATATCTCATTACGGACTCCTTAACTTTTCTGTTACAACAAAATAAAATTCAGGAACTTAAGCCACGTCACCTAATTCTGAAATTAAAGTTTCTTTTGAACTTGAAAAGCCACCATCTTGTATTCGACCTGCTCCGTATATCCAGTCTCTGACGTCACGAATAAATCGAAATCGTCAGTCTGAATCGATAACACCTTTTATAGCACGTACTAACACTTTGAAGTTGTCATTTTTTCCAGAAACAATTACAGACTGGAACGCTTTGCTGCTTTGTATGCTTCAGAAATGTGACCCATTCGACGCATAAACGTCATAACATGAAGTGATTTTTTCTTCTCTTGTCGCCAACTCTAGGCCTATTTTCCCCTAAAGTTGCAATGTTTAATTGTTTGGAATATTATTGTCACTGCTATAAGGAGCTCATTGATGTGTCACGCCGTGTCCGTGTCAGGCCGACTAGTGCGGTTGCGATGATTTCGGCTTCTGGCTTTTTAAATGATTTCGGTTGGTTTCCTTCCGCGAAACCGAGTAAATTATGCGTTAATCGACGCAGCAAGTTGTGAGGACTTCACCGTTACCGGAAGTTTCACGGTGGGTGACTTTTTTGACGTTTTACGAGTGTGTGAAGTTCCGACTACGCCGCGGCACAGCCAACCCTAGCGCGGTAGCTAGGCCTAACCTCGGCGAGGCAGCGCGGATAGGCCTGGGCCTCGCCCTGTGACCACGGGCCAAGATGGAGCGCAAGATGGAGATGGTGGAGCGAGAAGACATCTCTCAAGAAGGAGCAAGCAGCCCTGGCTGGATGACGGCATATGGACGCAAGAACGGCGAGGGGATGAGAGCGGCGACTACTACCTGCGAAGGCAACCCAAGACGTGGCGAGCGAAAGGACGGAGGCCGCACTGCCGCCCCACGGAGCGCGTACCAGCGCATCGTCGCCACTTCAAGGCTCCCTCGACTGCCAAGGGACACATATCGCACCATCGTCAGGCCAAGGAACGGCCTGAACGTGACCAATGTTAGCCAAATACATTTGGAGCAAGCCCTAGCCATGGCGGCGGCCCTGGCTCCAGCCGAAATTGAAGAGGACACCATTTGCCCCAACGGTACCCAAAACATCTACGTGGTGTGTACTCCTTACGAGAAAAATGCGTGCGCCTACGTAAAGGCACAGCAAGTCCGACGAGGCAAAAGCACGTACCGGATCTCTGTGTACCCGGCTCCCCCCGACGACACGTGTAAATGAGTAATACGGAGTGTCGACGTGGATGTCAACGAGGCTCAACTCCGAGCAAGAATCGTGAACCGCCGCAACCCAGGAGCCATCGAGGCCAAAAGAATCAAGAACACCACGGCTGTGGTAGTATTGCTTAGGGGTATGAAGGTGCCCAGTTATGTGTCTTGCGGCGCGAGCATGTTTCGCTGCACGCTATACAGGAGACACACGGAGGTTTGTTACGGCTGCGGAGGTTTAGGACATCGTGCCGACGTTTGCCCTAATCCAAACAGCAAGTGGTGCCGCACGTGCGGGCAGAAATCACCAGCGGATGATCCAGCGGATGAGTGCATTCCAAAGTGTTCGCTATGCGAAGGTCCACATCCCACTGCGGACAGAGTATGCAAACACAAGCTTCACGTCGCCCACATCGTCAGAAGGAGAAGACGCCAACGCCACCGGCGTGCCGAGAAGACGCAGGTGGCCCGAGGAATGCAGTCACGCAACTCCAGCGTATGTACCAGCGTCGCCAGCACCCTCGGAAGAGGTCGCTCCAGGACGCCACCTACGCGGGGGTGCGACGCCAAGCGGAGCCGCTCCCGTTCCAGAGGGCGCTCGGCGTCTCGAACGAGATTTCAGGAGGAGCTCCCCTGGGCGGATCGAGTGGCGAAGACGCCCAAACCCAGAAAGGTAACGCGGTCGGTATCGCCAGAGCATAGTGCAGAGCTGGAACTTCAACTACTACGTCAGGAGATTGCTAGTCTCAAAGAAGAGCTATGCAAGCAGAAAGTTGCGCAGGTCATTCAAAGCAGGGTCGAGGGTGCGAAAGCGGCGGATAATGCCGTGCGGAAAAGCACGCACGAACCCAAAGTCGAGGTCAGCAAAGCCAAACGTAAGGCCCCCCCCCCTCCACTTAAGGACGACTCGGAGATGAGCGAGTCGGAGATGGCCAGGGCGGAAAGCTCGCAGATCAAAATGCTCCAAGAGTTACTTAGGATTTCCAAAGAAAATCAGGCAAGCATTAACCAACTCGCGCAGCGCATGGGAGCACTTGAGAGTAAAGTAGGAGCTATAGAGAATAAAGTAGTAGCAGTTGAAAACAAGATGGCGATAAAGGCCAATTCAAAGTTTCGTGTGCAAGCTGCAGCTAATGACGGTACTGGGACGGCCCCGAAGGGTCATCAAAATCTAAACTAGCAAAATTGCGGGCACTCAAAAGGATCTAGTAATTTGGCAGTGGAATTGGGCTAGCTTTCAAAGGCGCAAGACTTCGCTGCAACAGTACATTACAGCTGAGGCCAAAAGGCCGCAAGTAATTTTGCTACAGGAGACACTGTGTGTTACACCCACCATCGCAGGCTACAAATCGGTGGCGGCAAGGGGCAGTCCAAGAGAGGTATAGCTACGCTAGTGAGCAAAAAGCTCGCATACGTTGAACATGACATTCAGTCAGGTCGCGGCAGGATGGAGGCGCTTCTGGTTGAGGTTATCCCCAACAGCTGGCTTAAACAAAGCGTGTTCATCCTCAATGTTTACAGCCCGCCATCCTATCAGAGACAGTCTTTCCACTCCCTGTTTATGAAGGCGGCTTCGCTCGCTAGAGAGTCACTGTTAGTAATCGCGGGAGACTTCAACGCCCCACACAACGCATGGGGGTACATCAGGCAGACAGCTAAGGGCACAAATCTAGCGCGGGCCGTCGATGAGCTAGCGCTAACAGTGACCACCGATCCCCGTTTCCCCACGGGACTGGGCACGTCGGTGGCTAGAAACACAACCCCCGATCTTGCCCTTATCAGAAATGTAGAGCAAACAACATGGGATAACAAGCAAGAAAACCTGGGCAGCGATCACTTCATCATTAGTGTTACCCTTCAGGTCAGAGCCCCCCCGGCCAGGGAATTTAAAGTGACGGACTAGGATGCTTTCCGTAAGCTCAGAAAGGAGGACACTGGCGAATACGCCAGCTTCAGCGAACTCGTCGAGACAGTCAGAGCAGATGTTGAAAAGGCTACAAAAACTATTCAAACCGAGCTCGAGGTTTCCAGGATGGACCCGCACCTCGCACATCTCTTGGAAGCTAAAGCCTCTATTTTGAGGCGATGGAAAACACAAAGGCTTAACCGGAGGTTGTGAAAGAGGGTTGCCGCACTTAACAGGGAGGTCGAACAGTACTGCACCGAGTTAGCTAGGCTACAATGGGATGAAATCTGTTCAGCAGTCGATGGGCGCATGCGCACAGGCGGAAAATGGAATCTCCTTAAACACATGCTAGATGACACGCAAACCAAAAGCAATCAAAGACAGACATTGTGCCCCCTCATTCACAGGCACAAACAAGAAGGAGGAACCGAACAAACGCTTTTAGACGAGGTAGCCACTAGATATCTCCCGCTAGGCGCAGCACACTCAGAGGAATATCCCAACATCGAATGTGACACGGTAAAGGAGCTCGATTACTCCTTCACGGAGTCCGAAATCAGAGCAGTACTTCACAACCTAAATAGCAGGTCGGCCTCAGGTCCGGACGGCATCTCAAACAGACTGCTAAGGAACCTGGATGATAGATCAATTGAGCTTCTAACAAAAGAGGTCAACAAAACTTGGGAGAACGGTTGCGTCCCGGACGAGTGGAAAGCGGCTTCGGTTGTGCTTATCGCGAAACCGGGTAAGCCCCTAAACCTTGACAACCTAAGGCCGATATCGCTAACCTCTTGCGATTCTGCACAGGATATCGGATTACATAGAACGCAACGAACTCTTCCCGCACAACATGGTCGGCTTCAGGCCCGGCCTTTCCACACAGGATGTAATGCTACTCCTTAAGAAGCACATTTTTGATAACAGCACTAGGGATGTTAGGGGCATCTTAGCCCTCGACCTGACCAAGGCCTTTGACACTGTATCTCATCGATTTGTCCTGCAGGCCACGGCCAGCCCAGGTCTGGGAGCAAGGTTTCAGGCTTTTGTTAGATCATTCCTCATGAACAGAACAGCCACCATCAGGATTGCACAACTCAAGTCAGATGAGTTCGTACTAGGGGCCAGAGGCACTCCCAAAGGAGCAGTCATCTCCCCCTTCCTGTTCAACATAGTCATGGAGGGCTTGTCGGAAAGGCTCAGATCCCTCCCTAATATAAGCCACTCGCTATACGCAGACGATATCACGATTTGGTGCCCCGGAGGATCACTCGCAGAGGTAGAGCACTCCCTACAATCAGCCCTAGACGCAACGGAGTCCTACCTGGAAGACACAGACCTTCAACTATCCCCAAACAAATCTGAATTGTTACTTTACAGGCCCCTTACACCCCCCTAAACCAACTTCCCATATTCCTCTTTGCAAGAAACGGGCAGCCCATTCCTCAAGTCGAATCTATCCAAATCCTAGTATTACAGATTAACGCGCGTGGATGTAATGCCAAAACGCTCACGCGCATCACGGCGAAAACCGAGAGCATGCTGAGACTAGTTGCTAGAGTATCCGGACGAAAGAAGGGACTAGGTGGGGACAACCTCCTCAGGATCCATGACGCTTTCGTAATGAGCCACATCAACTATGTAGCCTCGGCCCTTAACTGGACCAAAACCGAAAAGAACAAGCTTAACATTCTCATGCGCAAGAGCATGAAAAAGGTACTGGGGTTACCAGTAACCACTTGCTCGGACAGGTTAAGGAAACTCGGTATGCACAACGACATTGATGAAGTGATCGAAGCGCAGGTCACTGCTCAGGTAGTCAGGCTCTCGTCAACCAGGGCAGGGAGACGCATCCTAGAAGAGGCCTGCATGGCTCCAAGAATACTCAATGAACGGAAAATCACCTTATTCAGGGAGGCACGGGCAACCTTTGTGGTCAGCCCATTCCCTCGGAATATGCACCCGCAATACAATGTAGGGAGGCGAAAAGCGCTAGCACGGGCGATTTTACAGAAGACCAGCGAGAATCAAGATTCGACTGTCTTTGTCGACGCGGCTCTGTCCGGCAACTCTAGCACGTTCGCGTTGGCAATCATTGACGGCGAAGGGGAATTACGCTCCTCGGCCTCGGTTAGGTTTGCTTCGAGTGGAGACGCGGAACAGGTCGCCATAGCCCTGGCCATGACCGACCCCTCGCGCACCAACGTTTTCACCGACTCACGAGCGGCCATCAAAGCTTTCGAATCGGGTAACCTAGCCCAAGAGGCTGCCTCCATTCTGGAAAAGAGAACAAACCCTGGCACTCACTTCATCTCTTAGTTTCCCGCTCATATGGGTGCGGACGTTCGTCAGAACACACCTAACCTCAACGAGCTTGCCCATGACCGTGCGCGAGATCTAACGCGCCGCGGCGGCATGGAGGCCTTAAGGGGACACGATGAAATCCAGCAGAACGATCCGCTCCTTACTTTTCACGAGATAACATGTCACTATCGGCTTAGCAGAAGGGCCTATCCTCTTCCTCACCCCTAAATTAGACAGGTCTCAGTCAGTTTCACTTAAAATGCTCCAGATGGGCTCATTGCCCTCGCTGGGCTTTCTCAGCCGTATCTACACAGACGTCGATTCGAGCTGTCCGGACTGTAATGAGATCTATTGTTCCTTAGCGCACATGCTCTGGCAATGCCCCGCGTTACCTAACGGCCATCTATCCAGCGAAGCCGACTGGGAAGAGGCACTCCGGAGCCCATCGCTCCAGACACAACTAGAGGCAATCCAGAGGGCCCGAGTCAGGGCGGAACATCACGGTATTCCTGCCCCGACTTGGACCCGGCCAGCGACTTCCGCGGGTCCCCGATAGGGGCCTCCACTGAAGCTCCTCAGGATCAAATAAAGTTCATTGTCGGTCTTTCTGTCATGATCTGTGATGAGTTACTGTTTTTATGTTTGCACCAGCGCTTGTTTAAAAACGTTTGATGCTCCTCCTGCATGGGCCATAACTTGGGTCCATGCAAAAGGAGCACAGCGATATGTGTTTGAACAGTGCGCTAAAGAAGTCGTGCCCTCATTTAATTTCTTCCGCTTTTCCACAACAGGTAGTGCGGTTGATTGAGGCTGGTTTTCCAAACAATTTTATTGTGTCAATCGCTCAAGCACTACTCAGAGGAACGCAGTAAGACGAGGCTGGTTTCTCGATGTCAGCCAGAGCAGAGCATGTCAAAAGAAAAATTTTGGCCATAATTCCGTACATCCGCCGCTTACCGCACAACCTAGATATGACTACGTGGAGAGGTTGATATAGTATTCACAACTCCAAAAAATCTTATCAGCTAGCGTGCAGAAACAAGACCATATAGTAAAACAAAGGAGGCGCGTAAAAATCAACACAGGAAAGGGTACGGTAACTGTAGGACCTGTGTTATTTACAGAATTTCATTGCCCTGTGGAAAGAGTTATATCGGACAAACCCGCAGATGCATTAATCATAGGCTTAGGGAGCACTCTAACAAAATTAACAAGCCTTCGCCGGATGGCTTCCTCGCAATTCATTGTCGTAAGTGCGGATGCATTCCCTGATTGGAAGCTACAGCTACTATCGGGAGAAGCAAATGCAAATTAACTCGTCTCACCATTGAAAGTGCTTGCATTGATGAGCTTGTTGATGCCTCTGTTAGCCAATTATCCATGTCACTGTCAGAGAAGGAGTCGGAATTCCTGCGAATACGTTACACATGATCGTTTTTGTCTAGCCTGCAAGTGAGTTGTACTATCATTTGATCTGTTACCTTGTCAGCAGACAGGTGCTTGTAGGAAAAAAAAGCGAGGGAATAAAATGAGGGTATAAAAGTGGCGTCCGCCCAGGAAAGCAATTGTTGTAAGTTAGCGACTGTGTGTGTCTGTTATCTCTTGTACTTCGTTGTGCTATTTGCGTTACAGGAAAAAACTGCAAAATGTTACACTAACAAGCCCAAAAACCTACACTGATATAGCTTTAAACTCTATTAAGCTGTGCACTACTGAAATGACATCGAGTGCGAGCTATCGGCTAGAGTTCTTTCTGCTCTCAGCATTAGCGCGCTTATATACGGAGCCAAAAAGGAATGTGCCGCACTCTGGCGTTCCTTTCGTTCTTAGCGACTCCTGCGAACCAGTTTCAACTTTCACTCCTAATTACAGCGCCATCGACCTTGTGAAACGTCCTCGGGGTCTTCTCCATCGACACAAATTACTCTCATGGCATCTCCTTTAGGGTGTCAATTCAAGTAAGCTATCGTATGATCTTTGTGACTTTTCAGGATGTCGTCCCAGTCTACACTAATGTAGGTAAACAACAGCTTGGCCAAAAAAATTGCTCTCACTTTTGCTTCCAAAAATACAAACTGCAACTTTAAGCTGCCACGTAGCTAATCTCCTTTGAGTACAGCAAGTTCATCCTCTACATATTGTCCGTGTAGTTTGAATGCGTTGGCTTTTCAAGCTTTTCAACTGCTACACTCACCATCTGGTAAAATATGGTGCGTGCCTGCTTACCCAATGCTTCATAAATGCCGCAATTCAAGTCTACATCAGCTGTAATCATTTCATAAAACATATCGTCACACAACTCAATACAGTGAGGATCTACCACATCAGTCTGTATATACGCTTCTATAAATCACTACTTGAAGTAAATTTAGTCAGTAAATGCGACTACATCTTAAGGACGAATCGCCATGGGCTTCAGTAAACAGGAGAAGAACCTCATTCTTTTTTCGTTCAGTTGATCGCTAGAAGTTTCATGGCGTGTATCAATTAGCAACAACGAGTCCCTATGCCCTATGTATTGCTACAAGTTACTATAATTTCTGTGCGTGTGCCGCACTTAGAGGTTTCAGTCTTTTCTTCAATTAGCGTACGACTTCAATTGTATCTTATCATAAATATATACAGAAATGAGAACAAGAAAGAGATTTTTCATAAAAAGCGATGGTTGAATATGATAACCATGGCGATGTTTCTTTATTTATCTGCTATATAATAGCGGTTGATCCAAGGTGGACTCGCGAATAGCGGATGAACATTTCTTTTTTTCATTTTACTGCAAATTACATAAACAAATTGAATGAGGTTCAATCCGCAAAAGCAATCATTTTGTTGCCCCTTCATGCGCCCCTATAATTCGAAATGCCGGCGGGCGCTAGACCTTTCATACATCGTACATGCTGGCATGGCCTGGAACCCTGATGGCAATTTTGAAAGCGTGTACGAAGGTCACGATGCGGGTGCGGCGCAAGCAGCTCTTTCAGAAAAGCTATTCTCCCTTCGTTGCAAGCATTTCGAGGTTGCAAAAAGCGCTCTACCGGGCATACTGACAAGTGTACTTGTCTTTATCGGGCGACACGTTTCACCGCCTAACAAATGTTATCGCACAGCGCAGGACGCGCCAGCATGTATCGGAAGTTTCTGGAATGTTATCGATGGTTCCATCTGCTGTCTGTGACCGAACCTTCTACAATCTGATTGCATGTGTGCGCGACGCGAATAATGCAGAACTTCGTGGAAGGCACGCGGATCCCAGCGATTACTCTGGAACGTTCGACGACTGATGTATAAAAGCCGACGCGCTTGACCCGCTGATCAGAATTTCGACGATCGCCAGCCGTGTTCGCTGCTGTCGTTGGGCAATAAGTGTAGCCTGTTTTGTGGACACAAGATCGCCCAATAAAAGTTAGTTTTCTCGTTCACAGTATTGCTACTGTGTTCTTCAACGTCACCACCACGTGATGTTGAAGAACAGAGTATCAACAACTGAACAACTCTTGATGATTATGTGCGAACGGTTGTGATTCTTTCATTGCGCATTTGCGTACAAATTAAATGGACAATGCTCTTACAGCAGGTTGGCGTTGCAGACGACACATGTTAATAACTCCTGCTGCTTTTGCGCTGGATTCAGCTTGCTCATACAGACGCCAGCCAGGCTGCCCGAAAAACATGCATTCAGAATTTGATTTAGCTTAACACAGGTGCTCATATTACTGCTGAATACCAAGCAACCATGTACATATTGAAATATCGTGTATGTACCCTGCCAACGCTCCATGTTCCTGTGAACAAGAACAATCGTGTCGTTTTTGTTATTTGTCCTTCTCCGCTTTCCTTCTTGCCCTACTTTCGAACATAAAGCGCCCGCAAAGCTTTCGCAGACAGTCGCCTTCTTCTACTATCCCACCTTTTACCACTTTCAAGTAGCTCCACTGCATTTGATAAGACGTCTTCTTGCACTTCACCAAGTATTTTTCCATGTCCTTAGTGCTCATGTTTATCTTGAAGTCGTCGTCGACACTCTCCTGCCGCTATTCATACCTTTCAAGTTGTGCCTGTATTCTTTTCTCTGTGTTGTCCTAACCTATCTTTAGTGGTAAACTGCCGTGATTTGTTATTAAATATATGGCGAACGAACAACATGACGAAGATTCAGGATTTATTACAGATTGACTGTATCATAACAGGAAAACAGGGCCACTGAAATACACTGTTGTTCGCCCCTCTTACGGTGCAGTCCGGTGTCATTTGCTACGGTGAGAACTTCAAATGCTTAACACCATTCTAGGGCTGCCTAGCAAACTTGGTTTTCCGCTTGGCCAACGTCATGAAGCACAATATGCCGTAATGCAGGCGCTAATGTACAAAGTTAGTCTTGCTTCGTGGGCAGCAGCAGTAGTAGTGACACAGATGAACACATCGCGGCCTCAACGCATTCCGTACTCATTTCAGAACCCCACCGCCGCACAAACATCGTCCCAGATATTGTTTCCTCTTGTGCCAACAGACGTCCCTGCGAGCATGCCACATGTGCAGATCATCATCTACATATAAAAGCGTCTATTGTCACTTCGCGGGCGGCAGTGGTACAGCGGCAACACGAGTCAACGCGCTGTGGTCTAAATCCAGCCCATAATAATTGCACATTTGTGGAACCATATTTATTGCTAGATTTTATTGCATAATTTACCTCCGTTGTTTGGTTCTTGCCGCGTTCCTTCAAGCGATTATCTTTATTGAGTCGGCTTCCCTAGGTGAGAACTTCTTCGCTATGTCAACTATCGATAGATGTCCATCTTTTCTTGAAGTGTATAAAGGAAGGTATCTTGTTGTGGCAAGCGCTGAATGAAGCCTGCTTTTCTATGTTGACAGATACAGCGAGATAAGTGATCGATGAAGGAAGCAACCGAGTGAGAACAGAAATATGCTACGTGAAGAGGAAAGGCACAACTCCCACTTAGTCATTTTCAGATATAGCTGGCCGAAGTGAATAAAAACTACCAAAAATTTCCGTAGAAGAGATATACTAAGAGAAACTCATGAGCTTACAGCCCACAGTACAGAACACTACAAAATCTGCTCACAATTTATCTGACAACTCTGACGAGATAAATCATGCGCTCAACAGGCAGAAAAACGATATTTTGCCATTTTCGCCGCAATTCGACACCGCGTGAAGTCAAATGAATTGGCAGATGTTGTCGACCTAAAAAGGCAAATTGGCGAACTGAAGCAGTGTGGTCGACGACTAAACGGTGAGCTTCAAGGCATTGCTGCTCGCAAAAATGATAACATTTCAACGCATGTTGATGACATAATACGCTGCCTTCACATTCCTAAGCTTTCTGAAGATTATATGAATGGGCCGCACTGACTCCCATTCAAAGAACGCAGGCTGGCAGTCATGATTCTTAGACTTTCATCAATAACAGGGATGGCGAAATGATTCGAAAAAAAAGCAAGAAAGAAGCTTAATAGTGTAAGTCATTGTGCTAATTTGACTGCAACCACCAAGCGCCTGCTCTGGCTCAAGTGCCCTAAGTGCGTGAGCCCAAGTGCCATAAGTTGCACACAATCAAAATATTAACGGAGGATGACGTGAGCAAAATTGCGCAGTGTTCGCTTCATGAGAACTGCTTTCTCTTTTTTAAGTAATCACACTTCTGAATTTTAGCACAGGTTGACCACTGTTTACGTAAGGAACACATTTTATATTTTTCATATGAGTGCAAGTAGCTTGCGAAACAAACGCGTAATAATGAAGGCACACCTGTCTCAGCTAGAGTGTTGCGCTGACTGAATATCTTTGGACAACCAAACAAGACAGAAGCTGAACTCAAGATGGACACTTGAAATGATGAGGGATAGTTCAACAAGGCATGCCGTGTTACGCCAACGTTTCAACAAGAGGACTTGTCAGTTGCCGCCCTGATGAAGACAAGTACCCTTCTCTTGAGAGGGCATCTGTCACGCGTTTCCACTGGACCGGTTCAATGCAACTCTTTTTTGGTTGTTTCACACAAACGGCGTCTAAAGGTGAGATAACATATACCTTATTTTTGTTATAGAATAAATGAAGTAGCAACTCGTATCTTCCAAGCAATGAAAAGCGATTTGAATATGTGTCACAATGTTCATTTTGTGTCGAATGTATCTTATTTCTCTAAAGTGATCCCTCCATCACGTGGCCTGCTTTGTTTATTGCAAATACCCAAGATGCGCTCCAGAAAGAAAGCCCCCCCCCTCCCCCCTTTCTTTCCGTGCCTACTTTTATAATGCTTCCCTACTGATATTATAGAAAGTGCAGCAAATTCTTGCAATAAATCAGTCACTCAATCGTCAATCAGTCAATCGTCGCAATTATCGCAAAAAAGCGACAATGCATATTCCACTACTCCTCATAGTTTTTAGTGTTTAGAGTATAATTACTTCAATTAAAAGTACGCTTCCGCTTACCGTTTGGGTGGGAGGGGGTAATGTATCCATGTTCGAAAGCATAATTATTTCGTCATTTCAGAATATTTTTACGGTTAAAGATGATTATTTACAAATGCGAAGATGAACGATGACGGCTGATGACTTAGCTTGGAAGAGCCGCTTCGAGTCAAAAGACAACCTCGTTCTTTCCTTCCATTAGTCAGCCAATTTAACCAGCCAATGTAATGTAATGTAATATTTTACCTGCATTTGTGATAATTTCGAAAAAGTTGCCATCCTGTGTAACATTTTTGTTGCAGTTGAATGCTAGGCATACCTTTAAGAGACAGAGAGAGAGAGCGGTTTGGATCAGAAAGCAAACGGGTATGAACGATATTCTAGCAGACATTAAGAGGAAAAAGTGGCGCTGGGCAGTTTATGTAATGCGCAGATTAGATAACAGTTGGACCATTAGGGTGACAGAATGGGTACCAAGAGAAGGCAAGCGCAGAGAGGACGGCAGAAGACTAGGTGGTGTGACGAAATTATGAAATTTGCGGGTGCTAGTTGAAATCGGTTGCCGCAGGACAGGGGTAATTGTATATCGCAGGGAAAGGCCTTCGACCTGCAGTGTACATAAATATGATGATGATGATGATGCTTACCATCTACTTGACACGGTAATTCTGAACTTCTGGGACCGAGTTGAAGCGCTGTCACAATAAACGAATCATAAAAAATTGCAAGTTAGTATAGTATGCAATTTTAATGTCAACTGCGATAATCTGACTGACTAAGTAGTACAGATCAGCCGGCATGCTGATATGCTTCTTTATTAATGCTTTATATATAAACCAAAGGCTGAAATTTGTTCTGAAGTTGTATATTCAGATCTTAATGCCCATTTATCCACATTCTCACTTTTTTCTAGCACACGATCATCCAAATGGCACAAATTTTACAACGATACATATCAATCAGTGCATTGTATGTTTCTTTCAGTCCCTAATCGCAAACACAAATTGGACGGACCTGTATTCCAAATTTAATCTGTTTAAATCATAACAAATAGTTACTTCAAAATAACACCAGAGCTGTAATACTGCACTTTTTTAATAGCAGCAGGCAAGCATAAAAGCAAGCAGGGAAATAATGGCGGGGCGTGGACCCTTTTTTTCTCTGAGCGCGTCTACGGTATTGCAATCAACAAAGCAGGCCACACAATGGGGGACCGCTTGTTGCACTTTAGGGACGATCCCACCGCTAGCAACCTGTTTGTTGCGTTTGTAGGCGATCCCACCGCTAGCAACCTGTTTCTTGCGTACTCCAGGGTAGCGTACCGTACTGCTGCCGAGAAGTAGCGGCGCCTGCCTATCGAAGCTCGACCGACATTACTTATTGGGTAGCGTGGCGTTGTCGGCGGGCTGCAGGCATCCGGTAGATCATGGCGACCAAGCAAGGGCGAGACGATTTGCTAGTGCGAAACTTGCACGGTTTATTCAAAGGTAGTTGAAAGAAAATAAGAAGAGCATGAAGTATGAAGTATATCAAAAGTACATTTCGGAGCCCCTTAAATAGGCTCTCTACAAGTGTGGGCGGGATCTTGCTTCCGTCGATGACACGTGACAGGCACCGAGAGAGGGCCCCTTCTCCTGCAATACCGAGCACGGCAGGGAGAAGTCGATCCTCTTTTCGACGAATCCGGCGAGAAGGTCGGGTGAATGACCTCTCCGGCGCCGTGGGGTCCGGCCAAGAGAGGGTAAGGGGATGACGTATCACCCACGGTGCCCGACCAAGTAGAGGGGAAGGGGATGACGTAGCACCCACGGTGCCACGACCAAGTAGAGGGGAAGGGGATGACGTAGCACCCATGGCGTCCGGCGATACCGAACACGCTTTAGAGAAATGAGATGCTTTCGACACAAAAGGAATGTTGTGACGCATAATCAGATTGCTTGGGAGATGCGAGCTGCTAGTTTAGGTATTCGTAATGAAAATTAGATATATTTCATCTCACCTTTAGACGCCGTTTGTGTGAAATCACCAGCAAAGAGTGACGTTGAACAGGACCAGCGGCAACACGCGGAAGATGCTCTGTGTAATTAAGCAACACATATTTCATGATCGGCAGATGTTTTTTACACCTGGATACGCTAAGAAAATGAATTCGCGCTCGTGTTCATTTTGTAGGAAAGGGTGCACGGGCATCTACACGGTACAGAGCAGCATAAGTGCCATTTTTTTCTGCATTCTTGTCGGAAGCGCAATATTAGGACGTAGACGGGCAACATTTGTGCACGGCGTCCTTTATTTGATGGCGCGTGTATTCATTAAAGACCTTTATTCTTTCGATCATGTTCTCGTTCCGGAGACAAATTACCTTCCTAAATGTGACAACACTTCTTCCCAGGTGGTAACTGAAATGCGGCTGATATTTCTTAGGATAATAAGGTAATCAGAATTTCCTACAATCACCCTTTCATGGCAGCGGCTTGCATGAATTCCGTTGAGCCATAATTACTGCCGTGTGCCCAATAGTTCATCAGAGAAGTGGCTATATTGGTTTGGGCAATACAAGTGTACCAAGTTATCGGGCGCATTCACCGGGGCTCCAAACTTCTAAATACAGTAGTTAGGCTTTCCAGTCGCACGATGAACCCGGAAGTTATCCATATACACAAGCCACCTTCTGAGAAATAAAATGAGAAAGATGTCGTGCGGTGTAGTATCATTGCAACGGCGTTCCAAAACCTGCAACGTTCTTCCATAATTACGGCGGCGCGATCTTCCTTCGCTTCAATAATGTCTCCCCTTCATGTAAAACGCCAGTAGATAGCCCTTCATGTGTATATATACTATCTACGATATTTGTGCATAAGTTTCCAAAATGCGCCAGAAATGCGTCAGGAGTAAAGACAAATGCAGTCGTGTTTTCATCACGGAGGGCGTGCTACCCAGCCACGTCTCGCACACCCTTCTTATGAATATACGGTGCTACGCAGAACGCGTGCTTGCAGCGGCTTTATGCTTTTTCATGTTTTGCAGGAGCACCTTAGCGCTTTCCAGGAGTGGCCAGCTGTCAGTGTGGCGGCCTAATAGTTTTCTAGGCATAGCTGGGAGGTTCTTAGGAACCTCACTTAGGAACATCTAAACTTGGGAATGATATGTGGAGTTTTATGCCGCAACGGCCAGTGATGACCACCAGAGCGCTAAACGTCTCGGCTCTAAATTTATCGAAGATTCCAGAAGGGAGAAAGGCATGAAGGTTAACACGAGCGGAAGGTCTGATTTACTATTCTCTACTGGAGAGGCTAGATATTTTTTAAAAAAAGCAGACGCGCATGAACCTGCTCCTTCAATGAAAACAACAAAAGCGTTTTTCATTAACGGATACTGCGCGGAATGTAAGTTTTTGACAGTGACGATGAATTTTTGAGTTCCTATTTCTTACGTCGCCCTCGTGATTGTGGTTCTTTGTTTCTGTGGTACATACGTTAGCCGAGAGTGTAGCGCTCTGTTCCATCGCCTTCTTTTCCATTTTTTTCACAGGTGCTTGCTTAGCAGCATGAAGCCACTTCGCTATGAGAAAACCCGCCACGATGTTACTTTCATACGGTACCGACTGCCTTTTAGCTAAAGCTTTACATTGATACTAAAATCATCTGCCGGTTGAATTTCTGCTGATGCCAATTTATTCGAGAAGTGCCAATTCTTATATATCAGGTAGGCAAGCAAATACCGAAAGCATCGCACATTCTAGTTTTTCTTTCTGGCACTAATTCTGTCGGCCAAAAAGACAGGTGTGGATGATGGCGTTTGGTTGTGTTTAATGATCACAATTTATTTACATAGTAGAAAAAGAAACAAACAAAATAGCAAAAAATAGTTCTTTCACTTCCGAAAACGAAATAATAGGTTGGCTCCCGGCACTTGTGGTAGCACCTCAAGGGCGCGAAATGTAAAAAGAAAAGAACGTTCTCAGATGCATAAACACAGGCGCACGCTTAAGAGCTTCAGATGCCTTCAATTTATTAGGATCGCTCCGTTACAGTGCTTCTCTGAGCCAAAGCGCTGTTTTGGGATATTAAACCGAAATTAATATGTAATCTCTGGAAAACACACCAAGCCGCATCAGGACAGTGATTGCGCTCTGATTTCGGCGGATTACATCTAAAATGTTTATTCCCTTCATTCTTACTGATCTCATAGTTTCCCAGTTCTGCAATAACTGGTTTAACCTGCGTCCCACGCAACCATGTGTAGGTTAGCCAGCACATTTATTTCTGCTTAAGCCCTCGACCTCTCATCTGTTATTTATTCTCTCTCTCTTCCTTTCAGTATCAAGATACCAACAAGTGCCGCAACTACGTCCTTCTGTTCTCTTGTTACAGACGTGGGTTTCTTATGCGAAATGGGAGTTTTCGATTAGCGTTAAACCGTAAAAGCTTATCTTTTATTCCGTGTTCCGCCCAGTAAGTGTGTCTCAGCGTCCAAGGCTAAATTTGGTCCTCCTCATCAGGCCGGTACCGCGAGAGCAACACCATGGAAGGCGTTACCTTTTCTTTGTTAAGCTTCATATCTCCTTAAGGCAAAGCAGTAGCCAGTTTCGATCGCCAGGCTATACCCGCTTGATACTACAGCCCACCACCACCACCACTACCGTCATCACCAGCATCACCACCATTATGTTTTCTTAGTTCTTCAGATGTTGCCAAGCCTGTTTACACAAAGTAATGTGTCCAGGTAATATGACTGTAGCTTTCTTGTAATACGTTCAATGAAAGATTGACTAAATGCGTTCATTCTTTCACCGATTGAATCTCACGTCCCAAATAAAACCAGAGGTTATTTAGGTTGCCACATTGAGGGATTGCGGGTTAACGTTCCCTACCTACGGTCCTATCATTCGCACAGAAATATAAGCCACATTACATTGTGCCTTAACTAAATGCGGCTGACTGCAAAAGTCGGGAATCGAGCCAAAGACCTCGTGTTCAGCATAAGAGTGCCCTAGCAAATGAGGAGCCATAAAAAGGGCGAGGTATATTTAAGGCAAAGCAACATCACACGTCTAATGCATTTATTACTGCGGCAAAGCAGTCACGAACTGGCAAATTGGTTGAACGGGCCCACTCATACATTCATCTCTTCGCAATGAGTTGTTATAACGCCCAAATCGATTACCTTTATTACCAAATCCAAATTCAAATCCAAATCCAAAACAAGACCAAATCGATTATAATTACCCAAATCGACTACGCAAATTAGGTGCAGCTATGCCGCCGCGACAACCTGTGATACGCAGGAACAGTGGTGTACATGCGATCCCTCCATACCCTAGTGGGCGTCATCGCAGTTTCACCGCTCTGTCACAGCACAGTATGCTGTGACAGCTTTGAACAAATCAGTCCTAGGGCCCAAAATTCAATTTCTCTGCCACCAGCATCTATCAAGAATTTCAAATCAGTATATTCCACTGGAACGAACCTACGTACTGCATCTTCCAGAGCGCTGGGTGCCAGCAAAAGCTGTGAAAGGTAATGATTTTTGGTGCTCTTACTCGCTCGGCTTGGCCGTTGACAAAGCAGCTTTGGTGAACTGTTATTTGCGGCATAAACCACGTCTAGAGCTTGACTACTGCCAAAAATACACATAAACGCGGTAACAATTTAGATAAATAAGGTATTCGGCTTACAATGACATAAAAACATCAGCTCAGTAACTACGGAGGACTAGCTTCGTTATGACGTTCTTGATGACAGAAGCTCCCTTGCTGGCGTAAACATGCCGGGATCCTCTTGTAAGTTTGCTGATTTGCGTCAGCGTCGATGTTACGTATTCATGAAAATGAGAACGAAATGAAGAAAGCTGCATGGGGACACTGACTTTATTTCTTTTCGGCTGGATACTCCACAGCGCTTACTTAGTTTCCTGTGCCACCTTATTATGAATCTGAGTATTGGCACATGGCGATATACTGTTAACGTAGCAGGGTATTGACCATAGATCTTCAACATCGCTGCAGGAGCACGTCTCCTCCATTACGCCGACCCCTTCGCACGACCTTTCTGAGCCCGGCCGTAACGCGCGCGCTGTTTTGTTGTTCTGTCATGTAGCGTCCACAGAGAAGTCCGGGGACATTAACCTAGCTATAAAGCGACCGTAAAGAAAAACGAAGCTGCACTGAAATATGGTGAACGAGGAAAGTACATTGGAATTTATACTGCCATAATAACCGTCGTGAAGAATGCGATGAAAATTTCCTCTATGTATAGGGAACGTCAACGGAGAAAGAAAAAATGCGTCCTATGTAAACAAAATTACAGTCGCCTGGGGCAAGCAGAATGTCAAGTGGGAGGCTTGTAGTTTTATGGCGATCCTCTATTCAATTACGCCTCGAGCTATTTCAAAGGCGAAAGCTACACAAGTGTGTTTAGTTCTTACGGTGCACCCCGGCTGAAGTTCGCCCTAAGGATGTAAAGGTAATGCATCTCTTGACTTATTTACCGATGATGAGTATAGAAATATGGGGGTATAAGAGAAAAATTCCGCGTGGATGGCAACAAAAGCGACGGCCATCTTTGCTTGCTAAGCAGGCGCTGCAGCCGGCTTTATTTTCGTACTGCCTTTTTGATGCCAACTTGGGTGGCTGGGTATGTGCTAGTAGGTGTGTGCGGCTCTTCAATGAACGTCTTTGACGCCAACGTATGTCGATAGGCAAATGCCACAGGAAATGTACAACTTTACAAACACGAAAAGGATCCCTTAAATTTATCCGATGCTGAGAGGAATCGAACCTGCATCACAAAGGTTCCGCAAGGACAGCAACAAGACGCTTAGCAGGCCGTGCCACAAATACACTGGATATCTGTCCATTTTCAATGAAGGTCTTTCACACCATGAATACACTGGGCATATGCTGCTGTTCAATGATCTTCCCTCAACCTTGAGTCGCAGGGTTTGCGCCCCCGAGTGTGCGGCAAGCGATGGAACCATTCTCAGCGTTCGCAGGCACAGCTGCGCCACGCTTGTCGTGTCCAAAACTGCGCGCAGGCTTCTCGGAAGTGCCACTAGACGGCGCAGAGTGTCGAGAAAGAAACGCGAGAGAGGAGCCCGGTTGCCGCATGACATGTTTACGCACCGGCGCGACATGCATTTCGGAGGCCACGCGCAGGCTTCGCGGCGGCGCTGGTCCTAGATGGCGCCGACTGTTTTCAGCAAAGCGCGAAAGAAGAGTGCCGCTGCGGTACACATCTCATATATAACTCGTTTAGACGGTGGCGATACGTTGCGTTGATACATAGATTCAAGGCTAACGCCTTACTTTCGATAGTCAACGGGAGATGGGGTCTGCTACAATTTCTTTTCTTCTTTGCATACAACCCCCAGTAGGAAGTGATTGAGCTGTCGAACTGGTGAACTCATGGTCAGCAACAGGACGTTATAGCTTCTGAGTGACCACGGTGGATATCAAGCGTGAGCATACGTGTGCTACGAATGACAAGAAATGCAAGAATGTTTACCACCTTGCGGGGCTCCTCTGGCTGTTCAAAGACTACGTTCAAGAGAAGAGACGAGAAAGGTTGCTGGACATTGCGATACATAAAGTGCAGGACGGTGAAAAGAAGCACTGGTGACAGCGTAAACACTTGCGATATTTCCTTCTGCTTAGCAGAGGTAACGCATAAACTAGACGAACTTCTAAGCTTGCCGTCACAGGTAGAGGAATTTAAAGCTTCTGCCAACCTAACGTCGAAGAACTATAACGAAATTCTTGGTTGACAGGTCAAACAAGACAAAGAAACGAGTATCCTAAGAACGCGTGTTCCCGATCTCTAGAAAAATCATGACACAAGTGACACTGAAGTTCTTAAGGCTGCAGTAAACGACCTTGAATGGCGCAGCAGGATATTAAACTTAGAAGCGCATCCCATAACAGTCACAGAAATAAGTGTTTGTTAAGCGAATTGGATAACGCGGCCAAGGCTTTAAACGTACCAGTACTAGCTTGCAATGGTGTTGAGAGTGCTCATCGTCTTCGATCAAAGCATAAAAATGAAGCAGTAACCTTTGTGCAGTTCACGCGACTGTCAACACGTGACACGTGGTTGCGTAAACGCAAAGGGCTTACAGCATCTCACTTGCATGCTTAGATTGTTGAAAACATGACTCGAAATAAGCGGGACTTACTTTGGAGACAGGACGGGCTGGTGGACTAGTTGGTGTGCATGTGTGTATTGGATCACAATGCACAATAAATCGACAGGGACTGAAAGATTATAGACACCACAAAGCGCTGACTACAACTGGTTTATTGTCACGCGAAGAACTTGTAAATGTACAATTCTACGCAAACGCGCGCAGAAACAACAAAGCCAAGATGATACATGAAGCCCCTTATCGTAAGCCGTGAATGAGAAACGAATTACTTAATATAAAGAAACGAGATCAACTATTTAACTCCTTTATAGTAAGCAAATCTACGCAAGATCTTAAGACATACAAGGAATACAGAAGTTTTGTAACCAATAAACCTTACTCTGCTAAGCATCACTAGCTCTTCGATATGTTTAACTCTTCCGACAGACATTCTGAAAATATCTGGAAGACACTAAACTAGATGCTTGGTAATTCGCCAGAGCCAGTGACCGAAATTTTAGCGGAAGGTGTTCGGTTAACTGGTTGGACTCTATCAGGTAGATTTAATAATATTTTTATTTCTTTAGTCCAGGTCTAAACATTGACGCAGACTTGACATACATGCACTCTTGTACTGACCACACTGTTTTTCTCAATCTGTTTCAGGAAGCGGAGCTTTCTGGAGTTAAGCAATAGCAACGCGATTGATGCATCATGATTGCAAATAAAACCTGTGCAACGCGCCACTGATATTATAGCGCCTCCTGTAACGCACATATTCAACTTATGTTTGGTTACAGGAATTTTTCCAACTAACATGCAGATTGCAAAAGTTACAGCAATATAGAAAGTATGTCCGAAAAGTAATGTTACTGAGTCGAGTAAACAAAATTATTTATGAGATCATAACAACACATTAAAAGGCATCAAAATAGGCTGCTCCTGCGTCGCTACATCGCTCGTAGAGAAATTTCTGGGCATTGAAGGTGCCACAGTAGGCCTACTCCAGAACGTCCTTTAAAGTATTGGTGCTAGCCTCTTTGACTTTCTCAACTGCCTCGAAGTGATGTCCGTTCAGAGGAGTTTTCAAGCGCGGAAACAAAAAGAACTCTGAGAGCGCCACGTCAGGACTTTAGGGTGACTGGGGAACCGCTGGCACCTTTGAATCGACCAGGAAGCGAGCCGCGAAGAGGGCGGTGAGGGCTGGCTTATTGTCATGGTGGAGTTTCCAATCGCCCGCGATGTCAGGCTGGCCGCAATGAAACCGTCGTTTGAGTCCCTTGGGCACTTCCACGTAGAATTGTCGTTGACAGTTATACCATGTGGTACAAACTGATTGTGAAAGAGCCCTCGGATGTCAAAAAAAAAAAGAACACAATGAGCGCGGTCTTGCCTTCCGACTTGCTCACTTTAGCATTCTTGGGGCGCGGGGACGCTGAAGTCTGCCACTCCGGAATTTGCCTTTTTTTTTCGGGGGTATTCAAACACTTAAACCTCTTGAGCTGTGATGACATTGTCTAAAAAGTGGGGGTCGCTTTCACACAAGTACGAAAGTCCGCGCGATTTTTGGTCATCCGTCAACACTTTGGGCACAAACTTGGTGCACACTTTGCGCATCTGCAAATTATTCATCAAAATCTCGTGGACGGTACTTGTTGGAATGTTTAATGTTCGTGCCACTAAACGGAGACTCAAGTGACGGTCTGAGTTCGCAAGATGTATCACATGCGTCACATTTTCATTGGTGATGGTCGCTGACGGCCGCCAAGCGCAGGCTTCATCGTGGCCTCTTCATGACCTTCCTAAAAGGCCTTGTGCAACCGGTAGACTTGTTCTGACAAACAGTTATCGCCAAAGGCTGCCTTTGCCATACGAAAAATTTCCGCTGCGAACTTGCAGAGTTTCACACGAAACTTGATGACAATTTTTTGTGCCAACGCGCGCTGCATTATGGCTTGCACGGGAAATGAAAACGAGTTTCACGGAAAAGCCTGTCCTTATTGATCTGATGGCAGCAGATGACAGAGCAACCGCTTGTGCGTAAGCTAACTTCCGCCTCCACCAATTCCAACAGGTTGTAGAGCGTCGCGACGTATAGTGTCTTTACAATATCATCGCTGACATTACTTTTCGGAAAAACCCGTTATAAGAAGGGAGATTAAAGTGACAGAGATAACTACAGGCCAATATCGATTTTGTCTATGTTCTCGAAAAGTTTAGAAAGGCTATTTTAATACGCCTGACAGATTTTGTTGCGCGCTACAATCTCACGATGCCGCACAACATGGTTTTTGAAAGAAACGATTGACGGAGCTTGCTTTTATAGAACGAAACCAGTACACATTGGAAAATTTTGAATACCAGAACATGCTACTTGGGTCGTTTGCGAAGTTCACGAAGACATTTGACCTTATTAACCTTGGCGTTCTATTAAAAAATCTCGAATATTGTTGTAACAGGGGAGTTGCAAATTCTTTAATTTGTTGCTTATTGCAACATAGGTCACAGTTTGTAAACATTGCTTATGATAGGTAAAAGAGGAGCGAATTACGTCGGGTGTTCCTCAACCATTTTCTTTTTCTACACTTTACATGAATGAAATAAGTAATGAAGGTAGGGCTGCTATATACATATTATACGCGGATGACACGAGTTTGTTGCCGGCAATGAGGTGCTTACTTAGTATCAAAAGCTAATAATGAATTAACTGAAATAATTGACTGGGCGGCTCATAATTACCTAAAGTGAATGTGAATAAAACCAAAGCTACCCTCTTTCGTCCCCGCAACAAATATGGTAAGCTCCCTCTGATTCAGCTAATGATAGATCTACTGTCCCCTGCAAATACACTGAGAGTATTGTTTGGCGAACACATGATTTAGAATGACCATGTTAAGTATATTATCGGAAATTTGCCTAGAATCATGGGTGTAGTGGGTCGCGACATTTTTTCATTTTCTTATATCAGCCAGCGTATCACTATACAATGCCGTTTTCCTCCCCCAAATGAATTATGGCCTGCTCGTTCCTCGACCTAAACAGAATTACACGTTTACAAAAAAGAATAGTTCGCCGAATGTCCAAAGGTCCTTTCCTTGCGCACACAGAGGGCCTTTTTCAGAAGCGTAATTTTCTTACGGTTCATTCAATGCGTAGTTATAACCTATGGGTACAGTAAAAACTCACAATATCAAATAATCATGAAGTATTAAGTTAGCCGAGCTTGTAGAAAACCAAACCACATATAATGCAGGAGACGGGAACAGTGGACCGGCATTGATTAGGAACACCGGTGAGAAGGTCATATAGCCATTTACAATGTAATGAACAGTATTGGATTAAAAGATTTTTGGAAAGAAGGCCAAATTATAGATACCGAAACCTGGGAAGACGCCCTCCCTGCAGGCACTCAGACCCATATCTCTGACGTCGTGCAAGGGGAAGCTCCTTGAAGGTGTTATTCACACTCGGCTTCAATGCTTCACGGAGGACAAGGGCCTAGAAAGTTAGCCACTATGCTGGCTTTCTGCAGCGGCCTTTTCACTCAAGATGCGTTCCTCCTGTTACAATAGGAAATCCTGAGCTCCGCGCCAAAAATAGGACAACATTGAATACTTTGATCTAAAAGGAGCTTTCGGCAATATCTTGCATAAGGCCATCCTATGAGAATTAGGCAACGTCAGATGTATTGAAAACGCCTTCAATTACATAAAGTCTTTCCTGACAGGGACGAAAGCTACAATAAGCGCAGCACAAGTGGCGTCGGAATAAAGGTACCCCTCAAGGAGCCACCATCTCATCTGCTTTTTAATATCGCCGCGAGAGGAGTCGCGCGGGCCCTGGGGGCTGTAACGCAATTGAGATACGCCCTATATGCGGATTATATTACTTTATGGGCAACGCGCGGATCCCTGGCTAGCAAGGAGCAGGCACGCCAAGAGGCTGCGATAGCAGTTGAAAATTTCGCCAGTGCCAGCGGGCTCAGTTGTGCCCAAGGAAAATTCGAAATTATCACGGTACATGAAAACAGATACAAAGTAATGGAAGCATAAACATACACATTGAAGTAGTCAAAATTAAAGATGTAGCCATTGCAAGAATTCCGGGTTGAGAGTAACGGGAGAGAAAACCACACCGTAAACATGTTAAAATCAGCAACAAAACAAGTTGCGAGAATGTCACAAAGAATAACGTATCGCAAAGAAAGGAATGAGGAAAGGGGACACTATTAGATTAGTACAGGCACTCGTAATAAGTAGAATAACGTACAGTCTGCCTTTCCACACATTAAACAAAAGGAAAAAAGAAAACGTCGAATCTATAATTAGGACTGCCTACAAAGTTACCCTAGAGCTACCGGCAAGCACACCAACCCAAAATGTATTAGAGCTCGGAATACATAATACATACCCGGACCTAAAAACAGCGGTACTGAATGTGCAGAGAAGGGGTCTGAGTCAGACCAGGGTGGGGAGAGAAATACTCGCTAGGTTGGGCTTGCACGAGGGCTTGCACGAGGTACTGGTGTAAATTCCGGAGCCCGTGCGATTCAAGATCCCGGTCAATCTCCTGCCCAAGAACGTGTACGCAAACAGAAACAAAAAGCCAAGACAGGAGACAGTGAGTTGCCTCCGTAGACAACTGAAAAACAAAAGTGTTTTGTATGTGGACGCTTTCAGATATAATGAAAACGGCCCCTTCCAAAAGTTATTAGCAGGGAGAAGAAAAGGATGACAAGTGCCGCCTGTACACGTCCTCGATCGTCAAGGCGGAATGCTTTGCCATTGCCTTGGCGACCAAAGAGCAAAAACGAAGAAGGGAACCTCATACTATCCCCATCTCCGGATCGCAGGAAGCGTGCTCTTTCTTTTTGAACGGCCGATTCCCGATAAAAATAAAAGAAAACTTTCTAGACATTGGATTAACAAACGGATACAGATTGATCTGGTGTCCGGAACACACAAGCCTGGAGGGAAACGAGAGTGCGAACGCTCTAGCTCAAGGGCTCACGAACCGAACAGAGCCTCGACCACACTCTCCACGCCTCTCCACCAACATTCCAGGAGGAGTCAAGCGATGAGGACAGCGCCCCACCATGAATGGCCCCTCGTGAAGTTCTTGCTCACCAGCGAGGCACGCTACAAAAAGATAGCGCCCTCCACAAATCATTAGAAGGTGAGGATGTCATAGACCTCCGTAGTATTCAAACGGGGTCTTTAGAGACTTACAAAGAATAAACAAAATTTTTCAAACGTTGTACGGGTACGCCTGTCCGTGATGTGGCGGCTCGCCATCAGTATATCACAGGTAAATTTAAACTATGCAACACTTTGGAGCAATGGGAGGCACAACTCGCGAGCTCTGACCCGGAGGTGTAGGTAGCGCTTCTGGAACACGTCAGGCAGGCAACAAAAGCCAGTGGAGCCCTGGATTTGGGGCCCCACCTATCGAGCTCGCAACCCCTTACTGCAACTAATTTTCAATGAAGTTATTCCACCTCCTCTCCTGGTGTGGTAGGCCACTGCTTACCGAATACCATTGGATGCGTCCTCGTATATCCTACATTTTATTTGTAATAGTGAGTGAGTGAAACGAAGAGGCAAAGGTGGGGAAGTTAACCAAAGGCGTGCGCGATTGGCTACCCTACACATGGGGAAGGGAAAAAGTGAAGAACCTATAAGGAGAGAAAAAAAATTCACAGTCAGTCGCAGAGGAATCTCCAATGTCACAAGCATTCATATAATCCAATGTTATTTTTAACAGATTGGTTAACGCTAGTTGGTACGCACTCTAGGTCTAACGAGATTACACATGCGTGGCTGACTAAGAAAATAAAATTCTCGGGTTTTATGGGCCAAGACCACGATTTGATTATGAGGCCCGCCGCAATGAGAATCTGGATTAATTTTGACCACATGTTGCAACGTGCACCAAATACGCGTTACACAATCATTGTTTTTTTTTCTCTTTTCTTCTTTTTTGCATTCCGCGTTCTTTGGAATGCGGCCGCCGTGGCCCGGATCCACCCCGCGATATCAAGCGCAGCAGAGCAGTGCTATATAGCCACTAGGCTATCACGCGGGGCTGCACCACGAACAGTGTGGTATAATCTAGAACTTACGATAAATCTAGCGATTGCCCGAAAGCGTATGGGGATGCATGTCCAACTGCGTGAATAACGGGCGCATCTGCGCAGTGGGGCTACATGTGATGATGGTCGACTGCTCCCACCATTAAAGGGAAGCTGAAACGGTTTTCAATTTCCATGAATTGCTGGGATTGGGAAGAACAGACCTAATAATTTATGGTTCCGAAATTTTTTTCTTCGTTTTGTTAATATAAGGGGCGGAAATCGCTTTCTAAATCACCCCCGCGGACACGCCCCCATCGCTTCCCGGAGCGCCGGGTGAGGTGGTTGCCAGAGGAGAGAACCGGCGAGAGTGACGTCACTGGCGGGGACCGAGCTGCCGGACCGGCGTGCTGGCATGCGCTGGCATGCCTCTTCCCGTCCTGCGCTTTACTCAACGACGCTACCAGATATTTGCCGCCGCCGCCGCCGCTCACGTTTGTTTTGAGATTTTCGTTAACTGTTCTTTCCTTCTGTGCTGCGTGAGTGCCTACAGCCAAGGGCGCCCAACATGCCCTCGTTCTGTGCAGCATTCGGCTGCGCGAACACACGCGGGTGAGACGATGTGGTGTTTCACAGGTTCCCGAAGGACAAGAAGCTTGCAGCGCAGTGCGGTGAGGAGAGATAAGTTCGTGCCGACGAAATCAACTGTGCTGTGCTCGGACCATTTCCGCGATAGCCGGATAGCCTTACGACAAATGCGGAAACGCGTTGTTGCTAGCGTTGCTATACTCCGTTTCATACATCAAGTGCAATGTGATGTGTCGGCAGCGGCAGGCAAGCGGGGGGCCCCGACCGGGCGAACGCGCGGCAAGCGCCGGCGCAGGAAAGAGACACGGAGCGAACTGCTCCCGATGAAAACCGGAACGAAGACTCGCCGTTTATTGCTAATAAAGGCTTCACACGCCAGATGACACCTCCAAGTTTGTCACATGACAGAAGGGGGGTGCGCCATCTAGCTAAACAACTACAAAACATGCATGTACGATGACACCGAGATCTGACAGGGGGCGACACTACACTACACAATGCTGTGGAGGCTTGAGATACTTCTTGCAGTGGCTGCGTTTGCACTTAGAAAAAGTTCGGTGTTTCTTGACCCGATTTTTGAGAAAGCTTTTCATATATAAGCTCAGTTCTGAATGAAAAAAAAAGAGTTTACCCATAGAAACAATCCGTGTACTTATACGGCTGCTAACACGTTCTTTTAAATCAATTTTCTTTTCGGCATTGTTTAATTGCAGTCCGTCGCGGCAGCTTCACGTGCATGCTCGCGCGAGCAAATGCCGCTGGCACGCTGCGAACCATAGACGGAAACGCGCGCACTAATAAATTTTGGTAACCGGACTTCGTGCGTAGCTTCCACAGCGTTGCACCTGAGGTATGAAATGGAGTATAGGCTTGCCTAGTGACATTCGACGTACGGTTGCAGTTATCATGTTTACCACACGGCGGTGCTAAAACTGCCTAATATCTTTATGTCAACACTAGCATGGAGCGCGCATACCGATTCTTGATCGAGCCACAATCGCAAAGTCGTCGAACCATATTCTGAATATTGCACATATAATCCCCCTGACCATCTCGGTCTGGATGTGTATGATAAGCAACTTCCATGACTGTACCTCGCAGCACTGCATGTGCGCGCTTTGAAACGCGGCACTTATGTTCGCGATCGTGTATCAACGCTCACAAAACCACGGGACTTTAGACAAGCAGCGGCAAGGTGCTTGACATCGCGGAATTGTACCCGTGTTTACAATCTAATGAGAAGTTAGTGCTTCGGCATTCTTCCAGCAGCAAGTTCCCAGTGACACTTTAGCGCATTTTTTCTCCCGTCATTGGAACGTGCAGCTACACGAAAAAAAAAAGCATACGTAACAGCTAAGATTTCCAACGCGCGAGAAGGTGCACACATCACTCTCGCTTTTGGCACACTCAACATCGTCGTTGCCGCCGTTGCCGCCATCGTTTTCCGTATCGGCTGTCGGTTCGAACATGTACGGCGAAAATACAAGCTGTCCGAGACAGCGAGAACGTTCCATAATGCTTACAACTCAGCTATGACGCCAGAACAGAACAGCGTGCTAACGGCGGCGCCGACCGGCGACCGCCGCCATTGACGTCACAGCGGCTCCGACCAATCACGGGCAACAGCGGTGTTCGCGCGATACCCTGAGGCGCTGGTGCGCGTTTTCATGAAAAAACAGCCGCTTGCGCTTGTTTCCGCCCTTTTTAAACGAGTTATTCGTGTTCAGGGGACTCAAAACTGTAGAATGCCGCAGAGAACTCATTTTTTTCGAAAAGTGTTTCAGCTTCCCTTTAATGTTGCTACTTGAATATTTATTCGGTTACTGGGCACAATTTTACCCAGTAAAGCGCTAGGTTAATTATCTACTATTTCTGACAGTGTTGGGGCCTCTTCACTGTCACTATGCATCGTGATTATACATTGTTGCGCACGGGAGTTAATGGTACGCTCTCACCCGAGATATGGCGACTGGCATATTTACCGTACCAATAAAGATAAATTTCGTTTACACTTGTGTTACTGGACATAGAGCTGCACAACGCGCAAACTGTACTCGGCTCGAAATATGCTGTTTCCAGAGATCGGGCCGTCGCTGTTTTTTCACTGCTTTTTCAATACAATGTATACATTGTATTGCAACCCCTCTTTTATTATGACCCTATAGGGTCATAATGCAAAAAGAGGTGTCCACTTCTCTACTCTTGTGTCCTGTGTGCACGCCTCACCTCTTTTTTGCATTATAACCAGCACACATAACGAGTCCCTCATTGTGCGTCGCGAACTTGCATAGCTATCCGAAAGTGCTGCGGAAGTGGTCAGCATATGGAATCAAACCGCGGCGCCAACGTTACTAGAAGGTCAGGATTCTTGCGCCTCTACAAGGAAAGCAGCCTGCGGAACCGCGCCGCTGTGTTTCATAACGTCATTTCGTGATCGCAATAGCTTTTCGGTCTCGTTCTTAATGGAAAGCTTGGCTTTCGTTTCTTCCCCTGCTCTGCAAGTGCTCACAGCGATACTTCTGCTCCATGGCATTATGATTGCCTAAGATGCTACACATTTCGTGGGGTTTCACAATCGCGCGGCTCTTCACGTACGCTACGCTACACACGTACACACGTACTACGTGCTTGCATCGCCACGAGGAAGTTCTACAGCTAGAACTCTGGTCAAAGTAGATAAATACCGTAAAAGACACACGGTTATGCAATGACTTATCAAGGCGAAAGCCTTATACGCCCCATGAAGAGGAAAATCCGTCTTGCGTCATGCATTAATCGGATAGCAAGAAAACCCCCCTGACCAAGTGATGAAGTCACGTTCCCAGCGCGTGACCCGCTGCGGCTAGCACTGCAAAATCCCACGGTGAACCACCACGGCGTCGGACATGCCGTGGCCCACTCCCAAATCTGATTAAGGTTGATTAAAATGGATTAAGATGTACTAAAGTGATTAAGGTGGATAAAAGTCGACTGAGGTGTGTTAAGTTTAGTACAAATTAGAGCAAGGTGGATTACGGTGCATTAGATTAAAGTTGATACCAACTACAGCAAGAAGGATTAAGGTGGAGCTTTAATTTAAGGCAATAACTTAGACATCTCCTAATGCTTCAGCATTCAAATCGCGTGATGATACTCAAGTGACTGTCTACCTTGTACTTTTAAATCGCCAATTGACATTCTTTGACACCCATATCATATGCCATTGGGGTGGGCATGGAGTCAGTGATGATTGCAGTCGTTGCCAGGCTCAGCCACCGGACGCCAGCTGCAACGACTCAACTGGGCCGGAATAATTTGAGGAATCGTTTCGCTCGATGCTGTTCCGTTGTTGTTATCCACCGTTCACTACCGGCCAGTCGGAGTGATCATTAGTTGGCTTCATTAGTTCATTAGTTCATTAGTTGGCTTTGAAACGACAACCCCAGGGTTTGGACGCGCGCGCCTACCTGCTTTTAATGGAGAAGCATTATGTGCCCCAGTACGCGAAAATTGTGCGTCGTCATCGGCGACGTGAACGAATTAGAGTACCCAAAACGTCCGATGATGCAAAGAGTAAAAAAAAAACGTCAGAAATACTGGGATTGACATCGGATTTCTCAGGGAAGCTCCTGTAAACAATTTAAATTAATAGCTGTGAAAAGAAAATGTCATATCGCTTCGGTCTGGGTGGAAATCGAACACTGGCCTCCACGGTGCGAGACGAGCCTGCCTACCCGACAGGTCTTTATTTTTATTATTACGCGGAAAACAAAACTGACGATTTATTATAGAGCGGACACAGCTACGCACTCAAAACTCGGGCAAACAGACACATGCATGCAACAAGTGCATACAATCTGCCTGCAGTTCCTGAGCAGCATACAAACTTCTCACACAAGCAACACTATCACGAAAGAAGGATCTTGTAGATCGCGGGCTTTCAGCATCGCGATCACACAGTCTACATCTCCGTAAGCTGTATAAACCAAGTGGTATGAACATGCCAAAGGAAAGACCGCCCATTATATTAAACGGTAGAAACCTAATTGAGCATGGAGTGATGTCAATGTACTTTCAAAGCATCCATATAAGTTGTAGCTGCAGTTGGAGTTTATTTTACTACACTGTTTCGATGTTTACATATTCGTACGTGAAGCAAATATACAATGTGTGGTGTGGAATGAGGGAAAAAAGCTGTGACATAAACGCAGCTTGACTGGCCTCACGCCCCAGCAATACAAGGCAGAAAAGTGACAGCATTCACAGTCATGAAAACAAGTAAATTGGCACATAAATACATGGTGAAATTGGCACATCAAGGAATATAATTATACAAGAACTAAAATGCAGAAAGATTTGCATTCCTCGAGAAGCAACAAAAAATTTAAGAAATCGTAAAAAGAAATGCAGTATCTTATGCCGCATATTTTGCACCAAGAAAACAAGAAATACATCATGTCAGTAAAAAAAGATCGGGCATATCCTGTCGCGAAAGAAGGCGCAATCGCTGTAATGAAAAATTGAATTTGTTTAGTATGTGGGGCAGTGAATGTTTCAGCATTTGGAAACCATAGTTTGTTCGGCATCGAGGAACCTTCCAATAGTCGCTCTGTCTAGTAGGTCGAGACTAGGTGCTGCGCTCTAAGCATGCTATGGAGATAAGATTATTATTTCCTTTGTTAAATTCCGTTTTCAAAGACACTAATAAGCAGTATTCATACATGTTATGAAATCTTAACACTTTGAATTTATTGAATAAAGACGGGGTATGGGGTGCATTATATTCGGCATTTTCTATACAACGTGATGCATTTTTCTGAAGAGCGAGTAATTTTTGGTTAGATTGCACGGTGCCAGTGCCCCAAACCAAAAGACCATAGCGTAGCTGTGAACAAAAAAAAGCGTATTATATATAGTTAACATCTGAGTAGTCGGCAGAAATGATTGGCATCTCCGAAGCATGCCTAGTGCCTTACTTAGCTTTTTTCTTACCATTTCACTATGGGAATCCCAAACATATGCTCGTGAAAAATTATTCCCCAGTGCTTTAGCTGTCGAAGAAAAATCAATCGCGGAATCGTTCAGGTATAGCTTTGAAGTAGCTGTGGGCGTTGTTCTCTTCGATCGAAACAAAACGGCTTTGGTTTTTAAGCAGTTGATTTGTAGGGAGTTTACGGTCGACCATGCAGACAAGTCATCTAGTGTCGCGTTTGCTACTGAAATAAGGTTATTTACGTCCACACCTGTAAAAAACAAGGAAGTGTAATCCGCATATATGAAATATTGGATTGTCTGGTTTATGTTAATAATGTCGTTGATATAAGTAACGAAAAGTAGTGGCATCAATATACTCCCTTGAGGTATACCTTGAGTAACTTTTTCCAAAGACGCTTTTTCTCTGTTTCTGCTTACACACTGTATCGTATTGTTCAAACAACTGGTAATTAAATTCAGTGCAGTGCCTCGAACGCCGTAATAGGGTAAGTTTTGTAAAAGGGTATTGTGATTTATCCGGTCAAATGCTTTAGGGAAGTCAACAAATATACCTAGTGTAAGTTTTCTGTCCTCTATAGTCCCTAATATAATTTCCTTTTGTCGTAGCAATGCTTCCTCTGTCGACAGCCCTGACCCAAAACCGTACTGAGCCGGCGTAATTACCGAGTGTTTTATAAGGAAAGTCGATAATCTTATAAATATTACTTTTTCTACGGGCTTCGAAAACAATTGTAGAACGGATATGGGCCTATAGTTTTTCAAATCATTTTTGTCTCCTCCCTAAAACAGTACTGTAACCTTTGCATGCTTCATACATTGTGGGAAAATACCTGTGCCTAAAATGAGGCTATAAATGTATGTTAAAGGGACGACTAATATTTCCATAACAAAGCAGATTCGAGCGTTCTTTAAACCGTCAATATCTTCCGATTTACTTTTCTTTAGCTTCTTGAAAACACACATAACCTCATATTATTCTGTTGGGGAAAGATTAACCGACGAAGCTGCTTGTGCGGACATGTAATGTAGTGCAGTAGTGTCACTGACGCAGTCTACCAATGAAGTAAGGTGATTATTAACTTTCTCAGACAATGATTTGCCCATGTATGTTCGATCCCCTTCAGTTATCTCTTCTACAGTAAAATTGGCTTTATGTAATGTGGTAACTGAATTTAATTTGCCCCGCATCTCCTTAACCCCTGCAACACATTCGAACATGCAAGAATAATAAATGCGCTTCGATATTTCTCGTTTGTGACGCCGAGTACGACGGCGTCACAAACGAGAAACTGGACGCGGAATTTAGCGAATCGGAAATTCGGTTAGTCCTGTTCGAACTCAACACTCGATCGGCGCCCGGCCCGGACCGGGTTACCAACAAGACTCTCCGAAACCTAGACGACGAGTCAATCTCCCGACTCGCGGCCTACGTCAATGAGTGCTGGCGAGTGGGTTCCCTTCCCGAAGCGTGGAAACGGGCCCGCGTTATCATGATTCCTAAACCTGGCAAGCAAGTTACGCTCGATAATCTAAGACCGATTTCGCTTACGTTTTGTATCGGCAAAGTCATGGAACACGCAGTTCTCACCCGCGTGACCGACTTTCTCGAAGATCATAACGCGTTCCCGCACACCATGCTAGGATTCCGCCGCAACCTCTCCGCACAGGACGTATTGCTACAGCCTAAACACCAGATCGTAGACGACACTACCAGCTCCACTAAGGCAATTCTAGGCTTAGATATTAAAAAGGCCTTGGACAATGTTAAGCACGAAGCGATCTTAAAAACAATTAGAACATTAGGACTACGCCAAAGAATGTATAATTACGTTAGAGATTTCCTCACGGGCAGGCGCGCATGCGTCGTCGTCGGCGACGAGGAATCACCGGAATTTGAGACGGACCCGTGCGGCACGCCCCAAGGATCCGTCATATCACAATTACTCTTTAATTTACTTCTACTTGGTCTACCCGAGAAATTAACAGAAATAGAAGGATTACATCACAGTCTCTACGCGGATGACATCACCCTCTGGGTTCCCGGGGGAGGATGTGACGGTCACGTCGAGCGAACGCCACAGGCAGGAGTAGATGCGGTTCAGAATTACTTGCGTGGGACGGGCCTCGAGTGCTCGGCTAGCAAGTCCGAACTCTTACTCTACAAACCCAAAAGGAGAGGTCGTAAAACCCTACGCGAAGAGGAACGGGAATATTCCAAAATACGCATTACATTGGGTACTCCCGTGCCGCACGTAGAGAAAATTAGAATCCTAGGGTTACACCTGCAGGCAAACGGCCATAACGGAGAGACGGTGCGAATACTTCGTCGTTCGGAAGATGACACGATCCGACTCTTGCGTCGCATCACGAATAGACGCAATGGTATGCGTGAAGAGTGCGCGATCCGTCTCGTGCAGGCGTACGCGATAAGCCGAATAACGTATGTTACCCCCTACCTGAGGTTAATCGGGTCCGAAAAAAACAAAGTCGAATGCATGATCCGAAAGGCTTTCAAGAGGGCGGTCGGAGTTCCACTCAACGCAAGCACTGACAAGTTTCTAGAGCTCGGAGTTCACAACTCCCTCAACGAGTTAATCGAGGCGCACCACATTGCGCAATACGAGCGATTATCGAGGTCAAAGGCAGGTCGATGCATCCTCGAGCCGATCAGCATCGCGTACCACACTCAGCCTGATCATCCGCCGCTTCCCAAGAACATGCACTCGACGCACCACGCCGGGAGACGCAACAAACGAGCAAGCGACCTTCAGAAGTTTGGTAACAGCAACGAGGCGGTGTACGTAGACGCGGCGCGATATGGAGGAGGGAGAAGCGCGCACGCGATAGAGGTTGTAGACCGCTCGGGTAGCCCTTACAAAAATGACTTTAGACTGTCTATAGAAAGTCTATAGACTTTTCATAGACGACCTTTCCTTTCTATAGATTTGGACTTTTGTTGATATAAAGTCTATAGACTGTCTATAGACGAAAGTCAATAAAGTTTCTATTTATTTTTGTCTATTCGCAGTCTATAGACGGTCTATAGAAAAAAGTCGATAAGGTGTTTGTTTTCTTTTTGTCTGCTTCCCCTCTATAGAATACCTACAGACGAAAGTCGACACAGTCTCTATCTATTTTTGTCCATACTTTGTCTTTAGACTTTCTATAGACGAAAGTCGATAGGGTTTCTATTTTTTTGTCTATTCGCAGTCTATAGACGGTCTATAGAAAAAAGTCGATAACGTGTTTGTTTCCTTTTTATCTGCTTCCCCTCTATAGAATACCTACAGACGAAAGTGGATACAGTCTCTATATATTTTTGTCCATACTTTGTGTATAGACTTTCTATAGACGAAAGTCGATAGGGTTTCTATTTATTTTTGTCCACTCGCAGTCTATAGACGGTCTATAGAAAAAAGTCGATGAGGTGCTTGTTTCTTTTTTGTCTGCTTCCCCTCTATAGAATACCTACAGACGAAAGTCGACACAGTCTCTATTTATTTTTGTCCATAGTTTGTCTATAGACTTTCTATAGACGAAAGTCGATAGGGTTTCTATTTATTTTTGTCTATTCGCAGTCTATAGACGGTCTATAGAAAAAAGTCGACAAGGTGTTTGTTTCCTTTTTATCTGCTTGCCCTCTATGGACTACTTTTAGACGAAAGTGGATACAGTCTCTATCTATTTTTGTCCATAGTTTGTCTATAGACTTTCTATAGATGAAAGTCGATAGGGTTTCTATTTCTTTTTGTCTACTCGCTGTCTATAGACGGTCTATAGAAAAAAGTCGATAAGGTGTTTGTGTCTTTTTTGCCTACTTCCCCTCTATGGACTGCCTATAGACGAAAGTGGATACAGTCTCTATCTATTTTTGTCCATACTTTGTCTATAGACTTTCTATAGACGAAAGTCGATAAGGTTTCTATTTCTTTTTGTCTACTCGCTGTCTATAGACGGTCTATAGAAAAAGTCGATAAGGTGTTTGTTTCTTTGTCTATTTCCCCTCTATGGACTACTTTTAGACGAACGTCGATACAGTGTCTATTTATTTTTGTCCATATACTTTGTATATAGACTTTCTGTAGACGAAAGTCGATAAGGTTTCTATTTCTTTTTGTCTACTCGCTGTCTATAGACGGTCTATAGAAAAGTCGATAAGGTGTTTGTTTCTTTTTGTCTATTTCCCCTCTATGGACTACTTTTAGACGAACGTCGATACAGTGTCTATTTATTTTTGTCCATATACTTTGTATATAGACTTTCTGTAGACGAAAGTCGATAAGATTTCTATTTCTTTTTGTCTACTCGCAGTCTATAGACGGTCTATAGAAAAAATTCGATAAGGAGTTTGTTTCTTCTTTGTCTACTTCCCCTCTATATGGACTACCTGTAGACGAAAGCCGATACAGTTTCTATTTATTTTTGTCCATACTTTGTCTGTTCACTCTCTATATTATGGACAATAGTCGAGAAGGTTTCTATTTTTTTCTGTACTCCTGGTGTATTGAATGTCTATAGAAGAAAGTCGATAATATGTAATTCCGAGTTCCCATACCCCCCGCCCTCTGCGAACGCGATGATATGGCACTGGTTCATGCACGACGACACCGCAACCCCGGCGCGGAGGGCAAACCGTGCAGACTGCTAGTCTGCGTTCGGTGCAGCTGCACCGAACGAGGATCGCGGCGGAGCAGGCACCGTCCGAGTCACCAAGGTCTTCCAGGCACCCGAAGGCCCTAAACCTGGCTGCTTCCCGGACGTACACTTCGCGAAGACCAGGTGGTGAAGGTCAGATGGTGAAGATGTGGCAAAGGGGGTGAATAAGTGGCGAGAGCCCGCAGACCAGGTGGTGAATTCACCACCTCTGAGTTGTCGTGGTCTTGCATGTCTATAGATAAACAATAGACAAACATCGTTAATCTGGGCGCAACCAGTGTACGCTGTAACCAAGCGCAGGTACCGGTGGATAATACATAGCTGCATTTGATATAAGCCACTAAAGTTGTATACTGCTGAGATTGCTGTAGAGCCTATTTGTAGACTTTAGTATACACATAGTGTATACCTCCGCATTTGTTGACCACATATGATCTACGTAGTCGCTCTCGGCAATCCCAAGACAGTCTTCACAGTTGTCGCATCACTTTTGCGGCAGTAGAATAGCGGAAGCAAAACGCCGATCCAATTGTTAAAATATATGTTATGACTGCCAGCTTCAGATACAAGTGGATTCGAAACAGGCATCAAGCTAACAGCAAAGACACTCGTAATGTTTGTAGCTGACAACGCGGACTTTGTGAATGTGCCATAAACCGATGTCGCGCATGTGGTGTTCGCGTTGTGTGTCGTCCGATTCTCGGATACTTTTCACATTGTCTTCATATCTCGGCTGCGTCACTAACATCGGGCGACTTTTGTTGCCTAATATCCTGCACTATAAACTTATCAAAGTTTCTCATTCACTTAAAATAGGTGCCAAATTCTCTGAGCCCACCCAGTATTTCGCCGGCGGTATGCCTGCGCAGCCACGCATATGAGTACCTCAATGCTGTACTGATTGCTTTGACCTATCATCGGAACAGAAAATTAGCACTAACATACGTGCGGGCATCACATTTGGCGGTACGCTGGAAGATATGCTACAAATACGCTGTATTACTCATCGACGCTGGCAATAATGCGTCTAAAACGTCTGAGGGGCCTCGTAACGGCTTTTACAAACAGCGCATTCATGTTAGCGTTCCAGTCTCATACGATAGCCCACAGCGTTTGTCATACGACCTGCCAGCGCATATCCTTCGACCACGAAAAAAATGCATAACGGAACAGAAAAGCCACCCGTTCCGGCGCGCATGGCGCGCAGAGAGAGAGAAAGAGACAAAGAAAAAAATGAAGGAGGAAAAGGCGCTCACACTCCTCCGAGCGCGCACGCCCTCCCGCGCGGAGCTCCTGCGCATGCTCGGAGCTCTTGCGCATGCGCGGCGGTGCGCCGTCTCAACGAGTGCGCCAGGCACGTAAACGGTTGTGCCGGTGTGCGGTGTCTCCCTGAACGTTGGTGTCTGTGTATGCGTGTCTTCTTTGTGGCATCACACGTCAACTACACTGAATGGTAAGCTTTATCAAAGACGTTTTGCGTCAATACCTCATGATTATGTGAGCGCATTTCGTAGCGCGAACCGGCTGCATGTAGCGCAGGCGACTCGGGTATAGTGTCGGTTTGTCGTTGACATGGTTTGATAACGCGCTCTTGTTCTCGCTTCTACTATACGGAATGTTTTACGGCGAGCGATCGTGCTTGTTGATTTTATCATTATAGCTTAGGTGCGTAAAAAAGGAAGTACACCATGTTTTAACTTGATACTGAGCTACCACTAAGCGGATTGTGTGTGTTGGGCAGCCAGTGTTGTAGATCTCATTTAGTGGCGCTTGATCCGGCCGCGATGAATGCTGCACCGTATGTGTAGTGAAATTCTCGTGACACGCTTTACGTATATATCTCGAAATTGTGTTAGCATCAAGAATTTTCAAACAGACAGGCATAGTTGAATAACTGCTAGCGTACTCGGATGAAAGGCCGTGTTTGCGGGGCATGCATCAGCAGTGTGTGCGCTGCTGTTTTCGCATAGTTTAATAGTAGCAGTATTTTTAAGGTTCCTGGCAACCAATCTAAATAATTTTGGGAAGTTACAGCAAGCAAAACACGAGACTTGAAGAAATATCTAGTAGAAATCTCTAGATTCACCCTATCTATTTATATGCAACCACAAACGCTTTTGGAGCATGAAACCTACGAGACTTGAAGAAATATCTAGTAGAAATCTCTAGATTCACCCAATCTATTTATATGCAACCACAAACGCTTTTGGAGCATGAAACCTGCGATAAGCTCAGTCACTTGCAGCTTCGCAACTTAGCCGAAAAAATTAGAGAACAATAAATTAGTCGCTCCGGGAACACCTTTACACGTTTCAAACTGAAGGCATTGCGTTTGACGGCAGTTGGAAGATTTGTTTTTTGTCTCTTTTTTAAACAATTTAGCAGCAGAAGTTATCTTTCGAGCTATATGAAATGCGTTAAGCGGCTTCCGATGCTTCGGCGTTCTGCAGTTTACGTGCTCTTAATCACAAGGCATCTGCTGGCGCAGATTCGCATTGTGCTAATCGTGCATGGTATGAAGCCATTGTCGTGCGTAATAAGTGTTCCGGTTTTCATTACTGTTGCATGTAGTGCCGTCGTCTTGGACAGACTGCATACAATATGCGCTGTACAAAAGAAAAAAGAGCCAGATTATCAATTTGGTGGTCTTTTCTAAGTAGATAACGCACAGATTATTCAAATAATTCAGTGGGCATTGCATTTGTTCTACCCTTAACAACACACCTAAGAGATCGTAACATGTTTTAGTTGATAAGTAACCTGATCAGTACGCCCCCATTCATGTGCATTCTACTGAAAGTGTGGCAAATGTATTCATCTCGAAGTATGAGAAAAGAGACATTGCAGACTGTTCTAAGCGGAAATAAATTGCAAATCTTAACGTGATTGTTCAAAACTGCAGTCAGTATGCTGAGCATGTTCGTTCGGCACGGGCATATTGCATTAACACCTGAAAAATGTGCACAGTCCAGCAGGGTATCTTTGTTTCAACAAGTATTATTATAGGAATCGTTTTGGATTCTCGCATTTCTTTTATTTTTATAAGTACACTGTGTGTCACATGAACCTGTCTTAAAACGAAACGTACCGTTGCTGGCACCGGCGACCATTACGGTTGTCTAACTGCTTATCATACTGTAGCATAACGAAACATCATAATGGTACTGATTAATATTGCCATGTAGTCTTTAGTCAGAGGTAAACAAAGTTAACTAGAGGCATAAGTGATGAGAGCAAATTATATTGAAAACTACTATTGAACCGTAAAAATAACTAATTGTATAACTCATTGTATAGTTTTTCCTCACATTGTTGCATTTGCTTTACGTGTGTCTCTGTGTCTTCCATGCTGTACTCGTGTAGCCATCAATTACGAACTTGCCGAAGCCCTTGTCAGCTTTATTAATCAAGGGATTCAAGTCAGTTGAATTTAATACTGCATGTCAAGTGACTGACGTGTTATTCGTTTTATCTAAATATTATGGACTGGCAGTACTTGGCAAGCATTAAACCACAATATTTTTTTTATTACACTTAAGCTGCAGGCGTCATAGATTGCCAGAAAATTTTCATGAAAACAGCCAGAGAAGGCTTGGAAAAAGATCGGGAAATTTTAAAATGGCCACATAGGTATGCTGTCTTGTTATATGTCATACAAAGTTTCCAGAGAATCTCTGAGTTAAATATATTTTTAAAACGTTTCACCTGATAAAATTGAAGGAAATTAGTTTCATTTATTGAAAAATAAAAGAAAGTCAAGCTTACTGAAAAGGCATTTCTTACTCAATACGTGTTTTTTTTGCGTTAACTAAACGTCCTGAACCTCGATAGCCTAGAAAAAATTTTCATCTTTCAATGCACCTTAAATAATTTACTGTAATAGAATTCATTCGAACTATACTATCAGTTCTGTTTCCTAGGAGGTGCATATCTGTTGTGCCGTGACACAAAGTGCTCGTGTGGTATTTCGGGTGCTCATGTGGTATACCTAACTTGGAAACCTGTTAGCACGCCCAAGAGGCCTCATTACCTGTAACAAATTAAGTGACCATGTCGATACAATCAGCCCATCTGCCTTCCGTTGAAGTTATGGCCAATCACCCATTCATTTAAAAGTGTGAGAAAGACATTTAAATGTGTATTAAGCAAAATAAATTACAATCTTAGGCACGATACTGTGAATATTCCAGTCACGTCTTCTGAAAATATCCCTCTGCACGGGCATACTTAACTACCAGCCAAAAAAAAATGTACAGACAGCCCAACTGGGTAACGTTTCAGCAATAAATATAGAGACCGTTTGGGATAAGTACACTAATGCATCATATATGAACTTTTCATAAAAGGGAACATACTGTTGCTGGCACGAGCAGCAGTTGTGACTGTTTAATTGTTCACCATACCATGCAATAAAACATTGTATAAAGGTGCTGATTTGTATTGACAAGCAGCCATTAGTCATAGTTAAACCGCATTAAGTATTGACTTAGATGGTTTGAGCAAATATATTAAGCTGCTTAATGAACACACAAAGAATATACACTTGTTATTTTTGACTCATATGCTGCATCTACTTATTTGCAGCATACACCTGCAGCACCTCTGGGACTAATGACACAAAGGTCAAGGCCAGCCTGGCGACCATGCTTGCCAAGGAGTAGTGTAAATATTTAATCTGTTTCCATAATAGCATACGACATGAATTTAAGGAATTCATCTATTATATCGAGCAATAAAAACGGTGAATGCATTGCTGGTGCATTTGTTTTATTTTTCGCACTGCATGATTCAGCACTATATAAATTCTTTCTGTTTATGCAACATATATGAAAGTACAGCTGGTTCAGAAGCATTATTAATCTACTAACGCTAATGCATAAATGCAGATGAAAAGGAACAGGTGCACATCCATAAATACATTCAAAACTTTTGCTACCGCATGTAAACAAAAATGTAAACTATCTTGTAGATAGCCGCTATGGAGTTATGGCCTTATATACACTCTTTGTAGACTTGTCTATAAGATGTCTGTGTATATAGAGTGCCTATAGATTAAAAAAAATTCATATTTGTTAACAAATGTCTGCAGAATGTCATAGAAAAAAAGTGTATCGTTCTATAAAGTTCTGTTTTTGTAGACTGAAGTCTATAGAATGTCTATAGACTATCTATATACATTTGTATATAGACATTCCATAGACTTCAGTCTACAAAAGTAGAACTGTATATATAGTTCTACTTTTGTAGACTGAAGTGTATAAAATGTCTACGGACAAATGTCATCTGTAGACATTCTATAGACTTCAGTCTACAAAAGTAGAACTGTAAGCCTATACACTCGTCCATAGACAGTCTATAGACAGTCTATAGACTCAGACTTCTTATAGACTAGTCTATAAAAAGTGTATGGCCATAAGTCTCTAGACTGTCTATAGGCAGTGTATAGGCAGTCTATAGACTCAGACTTTTTATAGACTAGTCTATAAAAAGTGTATGGCCATAAGTCTATAGTCCGTCTATAGACAGTCTATAGACTCAGACTTCTTATAGACTAGTCTATAAAAAGTGTATGGCCATAAGTCTATAGACAGTCTATAGACAATCTATAGACTCAGACTTTTTATAGACTAGTCTATAAAAAGTATGGCCATAAGTCTATAGAGTGTCTATAGACTGTGTATAGACAGTCTAGAGACTCAGACTCTTTATAGACTAGTCTATAAAAAGTGTATGGCCATAAGTCTGTAGACTGTCTATAGACTTGTCTAAAGAAATGTCTATAGATAGTCTATAGACTTCATAGACAGATGTCTATAGACTGTCTATGGACTTTCTATAAAAAATTTTGTAAGGGAGGTGCCTCGCGAGCGCCACGGTGACCACGGGACACACGGAGGCGGCCGAAGTAGCCGCGATAGCCCTAGCACTCGTCGCGGTGCCGAACGCTGCGATCGTGATCAGCGACTCGCAGGCGGCAATCCGCGCCTTCGCGCGCGGTCGCGTCTCGCGGGAAGCGGCCCGCATATACTCCAAATTTCTGACGACGGCGACTCGTCATCGCCCTCGCAACCCCAAAATTCTACGGTCTTCCTCCTCTGGGCCCCGGCACACACCGATGTTCCGCTCGCGGGCAATGTGGCGGCCCACGCCACGGCTCGAGGTCTCACACGCCGAGCCGCCGCTGATTATGTGGCCGCCTCCGCCCCCGAGAGCGGGGCATCGTATCTGCCGGATCGGGACACAACAGAAACACAGCAACATGAAACACTGGGCGTGGGGCGATTGCCTAACCACGTTCAGAGACCTCACCCAACAGTACAGACTCGAAAGGCGCAGATTCCCGCCACCGCACGATAAATTGAACAGGAACGAGGCCGTAACTTTACGCTTGCTCCAGACACACACCTACCCTAGCCCCACTATCTTACACCACTGCTATCCGCGTTTGTATCCAACAGACGCGTGTAAAACATGCGGACGCAGAGCAACGCTGCGACACATGCTCTGGGAGTGTGCCGGCAACGACGGTACTCAAAGCAGCTCCGTTGGCGACGCGTCCATAATCGCGGCTGTTGCCAGAGTAGAAGGCTCGAGCTCCGTTCTTCCCGACGCCGCCCCGGATGCGGGAGCCGCCGGAGACCTTCTCCGTAGGCGTCGCCGCCGCTGGGAGGCGGCTATCAGAAGTTCAGAGCTGGCAGACCAGCTCTGGGCCGTCCGGCAAGCCGAAGATGCCGCTCGAGTCCAAGAACTTCGAGCCGTCACTGGAGGCCACCCCATCAAGAACTGCCGGACTATTATTTACTAAAGTTTCTTCTTCTTCGATATTTTCATAAGTATTCTCCAATTACTTCTATATTTCCAACGAATACTATGTGTCTGGATCGCGATTTTTCAAGAATAGTTATTACACGCTATTTTTCTTCTTAATCATTTTAACAGCTTCCTTGTGACCCGTGGTTTCCGCGAACGTTTCGACTTCTTCATTTCTTTGTAGGGAAAATATCGCTTGTAGATACGGGAAATTATCTCCAGAAAAGTGCCATATGCTGCGTTTGCTAATGAGCACGAAAGCACTGCTTCCCAACTAATTCTTGAGATTTCGTCTAGAAACTGCGAAAGAGAGTTTTAAGTTATGTTCCAGCACCGAAATTTTCAGGTTGTTTTAATTCAATATGGCACTTATCAATAACTAGATATATCGACAAATGATCACTAAGCGTAATGTTAATTGTCCAAAAAGAATACGGCATCCCTACAACCTATGAAACAATGATCTATGGTATTCGCACGTGGACAGACTCGAAAGTTCGTTGACCACGGCACAAAGCAGTCCCTTGAATTTTACCAAGTTTTAACAAGAAGTGTTTCCGAATGCAACTAAAAGAAGGATGCTTTTACTCCAGGCGGTATACAAATTTACGGACCCGCTTAAGTACATCCTGACAAGGTCGACTTAAATAAGGTGCGCGATATAAAGGAGCTGGGAAACTCGAGTCCACCGGTGCCGCAGAAATTTATTTTCGACTCGTAGTGAAGATGTACTCCAGGCTGAGTCTAACTTTCAAGAACAGAAATGTGTCCACGACCTCGTTGAGAAATCCCAAAGGAGCCTGTGGGACATCCTTGGCATCTGATGACACTAATATCTTAGGAGGATAATGAACTAATCGTAGTTACAAAATTTCATGCAAGAATGGATGGTCACTGTCTCGAAAGAAAAACAGGCGTCAAACAATTTGCTCTGCATCCGAGCGGATGCAGAAAAAGCATGCCAAGAATTTGTTAACTGCTGTACGCGGTCCTGTACGAGATACCGTTAACCACGGTGGGATGGCTTACATAGACCACACTGGGCGCTGCATTAATTACCGGGCATTGGATAAGTTAAAGGATATAAGGAGAGGTGAGACAAATTCGGCTGATCATTGCGCCAACTACACAGTGTGTGAACCGCGACTGCGTGACATAAGAATCCTAGGCAAAGGTCACGATAAGACTGCGCGTGAACAATTCAAGCCCTCTATATCAGGAAAATGGGAGATAACTGTGTGAGCGATACGTCTGTGAAGCTCTTAGGGACAGAAATCGAGTTTTTTGAAGGTGTGTTGTAGTTTTGATGATTTTAGGTTACCTTGTCACTATGTGTTTCCATTGTTGTAATCCACTGCACATGTCATCCTTTCCGCATATATTTGCTGGCGTGGCTGCAAATAAAATAGATGTGTTAGCGCCTGTCCTGTGTCTCTCTCGGCTGTTCGTGTGTGTCTTCTTCTGCGCCTATTTGTATGTATGTATATATATATATATATATATATATATATATATATATATATATATATGTGCCGACCGCTCTTCCGGTTGAAATGAAGAATGAAGTGGGCGTGAATTTGCACGCGGCAAGAACGCAGCTAGAACGGGCTCGACTATGAACTCTGCTTGTTTCTGTTCGAGGTCACCACCTTGTGTTTCTCCATATTCGCAACCCTATAAAACACTAATTCTTTCTTTATTTTTGCTATATCTGATTAAATCTTGTACAACAAAAGCTTATGAGGCTTACTAAGCAGTAGCGCACATTTTTTGTTAACGAAAGCAGCGTCCTTGATGGTCGGCGTGAAACGAAATATACGGCTTATGTAACAGCGCGAAACATAAGGAAGGGACGACGATAGAGACCGAGTGTAAATATTTCTTTTCGCTTGGTCTCTATCGTCGTCTCGTCCTGAAGTTTCGCGCTGTTACATAGGTTGCAACGAACCAACTAGCCCAGCAAGCAACCATTCAATATGCGACTACCATGCCATTACTGGCGAGAACACGCAACTCACCCCAGTGGCTGGGGTTTTTCGTGACCGTGAACGTTAATATCGATGGGATTTTCCATGACGTATTTGGCAGCCAGTTGACGAACGGTGGCGCCGATATAGATGAAGCCGCCTAGTCGACCCCTATGACGCAGGTGCCATCTCGGGTACAAGGTCAGCCTGCACCGATTTCATCACTATAGCAGTGGGCAGCATTGCCCATTCCTGGGACGGATCGATAGCGAGAGCTACCCAAGAGGACAGCAGCTCGTGGGTGACGATATCTACGAAGACCTGCGCGGTGAGTAGTAGCGGGTTAGTTGCATGGCGGTTCAGAAGCCGAGCACACTCATATGGCGAAGAAAACCTTGCCTATAATCGAAGGAAACTTCATGTTATAAAGAATACACACTGAAAAACAAATAAAACAAGTGTCCGAATTCATAAAGCTTTTTGTTCTTAAGTGATCTTGGCCATTAGCTGGTCACTCTCGCTAATATGTCCAGTATCAGGATTGTCTGGAATTTGCTCTTAAGAACAATTCCAGAACACGAGCTTATTCTGAATATGAGCCAGGATCTGCTGGCTTTTGAAACATATCTCAACTATAGTTTAATGTCACCTACGTGATCCAAGCCACGCAAGCCCATATGACGTATATTACAGAAACACACCAGCTTCTTCGCATTTAAACTTATCCCCCTGCTGGGCAACCTTCCGAATTAACAACTACAACGACGATGGTAACATCAGCAACAACAACAAGAACTACTACAACCAGATGTTCCCTTTAGAAATTCAATATGCTATAATGTTTGATGAGATACTTCTCTGCATCACACGGGAAAACTCAAGTGCCACAAGGTGCACTTCATCATCTCCGCCACTGCCGCTCTAGCTATTTTCCTCATCTGCATGCGGGTCGTTCAATTTCAAGTGCCCCCGATGCTCCTTATTTTTGCTCATTTTGTCTTCCTGAGTTTTCGACGAAAACGAATTAATTTTCAAGCTTAAATATACGTTACATACTTTCTTTATTGATAGAGTGCAATGCGCCATATTCCTTGCGCTAGGCTGCCTTCAACCAAATAAAATAGATTGACAATGATTATTCTTTGGTCGAAGAACAGAGAATAAGCGGGAGTCCAGCCTATTTTTGACGACCATGTTAGAACCAAACCTGAATATTTTGAGCATTCCAAGTCCACAATTGGAACTTTCATAATGCTCCAAAAATATATGTTTTCGAATTAATTTCTGATCCAACCTCATATTGAGAGACCAGCTTCGTCAAGCAGACCTGACACGCCGCACATAGGCTCATCAGAAGTGCTCCAATTAATCCACCTGTTCTAGGCGTGTTAAGGTAAACTTTTTGACCACGTAGATAACCGCATTATCTACTCTGCTTGTCGACGCTGCGCTTTCGACTTCTGCGATATCTATTAGAAGGGCCTCTTCGATACGTTTATTCCCCTGTGTAACGCACCACTCGTGCGCGTTACGTGCGTACCATGGCGCGCAACGTAGTGTGAGTCAAACACGGTATGCTTTCATCCGGAGCAGAACACTGTGCCAAAAAAGCTGTCAGCTCAGTCTGAAACGGGCTATTTAACACACAACTGTCAAAATCTTGCAGCTAATTTGTCTGCAGCGTCAGACTACCACTTACAGCATTTATCGCGTTGCTGGAGACCACTGCTGCAAAACACGATTTCTAAAATATGCTTTCTGCCTAAAGGAAGCCAGGATGTTTTGAGGTTGAAAACTAACGATATCGCAACTACATGGATTGCGTGACATGAGCCTGCGGAGCTTTTGCAACCCTCACGTTCTCAGTTTTGTCTCCCACTAGTTTCAGAATTTTAGAGGTCGTACGCGACCTGGCCGCTAAGAGGCACCAAGCAATTTTTCAGCTCGCCCTATTCATTAACTACCTCAGCTCCTGGCTTGATGTTAACCTACTAGTCGGCGCCCTTCTCGATTTAAAAGGGCGTTCGATAAAATTGCGCCTAAGAATGTTTTCCTAAAACATTCACGTTTATAATTTGCCCAGTACGTTTTATCATGTATACGCAGTTCCTTGACTAATCTTTCACAGCTTGTCCACTCGGCGCGGTGGCTTAGCGGCTGTGATGTTGCTTTGCTAGGCACCAGGTCCAAGGATCGAATTCCGGCCGTGGCGGCCGCATTTCGATGGGGGCCAATTGCAAAAACGCCTGTGTTCCGTGCATTGGGGGTGAATTAAAGAAACCCAGGTGGTCAAAATTATTCCAGCGTCCCCCCCTATGGCAAGTCTCACGATCATATCGTGGTTTTGGCATCTAAAACTCCAGAATTTAATTTTTAAAAAATTTTCCCAGTTTCTCTACACGAATACGGTCTCTTCCTGTTTAACTCCCGTAATTTACAGCGTACCTTAGGGTACCGTCTAAGGCCCATCGCTGCTTCTCATTTACATTAATGACCCCTGCCATCATATCTAACACTGGCTTATTAGCAGACGATTGTGTTATCTACCGTTCTATTGCTGACAGTTGCGACACTGATACTCTTCAGGAAGAAATGGGAAATGGGAAGAAAACCGCTTTCGCCTCATTTTATCCAAGGTCGTACTACGTGCCTCGAAGCTACACGGTCGGTACGTCTCGTATCTCTGTTGCCCCCTCACGCAAATACCTGGGCGTAACCATAATGCGCCATTTTAGTTGGTGATCTCACATTACTCGCATCACCAATGAAGCCAACCGTGTTCTAAGCTACTTGCGGCGTAATTTGAACCTAGCTACACCCTCTCTCAAACCATTACCCTATTCTACTCTAGTGCGTCCAAAACTACAGTGCGCATGCTCAATATGAGATTCCCACCCATGTGACCCATACAGAACCCTTGAAAATATTCATGACCTTGTAGCTAGCTTAATGTTTTTTCTTATTTTTCATATCATTACAACAAACCCTAGCTCAAAGGACGTGCTAACCCTTACAAAAATTTTTATAGAAAGTCCATAGACAGTCTATAGACATTTGTCTATGAAGTCTATAGACTGTCTATAGACATTTCTTTAGACTAGTCTATAGACAGTCTATAGATTTATGGCCATACACTTTTTATAGACTAGTCTATAAAAAGTCTGAGTCTATAGACTGTCTATAGACATTTCTTTAGACTAGTCTATAGACAGTCTATAGACTTATGGCCATACACTTTTTATAGACAAGTCTATAAAAAGTCTGAGTCTATAGACTGTGTATAGACAGTCTATAGACTTATGGCCATACACTTTTTATAGACTAGTCTATAAGAAGTCTGAGTCTATAGACTGTCTATAGACATTTCTTTAGACTAGTCTATAGACAGTCTATAGACTTATGGCCATACTTTTTATAGACTAGTCTATAAAAAGTCTGAGTCTATAGATTGTCTATAGACTGTCTATAGACTTATGGCCATACACTTTTTATAGACTAGTCTATAAGAAGTCTGAGTCTATAGACTGTCTATAGACGGTCTATAGACTTATGGCCATACACTTTTTATAGACTAGTCTATAAAAAGTCTGAGTCTATAGACTGTCTATACACTGCCTATAGACAGTCTAGAGACTTATGGCCATACACTTTTTATAGACTAGTCTATAAGAAGTCTGAGTCTATAGACTGTCTATAGACTGTCTATGGACAAGTGTATAGGCTTACAGTTCTACTTTTGTAGACTGAAGTCTATAGAATGTCTACAGATGAGATTTGTCCGTAGACATTTTATACACTTCAGTCTACAAAAGTAGAACTATATATACAGTTCTACTTTTGTAGATTGAAGTCTATGGAATGTCTATATACAAATGTATATAGATAGTCTATAGACATTCTATAGACTTCAGTCTACAAAAACAGAACTTTATAGTCCGATACACTTTTTTTCTATGACATTCTGCAGACATTTGTTAACAAATATGAATTTTTTTTTATCTATAGGCACTCTATATACACAGACATCTTATAGACAAGTCTACAAAGAGTGTATAAGGCCATAACTCCATAGCGGCTATCTACAAGTTAGTTTACATTTTTGTTTACATGCGGTAGCAAAAAGTTTTGAATGTATTTATGCATGTACACCTGTTCCTTTTCATCTGCACTTATGCATTACCGTTAGTAGACTAATAATGCTTCTGAACCAGCTGTACTTTCATATATGTTGCCCAAACAGAAAGAATTTATATAGTGCTGAATCATGCAGTGCGAAAAATAAAACAAATGCGCCAGCAATGCATTCACCGTTTTTATTGCTCGATATAATAGATGAATTCCTTAAATTCATGTCGTATGCTATTATGGAAACAGATTAAATATTTACACTACTCCTTGGCAAGCATGGTCGCCAGGCTGGCCTTGACCTTTGTGTCATTAGTCCCAAAGGTGCTGCAGGTGTATGCTGCAAATAAGTAGATGCAGCAATATGAGGCAAAAATAACAAGTGTATATTCTTTGTGTGTTCATTAAGCAGCTTAATATATTTGCTCAAACCATCGAAGTCAATACTTAATGCGGTTTAACTATGACTAATGGCTGCTTGTCAATACAAATCAGCACCTTTATAGAATGTTTTATTGCATGGTATGGTGAACAATTAAACAGTCACAACTGCTGCTCGTGCCAGCAACAGTATGTTCCCTTTTATGACACGTTCATATATGATGCATTATTGTACTTATCCCAAATGGTCTCTATATTTATTGCTGAAACGTTACCCAGTTGGGCTGTCTGTACATTTTTTTTGGCTGGTAGTTAACTATGCCCGTGCAGAGGGATATTTTCAGAAGACGTGACTGGAATATTCACAGTATCATGCCTAAGATTGTAATTTATTTTGCTTAATACACATTTAAATGTCTTTCTCATACTTTTAAATGAATGGGTGATCGGCCATAACTTCAACGGAAGGCAGATGGGCTGATTGTATCGATATGGTCACTTAATTTGTTACAGGTAATGAGGCCTCTTGGGCGTGCTAACAGGTTTCCAAGTTAGGTATACCACATGAGCACCCGAAATACCACACGAGCACTTTGTGTCATGGCACGACAGATATGCACCTCCTAGGAAACAGAACTGATAGTATAGTTCGAATGAATTCTATTACAGTAAATTATTTAAGGTGCTTTGAAAGATGAAAATTTTTTCTAGGCTATCGAGGTTCAGGACGTTTAGTTAACGCAAAAAAAAAACACATATTGAGTAAGAAATGCCTTGTCAGTAAGCTTGACTTTCTTTTATTTTTCAGTAAATGGAACCAATTTCCTTCAATTTTTATCAGGTGAAACGTTTTAAAAATATATTTAACTCAGAGATTCTCTGGAAACTTTGTATGACATATAACAAGACAGCATACCTATGTGGCCATTTTAAAATTTCCCGATATTTTTCCAAGCCTTCCCTGGCTGTTCTCATGAAAATTTTCTGGCAATCTATGACGCCTGCAGCTTAAGTGCAATAAAAAAAATATTGTGGTTTAATGCTTGCCAAGTACTGCCAGTCCATAATATTTAGATAAAACGAATAACACGTCAGTCACTTGACATGCAGTGTTAGATTCAACTGACTTGAATCCCTTGATTAATAAAGCTGACAAGGGCTTCGGCAAGTTCGTAATTGATGGCCACACGAGTACAGCGCGGAAGACACAGAGACACACGTAAAGCAAATGCAACAATGTGAGGAAAAACTATACAATGAGTTATACAATTAGTTATTTTTACGCTTCAGTAGTAGTTTTCAATATAATTTGCTCTCATCACTTATGCCTCTAGTTAACTTTGTTTACCTCTGACTAAAGACTACATGGGAATATTAATCAGTGCCATTATGATGTTTCGTTATACTACAGTATGATAAGCAGTTAGACAACCGTAATGGTCGCCGGTGCCAGCAACGGTACGTTTCGTTTTAGGACAGGTTCATGTGACACACAGTGTACTTATAAAAATAAAAGAAATGCGAGAATCCCAAACGATTCCTATAATAATACTTGTTGAAACAAAGATACCCGGCTGGGCTGTGCACATTTTTCAGGTGTTAATACAATATGCCCGTGCCGAACGAACATGCTCAGCATACTGACTGCAGTTTTGAACAATCACGTTAAGATTTGCAATTTACTTCCGCTTAGAACAGTCTGCAATGTCTCTTTTCTCATACTTCGAGATGAATACATTTGCCACACTTTCAGTAGAATGCACATGAATGGGGGCGTACTGATTAGGTTACTTATCAACTAAAACATGTTACGATCTCTTAGGTGTGTTGATAAGGGTAGAACAAATGCAATGCCCACTGAATTATTTGAATAATCTGTGCGTTATCTACTTAGAAAAGACCACCAAATTGATAATCTGGCTCTTTTTTTCTTTTGTACAGCGCATATTGATGCAGTCTGTCCAAGACGACGGCGCTACATGCAACAGTAATGAAAACCGGAACACTTATTACGCACGACAATGGCTTCATACCATGCACGATTAGCACAATGCGAATCTGCGCCAGCAGCTGCCTTGTGATTAAGAGCACGTAAACTACAGAACGCCGAAGCATCAGAAGCCGCTTAACGCTTTTCATATAGCTCGAAAGATAACTTCTGCTGCTAAATTGTTTAAAAAAGAGACAAAAAACAAATCTTCCAACTACCGTCAAACGCAATGCCTTCAGTTTGAAACGTGTAAAGGTGTCCCGGAGCGACTAATTTATTGTTCTCTAATTTTTTCGGCTAAGTTGCGGAGCTGCACGTGACTAAGCTTATCGCAGGTTTCATGCTCCAAAAGCGTTTGTGGTTGCATATAAATAGATTGGGTGAATCTAGAGATTTCTACTAGATATTTCTTCAAGTCTCGTGTTTTGCTTGCTGTAACTTCCCAAAATTATTTAGCTTGGTTGCCAGGAACCTTAAAAATACTGCTACTTTTAAACTATGCGAAAACGGCAGCGCCCACACTGCTGATGCATGCCCCGCAAACACGGCCTTTCATCCTAGTACGCTAGCAGTTATTCAACTATGCCTGTCTGTTTGAAAATTCTTGATGCTAACACAATTTCGAGATATATGCGTAAAGCGTGTCACGAGAATTTCGCTACACATACGGTGCAGCATTCATCGCGGCCGGATCAAGCGCCACTAAACGAGATCTACCACACTGGCTGCCCAACACACACAATCCGCTTAGTGGTAGCTCAGTATCAAGTTAAAACATGGTGTACTTCCTTTTTTACGCACGTAAGCTATAATGATAAAATCAACAAGCACGAGCGATCGCTCGCCGTAAAACATTCCGTATAGTAGAAGCGAGAACATGAGCGCGTTATCAAACCATGTCAACGACAAACCGACACTATACCCGAGTCGCGTGCGCTACGTGCAGCCGGTTCGCGCTACGAAATGCGCTCACATAATCATGAGGTATTGACGCAAAACGTCTTTGATAAAGCTTACCATTCAATGTAGTTGACTTGCGATGCCACAAAGAAGACACGCATACACAGACACCAACGTTCAGGGAGACACCGCACACCGGCACAACCGTTTACGTGCCTGGCGCGCTCGTTGAGACGGCGCACCGCCGCGCATGCGCAAGAACTCCGAGCATGCGCAGGAGCTCCGCGCGGAGGGCGTGCGCGCTCGGAGGAGTGTGAGCGCCTTTTCCTCCTTCATTTTTTTCTTTGTCTCTTTCTCTCTCTCTGATGCGCCATGCGCGCCGGAACGGGTGGCTTTTCATTTCCGTTATGCATTTTTTTCGTGGACGAAGGATATGCGCTGGCAGGTTGTAAGACAAACGCTGTGGGCTATCGTATCAGACTGGAACGCTAACATGAATGCGCTGTTTGTAAAAGCCGTTACGGTGCCCTTCAGACGTTTTAGACGCATTATTGTCAGCGTCGATGAGTAATACAGCGTATTTGTAGCATACCTTCCAGCGTACCGCTAAATGTGATGCCCGTACGTATGTTAGTGCTAATTTTCTGTTCCGACGATAGGTCAAAGCAATCAGTACAGCATTGAGGTCCTCATATGCGTGGCTGCGCAGGCATACCGCCGGCGAGATACTGGGTGGGCTCAGAGAATTTGGCACCTATTTTAAGTGAATGAGAAACGTTGATGAGTTTATAGTGCAGGATATTAGGCAACAAAAGTCTCCCGATGTTAGTGACGCAGCCGAGATATGAAGACAATGTGAAAAGTATCCGAGAATCGGACGGCACACAACGCGAACACCACATGCGCGACATCGGTTTATGGCACATTCACAAAGTCCGCGTTGTCAGCTACAAACATTACGAGTGTCTTTGCTGTTAGCTTGATGCCTGTTTCGAATCCACTTGTATCTGAAGCTGGCGTTCATAACATATATTTTAACAATTGGATCGGCGTTTTGCTTCCGTTATTCTACTGCCGCAAAAGTGATGCGACAACTGTGAAGACTGTCTTGGGATTGCCAAGAGCGACTACGTAGATCATATGTGGTCAACAAATGCGGAGGTATACACTATGTGTATACTAAAGTCTACAAATAGGCTCTACAGCAATCTCAGCAGTATACAACTTTAGTGGCTTATATCAAATGCAGCTATGTATTATCCACAGGTACCTACGCTTGGTTACAGCGTACACGGGTTGGGCCCAGATTAACGATGTTTGTCTATTGTTAATCTATAGACATGCAAGACCACGACAACACAGTGGTGGTGAATTCACCAGCTGGTCTGCGGGCTTTCCCCACTTATTCGCCACTTTCGCCACATCTTCACCATCTGACCTTCACCACCTGGTCTTCGCGAAGTGTACGTCCGGGAAGCAGCCAGGTTTAGGGCCTTCGGGTGCCTGGAAGACCTTGGTGACTCGGACGGTGCCTGCTCCGCCGCGATCCTCGTTCGGTGCAGCTGCACCGAACGCAGACTAGCAGTCTGCACGGTTTGCCCGCCGCGCCAGGGTTGCGGTGCCGTCGTGCATGAACCAGTGCCATATCATCGCGTTCGCAGAGGGCGGGGGGTATGGGAACTCGGAATTACATATTATCGACTTTCTTCTATAGACATTCAATACACCAGGAGTAGAGAAAAAAATAGAAACCTTGTCGACTATTGTCCATAATATAGAGAGTCAACAGACAAAGTATGGACAAAAATAAATAGAAACTGTATCGGCTTTCGTCTACAGGTAGCCTATATAGAGGGGAAGTAGACAAAGAAGAAACAAACTCCCTATGGAATTTTTTCTATAGACCGTCTATAGACTGCGAGTAGACAAAAATAAATAGAAATCTTATCGACTTTCGTCTACAGAAAGTCTATATACAAAGTATATGGACAAAAATAAATAGACACTGTATCGACGTTCGTCTAAAAGTAGTCCATAGAGGGGAAATAGACAAAAAGAAACAAACACCTTATCGACTTTTTCTATAGACCGTCTATAGACAGCGAGTAGACAAAAAGAAATAGAAACCTTATCGACTTTCGTCTATAGAAAGTCTATAGACAAAGTATGGACAAAAATAGATAGAGACTGTATCCACTTTCGTCTATAGGTAGTCCATAAAGGGGAAGTAGGCAAAAAAGACACAAACACCTTATCGACTTTTTTCTATAGACCGTCTATAGACTGAGAGTAGACAAAAAGAAATAGAAACCCTATCGACTTTCGTCTATAGAAAGTCTATAGACAAAGTATGGACAAAAATAGATAGAGACTGTATCCACTTTCGTCTGTAGGTATTCTATAGAGGGGAAGCAGATAAAAAGGAAACAAACACCTTATCGACTTTTTTCTATAGACCGTCTATAGACTGCGAATAGACAAAAATAAATAGAAACCTTATCGACTTTCGTCTATAGAAAGTCTAAAGAGAAAGTATGGACAAAAATAAATAGAGACTGTGTCGACTTTCGTCTGTAGGCATTCTATAGAGGGGAAGCAGACAAAAAGGAAACAAACACCTTATCGACTTTTTTCTATAGACCGTCTATAGACTGCGAATAGACAAAAAGAAATAGAAACCCTATCGACTTTCGTCTATAGAAAGTCTAAAGACAAAGTATGGACAAAAATAGATAGAGACTGTGTCGACTTTTGTCTGTATGCATTCTATAGAGGGGAAGCAGACAAAAAGGAAACAAACACCTTATCGACTTTTTTCTATAGACCGTCTATAGACTGCGAATAGACAAAAAGAAATAGAAACTTTATCGACTTTCGTCTATAGACAGTCTATAGACTTTATATCAACAAAAGTTCAAATCTATAGAAAGGAAAGGTCGTCTATGAAAAGTCTATAGACTTTCTATAGACAGTCTAAAGTCATTTTTGTAAGGGAACTTTTCCAGCTTGGAATCTAGACGTAAAATATCGCGCTCTTGCCTTTCTAACAAATTTTGTCATTCACTGCTTCGTAATTCCGTCATCGCTCCTAGCCACCGATCATGTTGTCGCGCAATCCGCACTAAAGCTGTTTATCCCGGCCACGCTCGCACCTCTTGCCACCTGCCGTTCTTCTTCATACAAAGTGCGAAGGATGAGCAAGCTCTCGCTCTTGACATTATGTTGCACTGCCAAGCCGCTATGTTCAAGAAGTGCATTAAAGAATGTTTCCTTTCATAAAAGTGCCACCTCTCATATAATACTCCTTTAGTAAGGAATTGAAGTATAAGTAAACAAAAAAATAAATAAGTAAATAACTAAATAATTATTCCTTAATAGAGCAAGCAGTCCTCTAGTTGAATACTCTAACAACAAAAGTTTAGAGCCGCTGCTGTTAGTGGGCCCATTGTATACACAAGCCGTACTGCTCTTCCACGCTATCACCCCTCATAAGAATGTTTTTATGCTCTCTGCTTTTCCTCCATTCTTTCAACGTAGCTGCATGGGCTTATTGTTAAGCCGTACTTTAATTCGTTAAAGAGCAGCCACAACGACAGGGACCTTGGAAGCACATGAGCGCAATGTGGTGTCTCATGTGCTTGCTATGTTTGTGCCGTTGTGCCTCTCCTTTTCGTGTTTCTACTCCAGTCAACATTTTTCAACCTACTTCAAGCACCGATATTCGACGAACATTTGAGCCTTATTTCTTCCTAAGATTCTCTGAAAAGACATGAACAACATAAATACAGTGAGTCTTTTACCGAAACTGATACATTATGATATTATTCACCCTACAAATAATATATCCATGACCACAATACCTTTAGAGAATATTCACTTTCATACAGTCAATTTTGCGTGTATGAATTTTGTGTTTAACTTCTGTTTACGCCATACTTGTAACCCTTCTTGGGTTAAGCCGAGTAATGGCAATGAGGGCTCTATTTAATGAGGTGATCAACTGCTTGAATGCGCAATAAAATTTACTCTGACTGCTATGTTATCCAACGAGCATATCAATGTCGCCACCCTTTATTTTTTATTAAAAACGTATTAGCAATGACATTGTGCTTTGTTCATGCATTTATTTTTGATACATCAAATGTCGGTGGCCTTTTTTCATTACGTGAAGAGGAAATCATACTCTTTACAGACGGGCCCCGGGTTTTATTTGCCAGGTAAAATGTTGCCATTGTCTTGCACCGCGCTCGTGCTTGACACGTGATGTCAGCAAAGGTGACATCGGTCTTGGTTTCGATATCGACTAACCTTGGCCTCCGTACTTTGAACTCTTTCGGTCTCCCTGTTTTTCTTCCCAGGGCTTGTTCCAGGCATTCTCCATACGGCATGCACAACTGTTTTCGAAACCTACGCCATTGTCTGCTTGGCGTCTCATCGTGGAGCGCACAATTGACCGCATAGCGAACTAGCCATGGATGTGATTGATAATTGTGGAGGCTGTTCGACGCGGCGTCACTTTAATTCCGGCTGCAGAGTCGAAACTCGGCAGAACAGCGCGCGTAGTGTACTGTGCTCTACTTTACTCTTTAGATTTGTGCTGTTGCTCTTTCTCTCCTCTTTCCGGCCTTCCTTCCTATCTTCCATTTCTGTGTTGCTGTCGCCTCCCTTCAGAAGAGTAGGCAGGCGTTGTGCCCCTTCCGGTGGCAGTTGCAAGCCTGCTCCTCGCTTTCCCTTTCCTGCTAACTATATATATGTGTATATGTGTTCAAAACAAATAATAATAGCATCAAACATTAAAAGTTTCATTGTCCTGATGCATACGATCAAGCACTCACGCCGTGTCGTGTTTCCAACCTCCTATTCATTCGCTTTGTCTGTGCCAAAATATACACACACAACCTATCCGCCCAGGACAAGTTGTTTGTTTGAAGAGCACTCGCAGTTTACATGGACTCGACTTAGGCTTGGGTCACATGGCGATGTGCACTGCATATTTAACACAATATTTGTACTTCCGTCTCTCGTTGCAGCGCCTCGGCAGTAAAGATCGCATAAAATATTTCTCATGGAAGTGCAATATTTCTATCTATATGTTTTTGTCTCTATTTGAAGCTGGCAAGTTTGTTCATATCTTTAAGCATAGACAACGCGAAATACACGATCTAGAGAAAATCGAAACACGGGGGCGCTGTGACAGTGCATGTTCGCATTCTGAATGCTGAAGACATGAACAAAATAATTTATTTTATTAGACAACACAAGTATATCCGATCGCCACAAGAAATATTTCATTAGCTCCGGCGGCTGCTGAGTATACGGCGCGGCAGCCCGGGCCCTATCTTGAAAGCGACCTGTGATGGGGACGGAGTGCGCCAACTGCTGATAGCTTCGTGTGAGTTTTCAGCGCTGAGTTCGCATTGAAGCCAGAGGCAGCACAAAGGTCAATTCGCTCACTCATGCTGCCGCGCTTCCTAGCTCCAGCGTTTTGACAGCGAGTTTCCGTGGTCATCGACTGACATGTATGCATGTTTGCTTGTCCGCTCGTGGCACCATGCTTGTTAATTTAGTTAATAAGCGAATCTTTACAAGTTTTCACTCACCTAGGGATCTAGGGAGCACAGAGCGTTTATAAGCAGCTGTTGTGGGGCTGCTGAGGGCGCTATCTCTAGCAGTTATGCTAGGCTGATGAACTGCAACGTCCTTATGTAGATACTGCAAATAAACCCATATTCCTCGTTCTTGATGAGAAGCAGTCCTTCCCTTCAACAACGTCCTCAACGTGGATAAGTTGGACGACTGCATGGGCCAGCTACCATCTATTTTATTTCCGACTCCAAACATTACAATATACGAGCCGCAGCCATCGAAAGCTCGGATTGCTCAGTCCAGCTATGTCGCCAAGCATGACTGGGCACAAAGCTTCGTATGCGTGGTCGCGTTGCACTTCAACTTAAATCGCCATACAACAGTTGATTGCATAGCAAGCTCTCCGTGTTCCAGATGGTTTTAGGCATATTTAGTGGCAACATACAGAGTGCAACACAAGAAGACGCTAGCAGAGGTCGGGTCGGCGTTCGGCGACCCCTCCCCCGCTCCCGCCACCGGCTTAGAAAGGGGGAAACATGTCATACATGTAATAACGTAGCCGTTATTTTTATTACAAATTTTATTCCAAGCCCCCTCTTTTTTGTCAAAAACTCCATTCTTATAGGTTTCGCTTGCAAAAGACTATTCTTGTTGTTTTTTCGCTTTCAAGCGTCTTCTGTTTTGAAGAATGCGGCGGGCCGAGCGGCGCAGCCCAGCCCTGTCTGTCCTGTCTCAATATTAAAACTCTAATATGCTCTCATGCTCCTCCGAATCCAAGAGCAACCAACGCAGCGCGGCTTCGGGCCCAAAACTCTCGAATGGGTTTTCTTCACCCACTACTATGTGGCGGAATTTTTTTTCTCAAATGGAAAGTGGAGTTGTTTATAAATCATGGCAATGACGCTGAAAAGTGCCACTTTTATACCCGCCGTAGTGAGTCATTGGCTATGGCTTTCTGGTGTTGAGCAACGAGGTCGCAGGTTCGAGTCTCGACTGCGGTGACCACAATCCTATGTAGACATGATGCAATAACACTGGTTGATGTAATTTGGAGGGCACGTTGAACAACCACTAGATGATCAAAATTAACCGCCACATCTCCACCCCGGCGTCTCCCGTAACCTCTGTTTGGGTCGTCACGCCACATGTGTCAATCGCGGTGATTGGCTGCAGTGAAAACGCATCCACGACGTCCGAGCATTCTACACTTTTTGGTCATGGTCTTACAATGCTTACTCGAATCGGGTTCCTTTCGCGAGCAAAAATCAGACGCAACGACTCCTGCAATAGCATCAGAGCGATGTATAAGGATTCATAGGAGCACATGTGTAAAACTAAACACTAAATTTTCATGAGAAAGGAGTAGATAGCGCAGGATTCGTGCGCCCAACGTATCTTCTTTATTATGGTAATGAAAAAAAATACCAAGGCACGTATTTGTCTGCCTGCCACAAAATACGAAGCGGTTGTTGCCTGCTGCAATGTCAGTGCTAGTAAAATATCAGCTTATTCTGACATAGCAATTATGATTAAGGAAGACCACGCTACGATAACTGCGACAGCGTTAGCTCAACCGGTATGCATGTCTTATCGTTCTCTTTCAGCTTTCCTACTCTGGGTTATGAGATACACGATCCGTAATAGCGTAAAGTAACGTAAAGCGTTCCTAAAGCGTAAAGTAACGTAAAGCGTTCTCCCCAGAGGTCAAAGACTATAATCAATATTCGTGCATATAACGCGTTTTGGACATGTGGCGTCGCCTGGAGACTCCATTTCGAAGCTCAGCCAGGCCAGTTGATTCGAGCAACGAGGAGCGGCGATGCGATGGAAGATGTGGCGGCAGCTGCTTGGCGGGTTTGAAAGCTCATGAGATCACTGTGTGGATTTGGAACTAGGTGGCGCGTTCTTCGCTGAGAACGTTCATAGCAAAGAAAAAGCAGATGCAATTGCGTTGCGCAGGATCCGTGCCTACGGGACATCACGCGCTACGCAGGTGTTCTTGCAGTTATACAACACAGTGGCCTCAATGAGATGCTTTATTTCTCGATGTTGTGTGTTTTGCGTGTGTCGAGTGTCTGCGTTATGTCCTATGAGGATCATTTCGTTCACCAACGTACAGCGCGCCACCAGGCAAGCATCGTCATCGTTAATTAGGAGCCCCCCCCCCTTTCGGCCCTTGTTTTTTTTTTCTTCCTCTCTCAATTTCAATACGTTGGAGCAGCAAACGCCATGGGGAATTCATGTGTAAATGTGAGAGACCTACAAAGATGAATATGTTTTTAAGCCTTCATTACTAATTTGGAATACATGCTACAGTTAAATTTGCCTATTTCTGGTTACTTCAGGAAACTTGCTGCAGCACTTTGCAACTCTACGACATGCCAGACACATGAGTATTGGGTAAAAATCGAGTTTAAATAACTTTACGGGCTAAGCCCGAGGGCACGGGGTAAAATCCCGGCCACGGTGGTCGAATTTCACTGCGGGTGAAATACCCCTCCCCCCCCCTCCTACGCCGTGCCTCTTAATCATATCGTTCTTTTGGCGCATAAAAACCGAGAATTAATGCGAAGAAGTTTGAGAAAGCTGTTTACCTCCTTTTCTTTATTATCTGCGAAAATTGCGACTTTGTACTCACTCACTCCTGCCTGGACTGCCAGGAGGCAGTTGGCAGTATCTAATAAATAAATAAATAAATAAATAAAAAGAACCGTACGCCACAATTTTGTCACGCAATACTTAATCGATGTATTACGATAAAGTTACTAAAGATGTCATTGTATTTTACTAAAAGTTTGGTGACAGACATCTTCTTTGAACCCGCGCTAGGGTTTAGATTTTTGCTAAGGACATACAGTAGCACTGACGAATTTTTATGATCTAAATGAAACAATCTCTTCGTGCTATTCATTAGGATGTTAATCAAGAAAATTCAGCTGATGAATACTCTCAACCGTAATTATCACACAATTCCTTGTGTTGTACATTTGTTCGCCGCCGAATACCTGGCGTAAGCCTTTTTTTTTAGACTGCCTGGGGTATTGATAAACTGTTATTGGTCTAGTGATGATAAGACCCCAACCACCGTGGTTGCTCAGTGGCTATGGTGTTGGGCTCCTGAGCACCAGGTCGCGTAATCGAATCCCGGCCACGGCGGCCGCAGTTCGATGGGGGCGAAAGGCGAAACCACACGTGTGCTTAGATTTAGGTGCACGTTAAAGAACCCCAGGTGTTCGAAATTTCCGGAGTCCTCCACTACGGCGTGCCTCATAATCAGAAAGTGGTTTTGGCACATAAAACCCCATAATTAAGAAAACACAAAAATGAAAACTGAATGAGTTAGGCTGTATAATTAACTGATGCTTCGGCAATGGCAAAACATCCGCCATTATCTTCGAGGCGGCTCGGTGAGTCAGTAAATGTGGAAACACGAACGACGGGTGGTGATGCTTTTTCGGAAGTCAAATATTTTGGCAGTGCCTATTTCGGTCATCTTCATTGTTCATAAGTGCAAAAAATACAAAAATATTAAATTGTGGTGTTTTAAGTGCCAAAACCGCTTTCTATTTATGAGGCACGGCGTAGTGGAGGACTCCGGAAATTGCGACCAGCTGGGGTTCTTTAACGTGCACCTAAATCTAAGTACACGGGTGTTTTCGCATTTCGCCCCCATCAAAATGCGGCCGCCATGGCCGGGATTGCGCCTTTTCTGCCTCAAGAAGTGTGAGCCAACTAGTCCAGCAAATTGCAGCAATACGCCAAAATGCTTTCTGGTTCCTGTCATACGTTCGTCATTCGTCTTGGCTTGTTTTTCCAAACCCTTACTTTGCTGAGACAGTTTCGCGAATGCGCGCTCAGTCAAATTTGACCTGAATATGACGCACATAGAGCATCGGTCTTCTATACTGAAGTTTAAAGGCTGCCGGCTACATATCTCGTTAACACAGCTGTTCCTTGGCCATTCCGGTTACCATTAATTCCCTTTCCTTTTTGCGAATACATACTCAATCGGGCCTGCTGCAGCCCATGAGACACTCGTGCTACTCTGCCAGTCATGCGCGACCACATTGTATGTTTTTGTTTATTATAACTTATTTGTCGTCAACGACCAGGCAAGAGAGCTATACGACTAGGCCAGTTAACCAAATCCACCGATGGTCGCTTTCATATTCAATGAATGGCTGAGCGGGCACCCTGACGCCACCGAAATGATGAGGGATCGGACGGCACTGAAATGCAGGAAGCGAAGAACAGGAGTTGTGCCGAGCTAGTCTGGTTTTTATTTACTCACCTTACTTACCATTGAGTTTTGCTTGATATGCTTCATTTGTAAGCCCTGTCTCGCGTACTTCAATATGTAGGCCTCGGCAGTATACGTGCTCCTGTGCGATTCTAAATAGATTATCGCCGAAGCTGCTGAAGCCGGGTCACTTATCCCCAGTGATATTATGGGGTTTATATTTGCACAGATCGTTGCGTCTGAGTGCTTAAGGGGAGTGAGCTGCTCATTAACACCTAATTTTTAGAAGATGTTTTATTCGTAGAATTAAAAAAACATTCCCCTCCATTCCACCCTGTGAAAGTGGATGTACAGCGAAGCTGGTGCCGACGTTATAGGAGTACCACGGAGCCAACTCACGCTAGACGACGTCACACAGGCACCACCACCACGAGCGACGTTTCTCAAGCACGCACGCATGAGTGCGGAAGCGAAGCATATATATGTATACATCCTGATTGTTCTAGGCCGTCTGCCAAGTGCAAGTGCCTTACTGAACTAAATTGAAGTTTTTAAATTGATGTTTAAATGTAAATTATGTCAGAAAATGTGTAAAGTACGATTTACACACAAAATAAGGATATGATAGCTTCGGATTTTTATTCGAATATAGGAGGAAACATAAATATGTTACGTGGATATACATACCCCTTCTTAGGTGCCAATTTTTGGGTGGGCAGCCACGAAAAATCACGACGAACTAGAGGTTAACAGCTTCGCAGTAGAACCTTGCGCTAACATCCCGCGGCTAAGGTACAAGGCTAGGGTCTGATGGCACTAAATAAAGCAACGAGTTGAATTTCAATCTGACGCTAGTTACCCGACGGTGTTCATTGTGAAGGTAATTTTGAGCCCATTTCACAATGCTTCTCATTGAATCAGGTTCTAAAGTCAGGCTGCAATAGGATAATTGGTTAGGGGCTACGCCAACGAGACACCGACGACTTGAACATGGCCTTCAACTGTAACTCCAGGCTTTGTCATATTTTCGGGCTCAGTTGCTATTGATCGCTGAATTTAAAGCAGCGAGCTTTATTCTTAGTTTTTGAAATTACTTGCAAGATGGTTTATAGTGTCTATTGCATGGTCTATTAGAGTACATTTCTTCTACAGCTTATGAATCCAGCTGAATGATAAGGTGCTAACTCAAATGACTCTTTTATGTTTATAATGCAATAAACGAATACGATGCATATGCGACGACATCTGAAATCTGGTCTTAGGTCCGTTAATACTGTTTCAAGTCATGCTGTAGCATTTGATGCAGACCAAATACTGACTGCCTCTTGTGGGTTCATTTGCATGAGTTCATATTTTAGGAGTGCGCCGTGGTCTAATCGATTGTCAGATTTAGCCTGCTATACTTAATTTTTATTTGTTTCTCTACGATGAAGCTGTTGTTGCTGAGCGAACCCACGACGTTTTAGTTGGGGAAAACAGAGGCCCCTTTTCGTTGCTCTTTGTTAAATGATGCCAGAAGGAAAACTAGGCCACCGAAGGTTTGGCTAATTTACGAACATTAAAAATAAGTTTCAGTGACTAAGACACCATAAAGAATACACAAAGTTCCAAAATAAAAAAAATGGACAGAGATAATTCAGACTGCTACCGTCTGGGAACGCGAAAGCATTATACCGTTTGTAGATCACGCAACGCCATGAACGCGCTGATGTTATACATACACGACGTGGCGCCACTTCTCCCCATTGGCTGCGCCGTCACGTGTCCAATGGCGCACGCACTTGGCCATACCTTTAGTCAGCCTGAGCCTTGGAGCCGCCGTGACGTCGGGGAAGCGTGCTCCTCTCGCACTCCGGAGGCCTGTGTTCGATTCCCTCCAAGACCGAAATTTACCACGTTATCTTTTCAAAGTTATTTGCTTACTTTGCTTACACGAACCTCCGTGATAAGTTTGACGTCAATCCGAGTCATTTATTGAACTATCTTTACTCTTTGCCCTGTCGGCCATTTTTGGTACCCTCATTCGCTCACGCTGACGTCGACGGATTTTCCCGTAATCAGACATAAAATGTTTTCACGTTAAAAAAGGACTTAAGGAATAAGAGATCACGTATGTCAAGTAAAGCTCTCCATAACAGATTAAAAGCAGGAGCCATACTGCTACGCAGTGCTATGCATTGCTTAGTGAGAATGACATATCTACCACACAGGAACGAAGCGCTGTTCTTGGCAACAACTGGCCAATATTTCAAGCTACACACTGGACAAACGTGAGTTGTCTTGAGGAAACAGTCATGAAGCCATTGCGCATTCAGCGGTGCCGTGGACTTGTGTTCAGGATAATGTAGGTGTTGTTCACAGACTCATGAATCAGTCACATCAGGGATCAGATCCGGCGGGAAATAAAGCTTAATATGGAAGTTGATATATGTATATATATATATGTGCCCACGAGAGTTGATATGCTGAGTGCGGGAGCAGACCGATGTCAAAAAAATTTCTCCCTAATTTTACGGCAAAAACTGCTTGTCATTTGTGACCGAACAGTTTTCCCTAAATAAAGAACAGTTATCTCCGTAGAAAGCACAGCCATAAAGTAGAGACCGTAATGCAATATGCAAAACACGAGTGCTTTCGTATTTTGAAAATGTAAGACTCTGTACGCGGAATCTGTACTATCCTTTCAACCGTTCAAGTACAGATGCTTTCTGTATAACCAAGCGGTGCACTGATCCTATTTCTTCTACATTTACGAAGCTGTCTATCAAATGCCAGGCTTCTAGCTAAGGTAGGCAGGTACCGGCTTAAGCGGGGTCTGACTGGGGAGGTTGGGAGCAGAACAGCTACGGTATCTTCATTTCATTCCTATGTAAAAAAAAATAAATTTCTTGTTAAAATTACATATCACCAGCATGAAATGTCATAAAGCTGGCCTAATGAATTGCCCCTTGGATATAAATTCGGAGTATTGTCATATATTAGGCACTGGCAGCCCCCACATTGTAGCCCGTGACTTTGTTGTCCTTCAGAGTTTTTTTCTCTGTTATTGAATTGTCGGCCATCCTCTATTCCTTCCGGAGGTTTTCCGGACGGAAAGCGTAATTACGCATCCATAATGAAAAAGCTTTTGCAAGTAAGTGAGGCGCTTGACTTTCGGTTATGTTTTTTTTTTGGTTAGACGCCTAGATTTAATTTTCCCGAACAGAACAAAACATTTCAATTACAAAAAAAGGAAAAGAAAGAAAAGCAGCTGCCAATGTTTTTATGTGCATTCTATAAAGATCATCTTTCTTGAGATGCGAGCATTTATGATCGTTAACGGAGGTGAGACCTTTGAAACAATTAATCTAAGGCACGTACATTAGAGAGCGATTTTGAATGTCTTAAGACCGAAGAGAAGAAGGAGTGTGCACTTTTTGTTTCCTTCTACATCTCTCTTTAGCCGCTTTAACGTGCTAAGAAATTCAGATTACGTTACGTTCACTCCATTCTAATCAAATTAACTTGACTTCGTGGCTGATATAGAATTACGCTCCAAGGGTCGCACGCCAATATTCAATAGCTTAATTATAACTCGAACGCTTATACAATGCCTAGGCTTTTTATTTGGTAAGACCAGTAGACGCATCTAAGATGGATTTTTTTTTTTATTTCGGCCTCACCTACAGGGCCTTGTAATTTTTCCTCCATGGATGGCAGATTGAGAGCGCCGACCTGCGCGCAGTAAGTAGCATTAGGTTAACAAAGTTTACTGTCAACAAATTACTGTTCTGTAGTTTTCCTAGGCCATCATTTCATGCAATAAGCTCCACGACATTTCTTCATCCACTGAGGTTGCGGATATCTTTGCGTACTGCACTAAACCAAGGGGCCAAGTTAACACAAGCGTCTGCTCGGCTCGCCGAAATGGCGATCAATTCGCAAGCACTCGCGATGGAACGGAAAAGGTTTGCCGCGTTGGAAGCTCGTGAAGTTGCTTCAATTTTCCCTTGCTTGGGAAGTTAGGATTTAGCAACTAATCTTTCTTGTGCGCAGAGCGAATAAAGAGCGCTAGCGCATTCTTATTTTGCGAGAAAGGCTTAAGAGGAAGTTTTAGCTCGGGCCCGACTCCAACGCACAACGCTTTTCTGAGATAATCACTGGACCGATTTTAATGAAATTTGTTGCAGAGGAGAGAAAATGTTCAATTACATTGAATGTTGCAAACGAAATCTTTATCTAAGGCCGTGATTACTCTACATCAAATTTTCGAAAATGGGAAAGCTTAAAAAAGAGAAATAGAAGCCTGAAGTTTAGAAATGAATTAGCCTGCACCAAAAGAAATATTTTTCCGTAAACTGCATGCGTTAGAGCATCCAATACGGACAAATTTGACATATCATTTCATATCTTACGTGCAATTGGTAGATTGTTTACAAGGGTTTCGCAAAAGTCATACGCACATATTAGTGGTATAATTAATTGCCTCGTAGATTACATCAATTTTGTCCGCTTTAGGTATGTAATTAGAAGCCACTGACACAAAGCTCATACTTTTTTATTGCTGAGTTGCAGAGTTGTAAACTTTATATTATCGTTTTCTGAATATGTGCGATTTTTTGCAATATTTATTTAAAAATTCATGGCCTAAATCGAGAATTCACTTCCAACTGTATAGCTAGATTTTAACCTTTTCTGTTAAATGCAACAAACCTCACCAAATTTAGGTCAGTTCTTGCCGAGAAAAACGCTTAGTCCTTTACCATTTATTTAGATAGGAGAACAAGACATTGGCTTTCGCATGGGAACCAACGCAATTCGGATCTACGAGCGCATCACTTTAATACGTATTTCACAAGGAACCTTGCACTAAACCCAATCGCGTGAAGCTCAGCGCTATATCTCGCTTGAGTCATACGCAGTTTAAGTTTATTCTAAGCATCCAGAGGCGGTATTTAAAATGCTATTCCTGCGTGAGAACGCGTTTTCGTTGGACAGCGCTGTTGAGCTGACTAATTAAGATGCAAATTTTTGGGGCTCCGTTTATTGCATTATGCTCTTGTCCGAACAGCCACGTGTGTGTGACCACTGATTGGGTAATTAAATTAGAAAAAGTCACGACATTGAAGGTCGCTAGCTGTTATGCGTGATTACCGCGTCCTATGATATAGAGCGAAAAGATTTCTAGAAAGGCCACTTTACTACATCACCTTCTGTACGTTATTATCAAAGTTATCGAAGTCCACGCGCAATGTAAACCAGTATCTGAATGACTACAGACAGTAGAACCACTTACGTACAAAAATAGATTTAGTCTTAGAGAACAGGTTACGTTCGGCTGACATTGCTTAGCTGTGAAAATATGTTATTTTTATCTTTCTTCTTTGCTTGTGTTATGGGAGGAGGAGTTGAGGGTTGAACAGCAGAGGTTTGAGGTTACCATTGGAAACTAGAATTTCTTTTTTTTGTGGAAAACGCAGGAAAGGATGCGAGACAGGAACCCATCTACCTATAGCAAAGTGTCTGAGATGAGCCCGAGAATGTTGTGTAGTAAAAAAAAAACATCTGTTAAACGTTTTCAGACGCTCGGTGAGATGTTCCTTGTTCACATTGTGGGCCATGTATATAGACACACAGGAGGAGTAAACATCTATGCAAGAAATGTGGCAGCATGAGTTGAATATTTCGTTTTCAAGTTCACTGTGTGTGTGATCGTTTGCACCTGCCGTCATAGCTCGCTCTTCGTGGAAGGCTGGTCGGCAGGCTAATGGAGTGCACTAAAACGTCCTAACAATATGAGTCTTCACATTTGCCAAATCTTGTCGTCGGAGGGTAAACGCGCTTGCGCCAAACAAGACATCATGCTAAAAAACTTTGCTTCGATAAAGGCTTGCCGTAAGGCGTAATGTTGCGTATGTATGCTATAAGGCCTGCGTTGTGCACGAATTCAAAGAGCAAGTTGCTGCAACTGTTAGTGTGTGTCCATGACTATAACTTCTGTTTAGTCGAAACTTTGCCAACTATGCTTTGCCAAAGAACGAGACGAGGTGGTACCAGTGTAACTAGAAGGAGTTCCGCGAGAATATGAATTTGCATTATAATTTGAGCTTACCTTTATTGTCATTTAAGTTCACGGGTATTTTTTAGCTATTCGCCCTCAGGAATATAGCATTGCGCGAGTGTAAGATATTTTATCACGTAAACAAGAAAATTTGATCTTCACTTTAGCCTGTTACATATTTTTTCACGATATTCCAATTTAACTTCAAGGTGCTTCTGTGCAAGGTCCGGACACTCAAAATTTGTTTCACGCCGTTCCTCATGTCCAATAGGTAAAATTTACTAGTATACAAAATAAAAATGATGCCGGCATTCAGTTCCAAATAATGCCCTTATAGCAACACATTTGTACACTGTAAAGCTCGACCTCGAAGACAAACCGCCTCGAGAATTGTGGGAACTCGTGGAATAGTAGCTATTGAAGAACTGACGACTGCAATTTGTGTGCTGGAATGTATGCAGCCGGATGAGCTTCTTGGAGTGCTCAGCATCGTCGGAAACTATCCGTGAACAGCGTTGTTTTCCAAGTGACAGATGGCCACGAGATGACATTTTTCGATGGATAACTGGAAAGGACCCCAGAATATCGTATTTTTTTTCACTTAAGCGTCCTTTTCCAACTGAGGAGCTCAGAACCGCTGTGAAGTGCGAAATCGTGGTAAGTGCATGTCTAGAAATGAGGGAGATGGGGAGCGCGCTAGATATTTGGCGCTGTCTCTCGGGGGTCGTGCGCTCAGCCCCCGGGAATCTCCAGAGAAAATCTCTAGTAAAAATTGAATCTCTACAGAAAACGCAATAATGGATTATAATTTTACCTATATTTAAAAAGCTCACATTCGCGAACATCTTTGGACAGTGTCAGCACTGTGCTAATTACACGCCAGTTTTGTGAGTAGTTTGATTGCTTCCAAAGATGATACGCAGACATTGAGTGCTTCCAAAGAAATCATTGCTGTTTCCCACAAAGAACAATTTCTGGAGGGGAATTCATCGGCTAAAAGCTGTGATGGGTCACTTGACTGGGCCAACGAACAGTTTCCAGACATTTCGGACAACAATAGCACGTAACCAAAAGCCACAATACATAATATGGTAACTATATTACACTTAAGATTTTCTAACAGTTAATCATATGAATGCACTATAGAAAGGAATGATAAACATATGCATGACAGTGCATCACTGTTCCATTTCTCCAGGAAAAACTAGAACGTACACTAGAAAAATACAATAAAGGTCACAAACGTGCAACCGTGGCAGGTGACAAGTAAATATCATAAAGGAAGTACATCTTCAATAACGTCCATTCTAGTCATTGTATTTTGTTATATACAAGATGACATAAAGCAAGAAAGGTAATACAAATATAAAAGTCTCACAATGAGTATACATTTTCCACTATCGATCACAACCGAGTTAACTAACATTTAAAAAAAGGTAACCATAGTACTCCTAACGTGAATCTCTTAAAATGGTTCCATTAATTGAGTAGTGGTGGCGAATTATACATCAATGATTGTAACTTGCAGTTATTGCACTATCTTTGAACAAGCCAAATGCATGTACTTGGGTGTGAGATAACATGTCTGGAAATTAGGCATGCGATATCTCAAAAATTGTTTAAAGGCTTCTGAAGATAAATCACAAGAACGTAGAATATGATAAAAGTACATGTGTTAAAGTTTGATAAGATTGTATCCCTGAAACCAGTAGTGCGTTTTTAACAGTGTCCTGCGGAAGCAAGCAACGTATTCAGGAACCTAGACTGTGCTCTATGGTCAAAATTTCCTAAGATAACCTAAAATTGCTTTTATTTAAACATCATTCCAATTGCGATCGATTACTGCGTTTTACAGGCGCAGGCGCTCCGCTGGAGCTTCGGGGGCCGCAAGTTAAGCAGTGCAGACGGGACGCCGCCCATCGCGAGAGGGCGCTAGGGGCCCGTGCGGCTAACGTGCCGCATATTTGGACACGCGGCTAGAAAAGCTTGGGCTCCGGCACGACCCGTTTTGCAGAGCTCTGTTTTTCGCTGCCTCTCAACACGATTACAATGAGAGAAAAAAAGGTGTTTTTTTTTTGTTTGAGGGGGCGTTGATAATTGTTGTGTCATGGTCGGAAAGCATAAATGAAGAAAAATTCAGGAAGTTTCGGCCGAAATTCTAGAAGTTATTTGTAGCACGCCTGTGCAATTACGAGAGTGCCGTGTCTACTCACGTTTCAGTCGGAGACTCACAAATGTTCCTAGCGAGGAGGCGTTCGGGAGTAGGAAGAAAAAAATTGGAGGACGCTTAAGCTTCGCCTTCAAGAGTGGAACGCGACAGCGTTCCCGTCGACCCGCCAAGGGGTGTAAGACAATGGGCTACGGCGCCCCGACTACGCGCCCCGCATCGGACGCGGTGAGCGTCGAGCAACGCAGCGTTCGGCGCGACAACGAAATGTGCGCCTGAGCAAGCGACGGACGCCTGAGCCTTAGAAACAGCTCGTATCTAAGGCAACACCGCGTTCACTAGAGGCGCTTTTGTACCGCTTTGAAGCATCGAACTCGTGGCTCAGTGGTAACGTCTCCGTCTCACACTCCGGAGACCCTGGTTCGATTCCCACCCAGCCCATCTTGGAAGTTCGTTTCTATTTATGAAGTGCCTGCCGTGATTTATCGCTCACGGCCAACGCCGCGGACGCCGACGCCGACACCGACACCGACGCCGACGACACCGGCTTTTCTGCGACACGAGCTCCTTAACGCTATCGCGTTAATAAGGGAGGGAACGACAGGGAGATAAGCCCATGTATACACCATCAAGCTGGAGAAAGCGGTAAATGGAATAAAAAGTGACAGGAGCAAAGAAAAGGTAAACAAAAAAAATCTGACAGAGAGCGTTGCGCACACTAACGCATTGCCATGCGATAGCACACTAGAAGTAGGCATGAATTTAAGCATACTGGAGTAATGCGTTTCGAGCTTTCTGTCTTGAACTAGATCTAGACCAGTGTCCTAGAATTCCTTACAGATCGTACAGTTTTTTAGGCGTCGTCGAGAGCGTTTTTAACGAGACAGCGCTAAAAACCCCGTGTCGCAGAAAATCCGGCGTCCGCGTCGGCGTCGGCGCCGTCGAAGTTGTCCACGAACGAAAATTTCCCTATGTATTTAGGCATACGTATACGCCCCGCCTTGCTATACTACATGCGGTATATGCGGTTTATATTGCCGCACCAATCTATCACTAAGGTATCTCATACCTTCTCTTATATTCTTGACAAAGTTATTCCTCGGAATTTTGAGAATGACAGCCCAAAATCAGATGCCATGAAACAAAACCCCGACGGCTGTGCATGCTTTCATGTTAAATCTTCACCGACTTACATATTAAGAGCGCGAAATGAAGAGATGCCTAATGGTGTACTAGCAGCAATAATTGATTAAACGAGAGGGTCAAGTTTGCATGTTTCCAGCGGGGTGGGGTGCTCGGGCCCTGACCAGCTTTCGGAACCCCGCATATATATATATATATATATATATATATATATATATATATATATATATATATATATATATATATATATATATATATATATATATATATATATATATGACCTCGAAGAATTGTTCACTGAAATGACGGCCGTATATGAGCATATACAAGGCCTTATAGTAGTTGGAGGCAGTTCAATTTTATAGTCTGAGTCCTATCGCACCGCAAGAAATCTGGCGTCTTTCGGCGGTGTAACTTCCTTCGTGAAATAGTTTTCTACTTCGCTATCCCTAATATTGCTTCGCCTTTCAAGAGAAATTGCAGAATATACCTCTCTCGCTCTTTCTTTATTTCTATGAGTCCCAGTATAAGTGCTGCCGCGCATGACTGCTGTTTATTCTGATTTCCAGTGGATCCGGCTTGAGCTCATTCCGGTTACTGAGTGAATTATACAGGATATCCCAACTATCGTGCACCAAGACTTTAAAAAAGAGCAGTTGCTTTACTCGAAGAACACCTAGTGCGCGTTGTTTCCAGTGCAGTGGAGCAGCCGCTAGTAATCATTTCGAGACTGATATTTAATTACGTAATTATAATTAATTATCTAACTCGAGAGGTACTGACGTAATTATCAAACTGTCAATGAGGCATTTGTAGGGACCTTCAACTGACATTTAACTGCAGTGTTTCCAGCGACGTACTAATTGCGTACAATTTTTTGCGACCGGCAAATAAACTCTATGAAAAATGAAAAATACCACGTGACAGCACTCCCACCCCCATCGTAAAGCAGCGCCCTCAAATACGTTAATTGAAAGCAACTGTTTTGCCTGTCCCGCGCCCGAAGAGACAGCTCATCACCTTAATAAGGGTAGGGAAGGAGCACCAACAGCACGTTTCGTGGCTTCGCAGCTATGCCTTCCTCGCATTTCTACGTCGCACTTATTAGCCATCTCTCGAGACCAACCGATCACATTGATAACAAAAGTCCCTTGATAACGTGGCCGAAAGCGCCGCTCTGACCATGCACGAAGCGCAAAAAGCAATGCAATAGGCCCAGAATGTTTCGAAATCCCCGCTCTGTACGCACCGGATCGAAAGAGTGCGCACGCTGCGATATTTCTTGCTAGAAACTTACTTCGGACCAAAGCCAAAGCGATGGTTTTATTTTTCATGAGAGCATACGTGCTGCAAAAACAGCTTCGTGGCAAAAAACAAAAGCAAAATAAACAGACCGCGCTGCGATCCACCTGTAGAGAAAAGGCAAAACCGATGCGTTCAAGAAAGTAAATGTACCACTTCTACATATGCAGAATTGACAATCGCGACGTTTGCACTAAGAAGAAAAAGAAAAAAAATCACGCAGAATCTTCTCTGGGTTTTATCTGAGTGATACGTAAGCATTTCCTTGTACTAACGGGGGGTTTCGTGGTATTATACTGGTCTGTTTCTTATAATTGCGAGAACGACTGCGAAAGAACCGTGAAACGAATAAGCGTGGTTGAACCACCGAGATGTTAAGCGAGACCTGCACGAGACGACGTAGAAGAGGCGAGTAGAAGCAAAGTTCGCTGGACGAGGGATGAAAGAACCAGGGAGATGCAGCAAATGAAGGAAATATATGGAAGATTTATTATGTTCACTGAACCGTTATGAACGGTGATCAACCGTGCTTTATAGGCGGCTACGTCTGGGCCGGCGGCCCGTAATCTGAAAGCGATCTGTGAAATCGGCAGAGTGCTGCATGTACTGAGATATCTGTGAACGCTGTGTTCTCGCCGTTTCGTTGGCTTTGAACTGAGAGGCAGCATGAGGTGGATTGGCTCACTGCTGTGGGCGCTATGTTGAAAGCGAGCGTCTTACGGGACAGACGGTGGGAAAGTTTTTCCCTTAGGTACGGAGAGAAATGCTTACACAGTTAAAGTCGTCAGATTTCAGTGTGCCCTTATTATCTATGAATTCGTAAGTACCGTTATGAACACGGCCTAAAGGACGTGTTCGAATAGGTCTTCTGCAGCTACGCAGTACTCAGTCAGCTTTATCACATCTTCTGTGGCTTTCTTGATGACCGACGCTGGAATTCTACGGCAGACATCCGTTATCCTTTCCTTGAGCTCATCTGATGCCCGTATCGATCATGTAAGCACGATCTTTCACATAACCCCAAAGGAAGAAATCGAGTGGCAAAATGTCAGGTGACCTAGCCGGCCAATTTACGGGTCGGTGCCTTCAAATTTATTACGCATGAAAAGTCGCATCCCGCCAGTTTCGTTCTCGGTTGCTGCTATGTGCTGGCGTCTCATCCTGCTGACACCAGAAAAGTGGGAGACATGGCAGCGGGACGTCTCTGAGAAGCTCATCTATCACTCCAAGGATTTCGTCTACGTAACGTTTGTGATCGAAAAAGACTGGACGGTACCGACGTAAATTCCGAACTACACATTGAACGAACACTGGTACTGGTGCTGAGTGCGCTTTACCGAGTGAGATTTGGAGGAACTGCAATAGTGTGCATTATGCAAATTTACCTGGCTGTTTATGCAAAACTTGGCTTCATTTATGCACATGATGTTTCTCAAAGAGTCCGGTGACTCGTCGACTTTTCTGAGGACCCAATTTGAGAAATCTAGATGATTCTGCAGGTCCCCAGCTTCGAAGCATTGGAGCAGGTTAATGTAGTACGGTTGAAAGGCGGAGTTATTCAGAATCCTCCAAATTGATGACTCTGAAATTGTTACCTGGGCGGCCACGTCCCGCACGCTAGTAAGAGGGTTTCAGGCCATAAATGCTAGAACATCGGTGCTTAGGCTAGGACTCAAATATGGAGTCCTCCACCGCTGTTTCTGGAAATTGCCAGTTCTTCTCAAGTTTGCATAATTTTTGATGATAGTCGATGTGTTTGGTCTACCACTACACTTCCATGACTGATATATATTTGCAGCTCACAAGGCAAGGATCATGTTTTCGTTCTGCTCATTAGAGAAAGACATGGCGACTAGGTAGGCTTCGGCATCGTCGAGTAAAGGGGGAGCCTCTGTCTCCTCCGGAAAACTACGGAGGGAGATCGGGCCCCCTCCCGCCCCCTCTTAGTAGGCGCCTATGGTCGATACTGAAAAGTACGAGACTCTTGGAACACCTACTTGGGTGGTACGATTTCTACCTTGGAAAAAGATCGTGGCGCTTCATTTGAATTATACTGTGCTCCCACATAGGGTCAAACGTGGTGCCTCGATAGTAAGTGAGTGAAACGTTTACAACTGCCGTTTCCTGCGCTTACCCCCGACAGTATGATTGGATGAAACAGCGAAGTATGCGGACAATCTTCTTGCAGGTATTTTTGCTTCATGAAGTGCGGTGTGCTAAGCTGCGGAACGCACAAGTTACCGCAGCCCCTGTTTCAGATAGCCCATGTTCCACATTTTCGCGGCAAATAATGTTGGTTCCAGCAAACTAAGAACTCGGAGTTATACTCAATAGACCCATGTATAAACTTATCAATGGTGGGGATCGCAACTTTTACGCAATACGTATAATTCTGTCCTGTACTTGGAGCTTATTACAAGTGTTGTTGTGTGTTTTGGCTGTTCAAAACATCGGACTTCATATATGCGTACGTGGACTGAACTCATGCACAGAACTTTGCGGCTCATGTACTGTTGGACTGTATATTTTTTATTGATCCGGTGTTCTACTGAGTGTTATATTTAGTGTCGCTATTCTCCCTTTTTGCGCAAATTTGTTTCGTCAGCCAAGTGACAAGGAGTAGCCGGTGCCACCACATAAAGGCGCCAACCTCTCCTAACATTCACTTCAATAAAAAAAATGTTGGTTCTGTCGTTTTTGTGTACACTAAAGGTGACTGAGAACACCGACGTAAATTACAAGAAGAACATCTTTACGTTCAGTTAAGTGAATTGGTGAACGTACAAGGCTTGTCACCCACGTCAGCTTCTTACTCCATACGCTCTAATGCACTTTCCAGGTATCACTATAGATGTGCACATTTGGAGTGCTTGTAAGTGGCAAAAATATTGGTAAAACCTAAATAGGAGAAGCACTATACCAAAAAACAACAAACTTACGCAATTGAGAATGGATGCATTGCAGGAGACTTATACGATGCTGCAAGGGGCGCAACGCGGCCAAATGAAAGAACCACTTTTGTTGCTTTATTGATTACGAAACGTTGATGCGGAAATCACACAGCATCTCACAGGTTCGTAACAGACGCCAATGTACACGTTATCAGTCTTACCAGTGCTCAGAACCAAGAAAGTTTGTAGAGGTGTAAAAAGTTACTTCTCGATTCAGTATGGATTCGACGTCGGCGTTTATAGTATTTTTAGATTGCGATGGGTACGATGTTGGCAAAGCGAAAACGCCGCAGTTGAGATGCATTTTGGACCGGGCTAAAGGCTACACACTTTCCTTTTCTCAGCGTTGCTCAGACTGGGATTTCCCTTTTATAAAGTTTGTCTGTGTTTATTATATGCGTAAGTATTTTTGTGCCTACTCAACGAGAAATTTGTCCTTGACGTAAGAAAATGAATGACTCATACCTCCATAATACCGGCGACGACCGGCATAATACCGGCGACGACCTCGGCAGCGACCATTACATTGTAGAACCGCCAATAGCAATCGCCTTGAAACCACTTCGAAAGTAGAGATACACGGATTGGGATGCGTTTAGACAGATAAGAAAGGAACGTACCGACAAGCCCGCTGCACTAGAACAGTGGATGCAAGGACTAAAGGAGGACGCCCGCAACGCGACCACAGAAATAGAAACAGATGTCCAGACAATCGGGATGGACGCTAAGCTCGCTCACATGCTGGAAGCGAAAAGATCCATACTGCAGAGATGGCGTACCCAGAGACTCACTAGAAGACTTAGGAAAAAGATTGCGTTACTGAACAAGGACATTGAGCACCACTATGTGGTACTCTCCAACCAACAATGGGACGAAGTATGCGCAAGGGCCGGTGGCAGCATGACATATGGAAAAACTTGGAACCTACTCAAACACCTTCTTAACAAAGGTCAAACCAGGAGCTCCCGGACCAAGGCGACTGACAAGATAGCGAAACGTGAACTCAAAAACTCCAACGAGCAGGAATTTATGGCAAGACTTGCCGAAAGACACATGCCACTCTCGAGCAGCCACGAAAACGAGGCCGAGGCACCCGGTTCCCCGTACCCGGGAGCGGACAACCCCGACCTCCATGAACCCTTCACCCTGGAAGAAATCAGGACCATCCTTCAAAACCTGAATGGCACATCGGCCCCAGGTACGGACGGTATTAGTAACAAGGCCCTTCGTAACTTGAACGAAGACTCTGTCCGGTGCTTAGCGGACCAAATCAATCAGGTCTGGGCTTCCGGCAGGGTCCCACCGGAATGGAAGAACGCCACCACGGTTCTCATTCCAAAGCCCAACAAGCCTTCGGGCGTCGAGAACCTCAGACCCTTATCACTCAAGTCGTGTGTGGGTAAGGCGGTGGAACACGCCATTCAGAACAGAATCTCCAGATTCCTCGAAAACAAGCGACTGTTACCACACACCCTCATCGGATTTAGACCCGGTCTATCAACTCAAGACACCATGTTTTAATGAAGCACCCAATCATTGATGACCCCATTAGAAAGACAAGGTCATTCATGGGTTAGATCTAGAGAAAGCGTTCGATAACCTCTCTCACGAATGCATTGTGGACACCATTTCAGAACTCAACCTCGGAGCTAGATTCCACTCGTACGTCAAGTCATTCTTGGATAACAGGACGGCTACGCTCCGATTTGCCGACCTCTCGATGGAGACACTCTCGCTGGGGAGCAGGGGCACCCCCCAAGGCTCGGTCATCTCCCCTATGCTTTTCAACCTTGCCATGGCGGGGCTTTCTGAGAAACTAGGACAGATACACGGGCTCGAGCACACCATATACGCAGATGACATCACCTTGTGGGTGTCCAAAGGAACCCCGGGCATGGTGCAGGACATCTTGCAAGAAGCGGTGAACGCCATAGAAGAATTTCTAATTCCCACAGGATTCAGATGCTCACCTACCAAGTCGGAGCTGCTCGTACCCAGACCCACGCAGAAGGGCCGCAGGCCATACTGGCCAGACTTCGATTATAATTAGGAAATTACCGTACGAACCACTCCGGGACCACGCCATACCCTGCCTCGGCAAAATCAGAGTCCTTGTTATGATCGTAGAGACTAAGCACGTCAATGCCTCTACGGTTCAGAAGCTCATCACCATAACCAACAACGCTATTGGGCTCATCTGAAGAATTGCCAATAGACACAGGGGCCTCAAGGAACATAATCTTATCAAACTCATACACGCGTTCATCACCTGTCACTTCGCATATGTTGCGGCAATGCTCAATTGGACACGATCCGAAAGAGACAGACTGAATGCCCAAATCAGAAAGGTCACCAAGCAAGCCCTCGGCATTCCAACCAGCACCAGCAACGAGAAGCTGGGGCACCTGGGCATGCACAACCCCCTGGGAGAAATTGCCGAAACCCAGCAGCGCGTCCAGCTTGCTTGGCTTTCGACGTCGCCTCCGGGGCGCACGATCCTAGAGAAGCTAAGCTTTGCTCAAGCAGACATAGAAAAAGACATTGCGGACCTCCCCCGGGACATCCGCGCCAAGATCACAGTCCGCCCTATACCCAGAAACGTACACCACGAAAACAACAGGGTCAGACGACAAGCGAGAGGACAATTCCTTCTTAGCCAAGTCTTGGTGAACCGTGAACGCTCAGCTTTTGTGGACGCTGCGGTATACACGGGAAACAAAGCTTTCGCAGTGGCGATTGTGGACGGTCGCGGATCCGCAAGATATGCAGCCACGGTAATTCCACGGAAGCCTGAACAGGGCGAACAGGTTGCGATCGCTGTTGGGCTCACCGACGACAATCTTTCCCATATCTACAGCGACTCCATAGCCGCTAACAGAGCTTTCCAAAAGGGCATGGTCTGCGCACAGGCTCTCAGAATTGTTTCAAAGAACGAGGTTAAGAACCACTTCATATACTGGTTCCCGGCACACTTAGAACCAAAGATCGGCGACGTCCCCAACCTTAACGAGGCGGCACACGAGGCTGAGCGCGCGCTTACAGACCGCGCGGCTTTACCCAACCACTCGGAGAATAAGGACGCGCCCACTACATACAATGAAATCACTAAACACTACTACCTACAACGCAGACAGTATAGCACGCCACACTGCACGCTCACTCGAGCTCAAGCGGTTACACCCAGAATGCTACAAACAAACACATACCCCACGCAGAACTGATTACTCCCTTACATGCCAGAGCTCTACGACAACTCTTATTGCACAAATTGCAATACATCCCTTAACGTGTACCATTTACTCTGGCCGTGCTCGCAAGCTCACATAAACTCCGAACCGGACAAGCGCAAGTTTGAAAAAGCAATCCGGAGCGAAGAACTCGCTCCCCAACTCTGGGCCGTCCAGCAGGTCCACGACGCCGCCAGGAAACTCATCCTCCCGGTTCCGTCGTGGGAGACGCCCCCTCTCGTGGCCTGCAGCTCTCGTGGCCTGCAGGACCTGAATAAAGTTGATTTCCTTCCTTCCTTCATACCTCCATAAGCAATGGCTCATAGCCAAGTTAGGCATAGGCTGCAAGCGCTCAGCAAAGTGCGGCGACCAGTCAGAAACTCATTGAAATCACCCATATAACACACAGACCAGTGCACGTTTCAATAAAGAACAAGCTCAAAACAGGCATCCGAAGCATGATTAAAGCAATACATACCCACCTCAGAAAATCAATTGGAGGTATAGCAATAGCTTCTCTAAACTAACCTTAATTCACGAACCACACACCCTCGACCTTTGGTAATAGTGGAACCCACGACCATTGGTCGTGGGTTCCACGACCAATACTGTCTGCGTTGTAGGTAGTAGTGTCCGGTTCGGAGTTTATGTGAGCTTGCGAGCACGGCCAGAGTAAATGATACGCGTTAAGGGATGTATTGCAATTGGTGCAATAAGAGTTGTCGTAGAGCTCTGGCATGTAATGGTGTAATCTGTTCTGCGTGGGGTATGTGTCTGTTTGTAGCATTCTGGGTGTAACCGCTTGAGCTCGAGTGAGCGTGCGGTGTGGCGTGCTATACTGTCTGCGTCGTAGGTAGTAGTGTCTTATCATATTCTCTGTCGAACATGATAGGCCAATGTTCCGTAAGGTTGATAATGATTGATGAGGGTTGATGAGGGTTTATACTCGTCCGATAAAGTTCCATAACATTCATAATGACACTGGGCTGCGTGGAGATGAGCACCTGGCACAATACTTAATTTCCTGGCGGCGTCGTGGACCTGCTGGACGGCCCAGAGTTGGGGAGCGAGTTCTTCGCTCCGGCTTGCTTTTTCAAACTTGCGCTTGTCCGGTTCGGAGTTTATGTGAGCTTGCGAGCACGGCCAGAGTAAATGATACACGTTAAGGGATGTATTGCAATTGGTGCAATAAGAGTTGTCGTAGAGCTCTGGCATGTAATGGTGTAATCTGTTCTGCGTGGGGTATGTGTCTGTTTGTAGCATTCTGGGTGTAACCGCTTGAGCTCGAGTGAGCGTGCGGTGTGGCGTGCTATACTGTCTGCGTTGTAGGTAGTAGCGTCCGGTTCGGAGTTTATGTGAGCTTGCCAGCACGGCCAGAGTAAATGATACACGTTAAGGGATGTATTGCAATTGGTGCAATAAGAGTTGTCGTAGAGCTCTGGCATGTAATGGTGTAATCTGTTCTGCGTGGGGTATGTGTCTGTTTGTAGCATTCTGGGTGTAACCGCTTGAGCTCGAGTGAGCGTGCGGTGTGGCGTGCTATACTGTCTGCGTTGTAGGTAGTAGTGTCTTATCATATTCTCTGTCGAACATGATAGGCCAATGTTCCGTAAGGTTGATAATGACTGATGAGGGTTTATACTGGTCCGATAAAGTTCCATAACATTCATAATGACACTGGGCTGCGTGGAGATGAGCACCTGGCACAATACTTAATTTAACAACTACCATAGGAGTTCCTGCGGGATCTTTTTCTTTCTTTGCTCTCTCTGTCCGAGCCCGCGCTAAACGGGCTCGGGACCACGCTAGGGTGCTTGTTCTGAGTTGTAGCAGACCACACCTTCTCAGGAGCATCAGAGACATAATTGGCTAGTTGCAATGGTTACATCTTAGGGATTCACAAGTGTGTTATCTATGGTAGCTAGAGCACGATGAATGGAGCGAGCACCATGTAAAAATACGCCAAATTAATACAAATATTATTCAGTCAAACAACAGTGACAGAAAATTTATATATATAATTGTTCCGCTTTTGCGGTGTCTTTCTTGTCTTCGCCTTGTTTACATGCTGCTCTGTTATTTCGCTTTCACTTCAGGATATACAAGACACGCACGCGGTAATAAATCGTTTTTACGCAACGAATTGGACTGTGGCCTAGTGTGGGTTATGGGGCTGTGGCCTAGTCAAGCTGTTCTGAAAAACAGCTTTTTGTCACAGTCCTTCTTTCTGTATCATTGACGGAATGAAAATAAAGATTGATTGATTGATTGATTGGATGCCGCCACTAGCGTGATGCACTTTTTAGAGCACAGCTCTTAGGTGCCCGTTCCTGGGTTGAGCGTCGGCGTCCCTCGGTGTAACCGCGAAAGCGCCACCGCTCGCGCAATCGGCGTCATCTCCTTCCACTGTTGGCTCGGACACCACTCATCATGCCAGAATTCCCATATTGACCCCAAGGTACATGTAAGCTGCCAGCGAAGCTTCTATATAAGCCCACATGTCAAGAAAATGGCGGCTCGTTGCAACCGTCGCCATCTGCGTATTGGGGGGACAACTAACAGCAAGCAAAAAATCAAAAATAAACAAAGACGCCACAACCAGAAAATCTCAGTGGATTCCACTTCTTATGCTGTTTGGCGCGAATGTTTAAATTCTTTTAGCGTCCGGCATTTCGACGGCTACGCCAGCAGATTTATTTCTTTTCAAGCTGAGGTGAGTTTGTGACTCGCCTCAGCTGAAGCGCCAGAGTGTCATTAAACTATAGGAGTATGAATGAATGTTTTGTGTTCGGTGGTGGAAGGGCCAGGTACGGTAAAAGAGCGTCATGCCAGTGTTAATGAGTGAGCAGTGGAATGATGAGTTCTATAAAGTTGATATGACGTGGCTGTAAAGGGACCTAAATTGGTCGCTATAATAAACTATAGGAGTGGGGTATGTGTTAATGTGAACCTAATTAGGCTCTTCATGATGGCAGTTGCTCCAGTAAGTTCCTTAGGAAGCTGAGAGAATAGGATGGCAATCAAGGACAGTGCCACAATGTTTCGCAACCAACTTCGCTTTTGTTCGTCTACAATAAGGAAACCAATATAATTCACCCAAAAAAACGTATGTTTCAATGTACGAAAAGTACTATGGCCAATGAACAGTCGTATTGTACAGCAACATATACGAAACCTTTGCACAAAATCATTTGCGATTCCGTGGAACACCATAAATTCATATCCAACAATTATCAGACAAGAGTGTCCGACATTATAATTTAGAAAACACTCGACTTACTAATTATGCTCAGAGCCATGTGTTACAGAGAGTGAAGGATCATAGCGGGACGATACTTCGCAGAGCGTTCCGCATTTATCGCCACGACGAGACACAGCGCGTCGGATGCCACAGCGTGAACTTGCACGATAACAAAAAAAGGCTGCACTCACATCTTTCGCCGATGAATGTCATGCGCTAGGTCACGCAAAATTTCAAGTGAAGCGCACGCCACACTTTGAACAAACATGCAAGAAAAACAATTGGGCGAAACCAACGTCTTCAAGTGAGCAACGCCATTTCACACGACGTAGCAGCTGGCTTGCGCAGCCTTCCCTAGTCTTACGCCAGAAATACTGGTTCGTAGGGGCCACCACAAACGAACTAATAATTGTTAAATATAAAAAAATGTACATTTGTTATTGTATTACAGCAAAAATATTTGAAACGGGATATGTAATCGTGTGACCGTATTCTGATTAAAAATTGTCGAACATTTTCTTTTTCACATAGGTTTTCTAGTTCCAGTTTCCGTCCCCCCCCCTTCACTTAGTCATTCTTCAATCGCGTGTCACTACCTGATATCTGTGGCAATGGGTTTCGGCACGCTTTTCGTTCCAAGCTTCGCGACCTATTTAGATGGACCTTGCTGACCCTCCCACGATGCGATGATTGCGGTCGGTGCGATGATTGCGGTCTCAAATTCTTCGCCTCAATATATAGCGAAATGACAACCCGTGTCGAGCTTCGCTGAAATTTCGCATTAGAGACTGTCGTAATCGTGGGACGCTTTTTAACGCTATAGCGTTAAAGGCTCTATGTAGCAGAAATTGGGTTTGGCGTCCTGCGAGCCAAAATTTCCCTATATATTCAGGTATACGTATAAGCCACACCTTGCTATACGACGTGTGGTATATGCCGGTTATATTGCCACATCATTCTGTCACTCAACTTCCTCGCACATTATCTTCCATTCTTGACAATGTTATTCCTCGGAATTTTGAGAATGACAGCCATAAACAAATTTCATGAAACAAAACACCGACAACGTATGCCTTTTATATTAAATCTTCTCAAACGGAAATATTAAAAGTGCAAAATAATAACAAGAATCTGAAAATTGATTAATTTTCTGGCGTGGCACTTCAATATATCCGGGATTGGCCCACGCAAGAGGCCGCGTTTCTAACAGAAAGCGCGCTTTCGGGCATAGCGCTAGCCACCAGCGTTTCCCGCTAAACATTACTGTTAGATAAGCTGTAATTACTGGAAAGCGTGAGAACCAGTGAGGGATCATTGAATGCCATCGCGTTGAACTCCTAAATGCATCCTCCAAATATTTTTATGACATGTATAGTCAGCCACAAAATTTTATGGAGCGCGGGATCTGCGAAAGAAGCTGAATATATCCACAGTTGCTAAACACGGCCTGCTTGGCGCATTTCCAACCATGAGGAGTACTTGTAAACAATATTGTAACACGCGATTTTACTGGCTACTGTTACAAGCTGTTCAGAAAATAAACTTTTATTTTTAGATCCCGTGGTGTCGCAGCAGCCACATGTCTTCGATGAAGTGGCAGTGGCGACAGGGAGTAGAATCGGACTGACCTTCACAGAGCCATGCGCGTTGTGCTGCCGCTGTTGCCAACGATCAAGCGCGAAAGGAGCGTAATAGTGCAAACGTGGTGCAGAGACTACAGAGGTATGCGATGAGCACCGAAGCGGTGAGGCAAAGGGCGAAGCGATGGGCCCACGAGATACGCGTGGCCGTGGAGCGCGAGCAAGAACAGAAGCGACGCGTGGCTGATGAACAGCGAAACACTAAAGACTGACTCACACTAGGCCAACACGACACCGATTTCGGTCTGGCGACTGTCGGCGGCAGCGTTTTCCTACGTGTCGGTGCCTCTGTCACACTGTCACACTCACTGTTCAGGGAAAAAAACCTCTGAACACGCCGCCAAAGACCAAGCGGCGCCGATTGCAGGACCGCCGCATGCAGCACGCAGAGGCGTACTTTCAAGATCACTTAGTCGAAGACGAATTTGTTGTGGCGTGTAGCGGCTGCGACCGCTTCTGGTTTGGTTGTCCGTCGTCATGGTGCCGCGGCACACGTATCTGGCTGTCCTCGAGTGAGCGCTTCCCCGCGAGGACGCTAGTACGTTCGAGCTTTGCGCCACGTGCAGGGCACAAATGCTTCGCACTGATTAAAATGATCATCGAGGATCGTTTCTTCCATATTTTACAACGAAGCAGTTTATGGCTAGGCTTTCGTTCATTTTCGTTCGGCGAAGATTGAGCAGAAAAGTCCCGAGCGCAATGGCACATACCCCTTTGAACTCTAGGTAGTGGGCTCCGGGACCTGTTACGCAGCCTTGAAATACTCTTGCCACACCTGGGACCTAAAAAGGTCCATGAATAGGAGTAAGAACAGATATTACGATTTAATCTTCGCCCAAAAGGCTGAGCCGCCTCGGCCACAGCTACATTCGCACCATCCTATCATTGTCGGCGTTCCAAGCACTTGTGTATCTAGTTTCCTTTACTTCCGTTCTCCCATATGCATGGTGGCAGTCACGTAGAAACGTCACGCGTGTCTAGTTTCCAACCGGCTTCTCGTGGCAGCAGTCCCGTCGTCTAGGACAATAATAATAAATGCGTGTGCATACCTTTCTTCACTATGACCACCGATCAATACAATAAATGAGTTCGTACCTTTGTTCAAAGTTCTGTCACCTTTTTGTCGTGTGCGAAACAGCTTCGCTGCTGATCCACCTTTACAAAGTGGAATAGCCCATAATTTTTTTAGCCTTTTAATTTCTAAGAAAGCTTTTGAGAACTCTATATTTTCATGCCTCTTGTCGCGTAACTGTTGCTCATTGCGGACCGCTGCTGAGTTTATATGTCCCATTAAGTTTATTGAACTTCTCTTTCCGACTGGACAACCAGGCAGCGATGGCAATACCTGGGAAAGTAGGGAAAAAAAGCTTCACTTTAAAAGTTCAATTTGAGTGGCATGTCTATGCAGCAACCTTCTACGCCCCTAACTCTGCCTCTCCTTGCATCACACTTTGTTTGGTTTTTTTTTATTCTGAATGCAGCGCTCACGATTGGGAAAACCACAGAAGATGCAAACAAAGAGTGAACCGGATTGGTCGGTATAGCGTGACACTTGATAAGTGGCCCCTGTGAACAGCATAAAAGGAAAAACTGGATGATCTTAACTCAAATGTCGTCCTCTACAAGGGCCACTTGCATGAGCTCAGCCATGCTGTCCTCTGATGACCGTCACTCTAAGACTGAGGTACGCGACATCTTTTGTAATATATCTGAAATAATCTATGTTTGTTGTCCTTTGAGCTTTCGTAGAATGTGACAGAGTGAAAAAGACAGCCCGACACAGATTCACTACGAACGAGATAAAGAAGAATATAGGAAAAAAATAGAAAACTAATGTGAAAGAGAGACCTCTTATTGATCTATCCAGAATGTGTAGGGGAGTTCTAGTAGTTCCTATCGTCGGACGTAGGTCCGATGATTGTTCAGTTTGAAATTTGATGACCATCTTGCATACGCCTGCTTGCGCCCCTGTGACCAGCAAGGTACTATAAGGCACAACAGAAAATAGGACGGGCTTATGTCTCGATGGATCAGACTACAATTGAGAGGTCATGTTACTGCCTGGTACTCAGAGCCTGGACGCATGGCCGCTCTTGAAGGGGGATTGTGTGTCGTTTCTTTTTTAGCTAAGATGGTCACTCTCATCTCCTGCACCCATACCATATAATAAAATTTGTATCGTCATCTTACAGTTTTACTTCTCAATAAGAATTCTCTTTTTCTTCTGCAGCCGTCTGTTGAAAATAGCGCACATTGAAAGCTTCTTATATAAATGTGCTGTATAAGAGATGAGAATTTCACCACTAGGCGCTAAAATGGAGTCAGATCATATCTAATCACATTGCTGCAGCATTTCGTTAGGGACGCATTAATGACCAAGTGCATTCACATAACTTGAGGGGCCTAATGCACTCTCTTCTTCCACAAAAAGGGGTTAGGGAAAAATGAATGTTGCTTCCCTGCGTCTATGTTCTGCACATGCCATGAATCCTATGTTTCTTTGTAGTAAAGATTCGGTTGAAGTCTAGTGTTCTGTGCTCAGTGCTTCTCGCTGTCATCCGATGCCTCTTTCGTGTTAGTTAATAATTTCTCAACACCTCTTTGACGTCAACTTGTGTGCCTTTCACAGGGTATATGTATGCCCATTGGCTGACTGGTCATCTGACACTCAGTATGTGCCGCTCCTCAATGAACCTTTTAAGGCGTAAGCCTTTAGTGGCTCATGAGTGTCCGGGCGCAATTCGTGGTGGACGCAGGAAAGCGGTGATCACCGGCGAGGGGAGCAATGAGAGAAGGCGCCATGCCAGTAGCGCTGTGCGAGAGGGCGCGTGGGGTGCGATGTATCGCGTACATCGGCGACAAACCTTGCAGCCATATGGCTGTAATTGCATCCGATGCTCGCGGCCACGGCGGCGTCCCTTCGCAGAACAGTTCAGGCAACAGCAACAGAGGCAGTCGCAGTTAGGCTTTCGCCTATCGCAGTTTTGCTCGGCAAAGTGCCCATACATTTTTGTTTGACAACTTGGGTCACTGTGTATTGCCAGTGGGTATGCGCGGACTTCACGAAGATGTCCGGTCAACTGAAAAGTTTGTACATAAGAAATGACTGCTTTGACTCATTTGGTACGTCAGATCAATGAAAATAGCGAAACAAGGGCACACCACGACATCAGATACGTATACCAAATATTGTGTTCGTTGAAAGAGATAAGTGTGACACTCCAGCATCACGCTTTGCTTTACAGGGATGAAATTATGATGAGACTAGTCAAATACCTAATTATTTTTTTCTAATTTGAGATAAAAGGTTGCTATATAGCTGCCTAGAAAGAAAGCATTCTTATTAAAAGATTGGAAATTATTAATCAGAATGCATTTTCCCCATGGGTTTGCTCGGGAGCCGGTGCCTCTGCGGAACAACTAAGGCTCACTTGCAGTAGAATCATTCTGGAGAGTACTCATCTGCATCAGTATCTGTCACTCAGATCCAATAATTGCTTTTATGAATTATGTTCCAGCCGACACAAATATTTGACAATACTGAATAGTGGATCGTCGAGTCGAATATTCTAGAATAGCGACGACTTTTTAGTCGTATTCGAAATTTCAAATATTCATACATAACTGTGCGCAGTAAAAGCTACTGCAGGCGCAGGAAGGCTGCGCCAGTAAGAGAACTGGATAATGCTGAGGCAACAGGCGCGCCTGAGGCTTTGTATACAGGTCCTCTGACGGCTGGCTTGAAGTAGCAAATACGCAATAGCGACGGCTTAGCAGGAATATTCCACTGAGAATAAGATAGTCAAATGCAGAACAGTTGTAACGAATAAAATAATGCGGGTCTATTCTGATATGTGGCCATAGCTGTATATGTTTCCAATAGAAACACAGCTGGTAAACTCACCAATTGCGAATGCTACGAAGCCCTAGCTAAATTTTTTATAATGACAAAAAAAAAATGTCGCAGCTTCGCGCGAAAGGCGAAGCATCGATTGCGATAGAAACTTAATAGGCAGCTATACGAAGTAAGGATAGTAGTTCTATCGGCCATACAACCTTGTAAACATTCGCTTACTAACAAAATTAACAAGCATGGTGTCACGCGCGCAGACACAAACACGAACACATCTCACTCGATGACTCCGGAAACTACCTGTCGAAACGCTGGAGTAAGGAAGCGCGGCAGCAGCAGCGAGCCAATTTACCTTCGTGCTGCCTCTCGCTTCGAAAACACAGCGTACACGAAGCTGTCAGCACTCGGCACACTCTGTACCCATCGCAGATTAGTTTCAAGATGGGGCCGCGCGGCCGCACCATACGCAGCCACCGCTGGTGTACGGTTGATCCCGGTTAATAATGGTTCAAAGCGAATATTCGGATAATGCGCTAACGAGCGATAACGGTTTTTAATGGTCGGAACGGCATTAGCGCATCTGGCGCCATCACCTACAGTAGTTCGCTTGCGTCATCAATTCACCTTGGGCCACGCATCCGCAGCACTTGGCGTCACAAGCAGCGCCGTTGTTTCGTATAGGTCGAATGAAGTTTCATAGCATTGATAATGACAACGGGCTGCGTGGATATATGTGAGTGCCACAATGCTTACACATACTTATAAATTTCCCAGAGAAGTTTCCGCTTAAATTTTTTTCTCTTAACATCTAAATCGATGTCATGTTGAAATTAAATTATATTGTGGGGTTTTACATGGCGAAACCACGACCACGTTATGAGGCATGCCGTAGTGGGGGACTGCGGATTAATTTTGACCACCTGGGGTTCTTTAACCTTCACTTAAATCTGAGTACGCGGGTGTTCTTGCATTTCACCCCCATCGAAATACTGCCGCCGTGGCCGGGATTTGACGCCGCGATCTTGTGCTCAGCAGCGCAACACCAAAGCCACTAAGCAAACACGGCGGGTATGCCACCATGCGAACGCATGTGTAGCTTCAGAGATCTAGTAGGGCGGCGATATCATTTGTGCGTAACATAAGGCGCCCGAACTTGTTTCTGTGGCATACCAAAGTAAGCGCGTAGTGCAACAAAAGAAAGCAACATTTTTAAGGAGTACGGTTTCACTGACTATGACTTTCACTGACTTTCACTGACTAACAGACTAGGCTGCGTCTAGTATGTCGTACTGAAATCTATGCAATCAGGCACAGGAATACCAGCAGAATTTAATTCTTCGAATCATGCCTTGCGAGTCGATCTTCCAGTGCATTGCGCTCCCTCTTAAAGCCGCTGTGATATGATATTTATTATCTGCAGGCGCGGCAGAAGTCCTTAAGAACGGCTTTCCTTGAAGGAGTACAAAAACGTGAAAAATGTCCTAGTCAAGCTCCTCGGCGTACTTATTTTCACCAAATGCCGCTATGTATGTGAGATTTTCAGTATTCTTTGAAACGCAATGTTTCAAACATTTAAATTCAGAACTGGCTGTTGTTTTCTGTTTGAATAGTTTTGAAATAATTTTTTTCGGTTTATTTCGACCCTTTACATGTACGACGCGCAGAAGGCTTGGTATATCAAAATGAGGTGTGGAAATATAGAAAGATGATAACTTCACTGCTGTACACTACTACATTGAAGAGTCGGAAAGTACAGACGCTCGTGTCCTGAATAAAAGGCAACCACGACACATTGCTCGTATCCCTTTGTGAATACACTGTATGTGACTTTACACTCAAGGGATATCCGCCTGTTTCTACCGCGGTGCGTGCTTCTTCACAGTCACCAAAAATCGATGCTCTTCTTTTGTATACCATACCGCACGCATCGACACTCTGCTAACAGAAAGGGGCTGTGTAACGATTACAATAGATAGAATACGTTTGTGAGTTTGGTGCATGGTGAATACGTTCATAGAAGTCCCTGTCTGACATCAATTGAGAACGTAAAAAGTCGTTCTTCTTCCTCTTTGCAGAGACTTCACAAGCGGCGGGAGCTGAGCACGCAGGATCCAAGAAAGGACGACGCTCACGCGCTGGGATCTGTTCGTACAGTGCGTTATAAAAAGTTTAGTGCGCTTGAAGATCAAGAAGACATAACGCAGCACAGAATAATGCTAAAGAGTGCCAGTAAGTCGCATGCAGGCATTGACACTAGTCGCATTGCGAAGCTCGCGTGAGAAATGATCCAACCAGTTGATTTTAGAAGGTATTTGAGGTTGGCTAGAGGCCCATGCAAATAAAGAGGTCCGTGGATCCTTACCATTGGTTTATGACTAAAATGTAGCTGTAACTTTCAGTTGCTTCAAAGTGTATATAGATGGCTTCATAAATTACATAGCTGCATGCAAAGGATCTTACCATCGTCTTCATGCAGTGACCAGTGAACTTTAACGACTTCCACCAGAATAGACAGTTTCGCTGCTGCAGATACGATGCCGCACTTGAAGTTACTGTGGAACGTTACAGCATTCCAGGTATAAGCAAACTGACTGACAGACAGAACAGAATAAATATCTTATAGTTCTAGGTAAAGGCCATGGAAAAGAGATAACTGCATTCGTATGCTAGGTTGAAACTTGCTTTCGCGCTATGTACTGGCTACACGCAAATATTTCGAACTAAATTCACAGTTCCTCTACTCTTTCCACAGTGCAAAAAGACGCTCTCGACAACATTTTTGTTTATAACGTCTACGCCAGAAGTTTGCTTATTGTTCAGTTTCACAGGCAGATGCAAATTAAGGGCACTTTTTGATTTCTTTCAAGTTGATAAGCAAGGCTGGCATACAGCTTACTTGCATCTGTATCAAAAGAGAGACAGAGAAAGAAAAGGAAAGGCGAGGAGGATCAAAAAAGAGAGAAAGATAAAAGACGAAAAAAGATATGCTATTGCCACTTGGAGAATTTTCCCTAAGCTTGCTAAAAACCTAAGAAGCTTTCTTCTGGTTCCTTGTTTACTCACGGCCAAATTGATGCCACGCATGACTCCTTTCTTACGCTTTATTACAACCAGTTGGGAAGCAGGGATGGCGGTCCTTTACTACAAGGTTTCTCAGCTTCCTCCTGAAGTGTTTTCTTCAGCATCGTATCAAAGAAAGCTCTATTTTTGCCAAAGTACCTTTCAGTGAGCGACAGAGACTACTCCGATAGCTGTCCTTTCCACGCTATCAACATTGAAAGCATTGTGTTGTATGGCTTTTTCTTTCTCATCTTCACCTACACAGTTTTTCTGCCTTAGGGAACGCTTGTACATTACTTTTCGCTCTTTGTGCGCGAAGATTCAAAGCGGCTGTTGTGCTTTGAACCCGGAAACTGAAAACTGGGTCGAGTAATTCAAATTAACAATGTGTCTCTCACTAAAGCCATTCCTAGCGCAGCCCACGCGGAACTCTATATTTCCCATTGCTATACTTTTCATTAAACACCACTGCAAAGCAGCGCACCCTGTCAAGCTTCTTTTTTACGTCCTAAATGGAGAAAATTTTTGTTGTAACATACTTCAGCAATGCTCAGAAAACCTTTTATGTTTAATCGCGTCTTTCCTAATGCTTAAATCAAGACGAACCACCTGTTGAATGTGTGCTCAGTGTCTGTTAGGGCATATCTTATTTTTTATTTGTTTTGTTCAGATGTTGAGAGCGCTCTTTGTTATTCGGTAAAAGTTGGGGTCTTAAGAAAATAACACACTATGCAGCTGGCTATTCTGAACAGTCAAAATAGCCTAGCGACTAAGAAATGTCAACAAATAAACAAAAAAGTTGTCGCGCTGAAAAATATCAAACTTGCAAATTCCATGCGTACAGTTCGAGCAGTGTATCCTCAGATCTGATAGTCTCCATCCCCTTAAATGCGTCTTGCTGTGACCAACGAAATGAGGCTCTGAACTTGCGTTCCACTTTTAGTTCTAAATAAAATAATTTTGGTGTAGTCTCTATTATCAGTCAGTGCATTTCAGTAAGGTATCAAAATATTGAGCCACTCTTGCTCTTTATTTTTTCCTATACACTGATACCACAAACAGAAAAGCAAATCCCAGGAAACGAAATATAGACCGACTTTGGCGAAAGTCGTTGATTAGCCACCTACTTTCTTACTACAGTATGGAAATTTTTCATCTCAAAGAAACCCTTGTTCTCCCCCCCTTTTTTTCCCCTTAGGCTTGTAGACTGGTATCTCAACTTCATTGCGCCTTTGGTTCGCGATATATCTGCGTGTCTGTTCTTCGGGCTTTTTCTGTTCTGCATCTTCGACAAGATGAGAAAATTTTCCTGGGCCACCCGTTGTGCTCAAATGGCTTTCTTCGTGTAGGACACACGGCATCTTTGCTTGTATTATCAATCACCTGGTATCATGCTTTTCTTTTTAAATTTTATATCGCGTTCAAAAATGATACAAAACAGTTGAAACAGGGACTAGCGATATGTTAGGCTAGTAGGAATACCTTTTGTTTGTGATTTTTTTTTGGTCTGTCACGTAATTCATGGCGCCCTTATGCTGACTGACGACAACGGTGCGGACCAAGAACAACGAAACGACACGAAACGACACGAGAACAGTGTGAACATCGTTTACGCAGAGTGTAAATGATGTTCACATGGCATTCGGATTTCACTTATAGCTTGTGTTTCTCTTTTTGTAAAGAGAACATCTAAGCGCTTTCCATATTCACACACTTCTGGCGCAAAGATAATACTGCAGGTCGAAGTTGTAATACATCGCCTTGTTCAAGTGGGCTAGTATTCATGCTTCAACCGCTGCTTGCACTGGAAACGGGAGCGTGAACGAAGAAAGGACAAAATACTCATAAAGTGCAATCTCCTGTTTCGATTTGCTAGAATATGTGTGGGAACACGTACTGATTAAACTTTACATTTAAATGTAAGTCGTTATTTGTGTCCCATTGTTTCTGAGTGCATCGTCTCATTTCGATTGAGAACATAATTATGAAGCCGGACTTATGTATCCTGGGCTTGCAATGTGTTTTCCCTACTTTTGCTAATATTAACCGGGCTGTCTCGAGAACCATTCGGGTATGTCGGCTTGCATGGCTACGAGTTAAACTTCGAAACCTTAAATGCAGTGCACCCTTAAACTGGGCTTACCAAGGCAGTCACACCACGTGTGCATTCGAGGTGTGACTGAAACGGGGGTTTCGTAAAAAATTATTTTCTTGAACCATAACACAACTTCGTGCACGTGCACTAAAAAGAATACGCTAGGCTGCATCAGAGACAATGCTGCTTTGCTGCACGTGAAGCGTCTTGTGCGTGCTGCAGAGGGTGTATGCGCACTATACGAAAATTGCGTAGCCAGACACAAGTTACATTTATTCACACGTTAGAAAGGTTACATACTTAAGTTGCATGTAATGAGAATCTTACGGCATAACTTTGCAATCGTGCTGGCTCCCTATTCAAACGCGTCCCGTTTGTTTTGTAGAGATTGTTTGGGTACTAGGGTACAACAACCGTCGTCCCCCCCCCCCCCCCCTATTGGCGGCGCCGGTGGCTTTCCTGCAACTCCATAGACTGACGCACCCGTAGAAGATTGGAGCTAGTGCACTTGCCTCAATATTCTGCGCTTGCGCTAACTTTAGAAACAGACAAGTTCCGCCATTATCAAAGGGGTTAGGAATTCATGAGGTTATGTAAATAGGCCCCCTTTTTTACCAAACTGGACCTAATGCAAGTTTTATACCCCGTTATGCTTATGAATGATATATATATATATATATATATATATATATATATATATATATATATATATATATATATATATATATATATATATATATGTATATATATATATATATATATATTCGTCATTTGATTCGACATACGGAGGACAAAATTTCGGACAAAATTTCGCCTTCAATTTGATACGGAAATCGAGCTATTCAAACACCCTCATGTATGACTCTTGTCGCTTGACATATTTAGGCTCAAAACTGGTAAGTGCAACAGTATGCTAAACACGTGGTCTGTTCTAGCTTCTCGCGAGCGCTGTTTGTATAGTCCGCAAGAACGTATGGAGCAAAGGACATTTCTCGTGAGCTTCCCAGAATCTCTGGTTAAAGCATATTTGCGCCCTCTATATTTGCATAGCGTTGTAGTGCCGACATATTTGCCAGGCACGTATTTGAGTCTTCTTAATAATGACTTTTTCTCATGGCAAACAGGAACTAGGTTGCGAAGGCTACACCACGTCGGATAATTCAGACTTCTGCGAACACGCAAAAGTTTGAAGCGCATACGGTTTGTAGTGGTTTGCTTGCGATCATCAACGACGGAAGCTGACGAGTAAAACTTTTCACGCTCCAATTCAGCAAATATAAGAAAAGGCTTCCAAAAATTTTACCTCGTCATCATGCAGCCGCAAAAGCCGTCAAACGAGTTTCCAGGCAGTAACAACATTCGTCGAGTGGAAGTGTCCTTGCGTCTGGAACTCCCACATTCTTCCAGGAGTCCGCAGTGTAGATAATGCTACAAAGAAGTATAGCATTCCTCTGGAAAATTTCAAATTAAGCTCGGCGGCTTCCTCATTTACCGAATGGAAACGCAGTTTCTAATCTGTAATCACCTCTTTTCCGACACCCAAAGGTTGGGAAAAAAATAGCACAGACGGACAACCCCAGAACTTGTGGCCTCAGTTTGTTTTTATTCCCAACTGAAGAAAACGCATTGCCTGTCGTTTCGTCCTCACGAGAGAAAGACTTTGTTGCTTTTGCTTGCGAACTTGAAAGAGAAATTTTGTCTCTTACCCAGCCTTGCCAGACACTTCATGCTACAGGGAAGTCTCTGTTAATCGAAATGCTTTTGCGAGCTGCTAACTCACATTTAATTGACTAGGCAAATGAGATTCGTGAAACACGTTACTTGAATAACTTATCGATCTCGGATAGAAATATCAGTGAAATGCTCCGCAGTGCCAAAGAGTACATCTAGTAACATCTAGAACTGAGATGCGCTGACTGGCTTAGAGCATTGTGCTATATCAGTATGACTGCTGCGGCTTACATTGTCTCAACCTGAGCACTGCAGTGGCAGTGGTGGTCCGTTTTCTTTTACAGCAGAGCTGTGTATGGCTAGGGTAGCATAGAAATTTTTTGTCTGCACACAAAAACTATCATCATCAATGGATCATACCCCCGTAAGCAAGCAAAAATGCAATGGGCCATACCCTCGTAAGCCAGACGCCACAAGCAGTGTTCAAACTGCAGCGAACTGCGCAGCATACATTCTTTGGAGAGAGAGAGCACTTATTAGAAAGAAGGCAGAGAGGCGGGCCTGAGCCAGCGAACTCTAGCCTGCTACTCCACACAGGGGGAGGGGGAACGGGGCATAAAGGTGTGATGAGGGATGATGATGACATAGAAAGAGGGGTGCACAACGGTAAAAGCAAGTTCAACATTCCATGAAGCCACGGCCGGGTACCATATCGTCTGTAGTCACTAATTCAAATGAACCTTCAGATAAAGGCGCTGGTGTGTGGGCCTCCTTTGCGTGAGCAGCACAGGTGTCGACCAAAAACTTTACACCATATAATTAAGAGCTGCGATAAGCGGCTCCAGTATGGCGGGAACCTGCAAGGAACTTTTAGCGGTCAGATTCTGGGGACCAGAGAGAATCACGCGCATTGACTCTACCAGGTGCTTCATCATTTTTTGAACGCTTTGCTTCTCATTATGTCTATCTCCTTGCTTTCCCGTTCTGACACCGGTTTCATTTGCCCTATCATTCTTCGCTTCACTGAGCAGACGACCAATAGGTCCCGCTGTCATGGCCGTCGGGCTAGAAGACAGCATGGTCCATTCAGTGTCTGTATCAACCGGTGGAGGCAAATATTCGCCGCGTACTCTCACCGACCATGAATACCAAGTAGGCGCGTTTGTCGTCCTCGATGCACACAGGCAGAGGTGGTCGTGGTGCCTGCGCCCCGCTATTCAGTTCTTCTGAAATGGCTTTGTGGCACTTCTTTCGTGAGCATTTGTCGCTTTGGCGAACAGATTCAGCAGCCTCTTTACGGGAAGATTGGTCTCTTGCTATTTTTTTTTTGAAGAATACGATCTCCTTGTTGCATCTTCGGGCATTCCTTCGACGTCACTGAGCGAGAGCCAGTAAACTTGGGGCATTTAAATGAAGACGCACCACAGTTGGTGGTATTATGCTCTTCACTGCGACTCCAGCAGGTAACTTCACTTCTACAAACAGCGCTCGGGTGTCTTTAGGCATTTCCGGCACTGAAGAGGCCTCCAAAGGAATGGCCGTGCACGTCGTATCACGTAGCCCAATCGGTCAGACGCTGGTAATGTCGACGAAGCAAATATTAACTTGATGCATCGGGAGTTCCCCAAGCGGTTAATCTCAAGAAGGACAGCAATAGGGGCTTGTTGGTACGGCATATCTTATTTTGTTAGAGCGCAAGCTTGACACGGACAACAGAAGGCACATCTGACACACACAGCGCTACTTATATTTATATATTTACAGTTATATGTTTTAGACTTATATACTACTACTATATATATTTATATATTTCATATTTTTGTTTATTTTTGCAAAAATTTTACACGTGCTGTATGACGGGTCGAGGGTGTATAGATAGCGACGAGAACGAGAAATAGATCTGTTGTTGCAAGTAGCGCTGTGTGCGTCAGATGTTCCTTCTGTTGTCCGTTTCAAGCTTGCGCTATATCAAAATAAGATAATCTCAAGAATGCGCATCGATCACCTCAAAAGATACTTGAGGTCTGCATACTTGATTTCAAGGTCCACATGGGAAATCACACCACTCGTTGTCTTCTTCCCATAAGTAATAAAGCAGCGGACGGAGATTGCGCTTAACTGCGGAATTCTACTTAACTTCTCCAGTATTGCTGAACTTTTCGCATCTATCGTCAGGATGTTCCTGCCAGCATTGATCCTGATCTCACTGACCTTCCCAGAGTTCACACTTTCAAAATATTCGCTCAGAAAATGCCTGCTGAGGGAGTCAATGCTGTGTAACGTGGAGAGCGCCTTGTTAGAAACTACGAAGGGTTCCTGCTCACTTCGATTCGATGAAATCATATCAGTCGACATGCAGCGGATCTTCTTCATACGGCCGCCCATGGTTACGATGTCAGAGTCCATGACTTCCGGCGTTGAGCTCTCCCAGGAGTTGAGCTGGTCCGAGCTTCCAAAAGGACGTCATCCAAAAATGAGCGTCGAAGCTCATGACGGACCTTGTTCAGGTGCTCGTGGGACCTTCTTCTTGCTCATCCCTGATGAAATGACTCTCACGAAAATAACAAAAGCATTAAAAATTGCATAACTGTGAGTGGCCCAAAGCACCGGCAAGCCCTGGGCACTTCTTTATCTTCCGTCCGAATACTCTTTGAAATCACGCATACAACATGCATTGTCGGTGATTTCAATCGAGATATGATGGGACCGAAAGGGGAGTGGTTTACGGGTTTCGTGTTTGAGACATTTCGCTTGCGACGCCATACCCATCCGGCCCAACCGACGATTCAGCGGCGTACGTGCATTGATTTGACATTATCGAAGAATGTGTCGGTAGGTGTGAGTATGCCAATCAATGTATATTATGGCGACCACAAATTCATTGTGACCGTCGCTACTAAGTGACAATAAGTTACAACATAAAGTCTTTACCACAAGTTCTTTTACCACGATTTTTACAGCTCCACTGGTCATTCACATTCGCAGGGCGGAATGGCCTGTAATTTTTTTCTTCGCTTTGTGACGGGTACGAAACTGGGGGTGACATGGTGGCTATACGAGGACGTGATAATGATGATGACTAGGGGCACCATCGTCTTCAACGCAACGGAAAGGACCGACAGACGAAGGCAGCAAAACATCTAGCTCCACCGGGCCATCCTTGTGCTGCTCTTCGCTCTACTCTTCAAGCCTAATGTCGCGTTTTAAGAAGGGAGTTCTCACAGGTGGAGTGAGAACAGTTCCCACAATATACTATCGCGCAAAAATGTGCTTGTCAAGAAGAAACATTGCGCCCGTAAGGTCCCACGGCTGGACAGTGACCAACCGGGTCCTGTAAGTAACATAACCGAGCCCTAGTCGCGGGGCCTGCGGAATAGATCTTTCTCGGCTGCTGGCAATATGTAAATGCATGCAGCCGTATTTCATATTGTATGGATTGCGCAGATGAGACGCGATCTCGCGTGCCGTTGGATCACGCATGCACTGAGAGCTTGAAGTGGTTCGTTTTGACTCTCTTCTCCTTTCCCACGCGCGTCTAAAAGGCTCGATCAATGGCGCGCTCTCGACGGCAACGGCGGCTACAGCGGCAGCACGTCAATATAGGACCTCTGGCGAGACAAACTTGATATATTGCGTTCGATTATGTCATTTTTCTCGGTGCAGCTGCTCGGAGACATTAGGGCCGATGGAATGGGGCTCGCGTGGGGACTGCGCCTCTATCGACTACTTGCATGGATGCGAGGCACGGTTCCGCAGCGCGCCACTACTTTGCTCACGCGGGAACCTGGAGCTATTTGTCAAAAGGCAAGGCTCGGCCAACGCAGGAGCCGGAGGGAAGTCAGATACGCACTGCAGCAAGCAGTGCGCAACAACATGTCAGAATGTCAGGTGAAGGCACGCGTACTGGTGCCGTGGGATGGAAGAATGCAGCTAGACTTTCCGAGTGTTTGTGAAATAGTAACGTATTGTTTTCGACCTGTCCGACTGAGCCCTCACATGGTCCGCTCTTGCAGAATGCCACTCTGACGCGACGCACATAAGCTGCGGCGTTACAACAGTGTTTCAATCCATACGCTCGCAACAGCTATTACAACAAAGTCAAGGCAACTCACAATGAATCTTGCTAACACGCAAGAAACGAAGTCTTTGTAGTGAACTATCTTCCTTGTCTTTGACAAACAGTATAAATTCTTCTGTGCGGAGGCTTTTGGATTGGTAGAATAAATGCTGTGTAAAAACTTGCCGAAATGGAGGAGTATCTTTGAAGTTTGGCCAAGTATACGCTTTCTCGCTGCCACCTGTTATAATGCTAACGTCTCAGTTACCCTTCACTGTGTTTTAAGGGTGTACATTTCTTAAAGATCACATGCATATTTCCTTGACAAGATGATGGTACTGAAACCGCAAGCAGCTTTTTTAACAGGAAGCTCTTCGCGGTGGTACTCATTGCCAGGTCGTAGCCGAGGACGAGACTTCAGATTTAGGAGTAGACAAAAATGGGACGGGTCACGAACCACCGTGTTCACTTCTGAGTTTTTCATTGATGCTGTCGAGTGAAAGGTGTTACTTAAGGGGAAGTGTAAACTTGCAGTCAGGGAAAGTCGATCATGTAACTGATCGTTACAAAACGAATGGCAGATCAGTCATGTCACAGCATGACTCCACTATACCGGCTCGTCTTAAAACAATTGCAAGCTTTTTCACTGCTCCCCTAATCACAATTGTAGGCACCAGACAGTGGTCATCCACACGTAATTTCGTGATTTTACCTCTATCATTAGGCAATCTGTCGCATAAACTTAGAGAGGCTTCCACAATAGCGTCTAATGATATCACCATGTGTATGTGTTATGCGGGCGCTGTTTCAGCTCCAGATGAAGCAAAATAAACTGCTAGCAAGATTCCCCTTTCCACTACGGCTTCTACGGAAAAGAAATACAGTGGCCTCTTTTCTATAATGCTGGTAGCTTTTCCAAACGGCGCAATATTCGCGAAAGGCCATCGCAATTACGAAGTTGGAAATTATCACTGAGCTTTAGCGAAGTCCGACAGCTTCATTTTGAAATTATTCGCTGTCTTGGTCAGAATTACCTGGACACCGAGGCATTAGTAAATCTCCTTGCACCACAGAAAGCTACAGAGAGGTGTGAATGCCTTGCTGCTTTTGGCAAGGACGCATAGCATGGAATTGGCGGAGGACAGCGTTAGCTTTGGGGACAAAAGTTCCAACACCTTAACTATACTAGTCTAGTGGTTGGTAGAAGCTTCAGAAGACATAATGCAAGATTACCAATTTGCCTGCGTAAATGACCATAATCCGAGCAAGCTACTCCAACCAAATTTTATGCCCGGTGGCATAAAGTGAATCGGCCCCACCATGCATGCTAGCCCGCAGTTGCATTTGGAGTAATCCATCTAGACATAACGGAGGTCACAAAGAGCCTTCCTTCTCAATGTAAACGAATACTTCCACTAAACGTTGTCAAAGGCGATTGCGGCTAGTGCTCAGTGCTCCAAAATTAAGTTCTTCATGAACGTCAAAATGGTCGCAGGGGGGCAATAGCTGTCGTTTAGAAGTTAACAACTGCGTCATTGGACGGAATAAAGGGACATAAGACTGGCGTTTTAGCGTCTAATTAGCTCTGGTAATATTCTCTCGTCCAAAGCATCGTTGGGAGAAAATTTTCTCGGAAGGATAGTCTGGAGTTCTAGTGTGACAAAATAATCTTAGCATGTCACCGATCAACCAAGACGGCGTGATTTTAGTATGTTGTACGTCTTCTGAAGAAGCTTTTTCTTGCCTTCCTTAGACAAGTTCTGGACCTGCGAGCTTTGATAATCCTGCCTATTAGGTGGCCTATTTTAAACGATTATGTGAATTCTTGCGGCTATATTCATAACAATTTCTGTTGGATGTGTTTTTTTTTTGCTGCTGATAGACAATATGCTGGTGCTGTAGACAATATCAGAAAAGCGATAAAACGATACCGCCTTCCCAAAAATCATTACACATTCTTGTACTTCTGTGCTTTGTAAGTTAGTTTGTTAGTTTCTAACACGTAGTAAGTTAGAGCAGCCAACTTTTTAGCTTTTGTGTATAATATAATGGGTGAATTGCCGTGCTGCAAATTGTGATCCCATCCACCAGACAAAAAAGAAGCTAGTGCAGGACAAGTTCAACGTTTCATCCTGATATGAGATGATTTAGGCTAGATCCCTATAAACGTATTAGATTGTAAGAACTGTTTGTCAGTTGGTGGGGTATTTGAAATTTTTTTGCTGAATATTGGCATTGAACAACACCGATTCTTAAGAGTAGTTCTTGAGTACAAGCTTCTCCGTGAGGCCTGGCATCTTGCAGGACGTTCAGAATTTCCCGTTAGATGTAAATAAGGTTCTTATGAAGCATCTACGTGTTATCTTCGCCATGCAACTGCAAAACACATCGTTTCTTCTTATTTCGTACATATTTAGGGCGAAAGATGACAATAATCATTAGTAAGGGCTATTCATGAAGGAGTTCTAAGGAAAATCAGCTGTAATGCCGAAAAGGTCAAAGACTTCTGGTGCACGGACATGATTATTGTCATTATCAAAAACAATTTATATTCATTCGAGGGCAACAACTCTCCCAGTATTTTCCAATGATCGTTGCCTAGCTCCAGCCGACACAATCTCATTTCTGCAGCTTTAGGTTTTTCTCAAATTTCCTTGCTATCCTCCAAGTTTCCTTCCAATTGGTTAGTAGTGGCATAACGCTCTGTCTGTGCACTTTCCTACTCAAACATGCCAATAATCTGATTTTTATGTGTTAAGAATACCAGTCGTATGCTCTCAAATCCATTTTTTATTCATCTAGAGCGCGTTTAATAAAGTTAAGGGCAGGGAAGCTCGCCAGGTTGCAATATGAGGCTTGCTACGCGGCACTCGAAAGATGAAAGTAGAATAGAATGTGAAGGAAGAGCGAGATGTGAACCACAAGGATGAGCACAACCCAAGTAGGAAATTAAAAAAAAACGACGCTAGAATGCGTAGTCGGTCACACAGACAGTTCTTGAAAAGACGCGCACCTTCTTCTATGCTGGCAATAAGCTAGAGAGGCTTCTTTTGGAGTTTTTGTGCACGGAAGGATAACGTGTGGAGCATTCCCCTACTCACGAGATGCCAAAACTGCGCTCATTGTATCCAGTTCAAGCCATTGTGCTTTGAGTGGATGTAGTGTGCGGGTTGTTTAAACGCACACAGATAACATCTATTAAAATCTGTTGTGTGAATATAATTTTTCATGTACGCTCTTCAACTGGTACCTCATCAACAGGGTTAGGTTTCCCTCTTGTGTGGTGGGTTGTGAATGCCCACGTACTAGAGAACATTCCTGCGCTCGGCACTCTATCTCGGCTGAAGGATCGATGGATGGACGTTATGAGCGTCCTCTTTGGAACGGGGAGATGGGTTGCGCCACAATTCTCTTGCTATTATACTGCCTAATGTGCCACCTGAGTTAAAAAGAAAAAAAAACGCGATTAATTCCCATAACCAAATTTTCTGACTCCCTATTGGGAACTTTGTTTTTGTACGTCTCCGTTTTTCGTCATTTCCATACTTTTCTTCCACCAACCTTCCAATCGCCTCTTACTAATCTCTAATGCCGACATGTTTCCTTTCCTCCTGCTCTCACTGAAACCAAGGGCTCGATGGAGGCCAAAGGTGCCTATATCGAGCGCGGGGCTGATAGCTTCACATTGTAATAAAACATGCACCATCGTTGCTTTAGCTGTACCATTACCTTTACTTAAGGCACATTCTTCTTCTTCTTTCTTATATCTGGCTTTATAGGTGCGTGTTCTAAGGCACCCTGATCTCGCTTCGAAAACTAATGAGCTTTCCTTTGAGTTCTCATAAATTGTTTCTTTCCTGATTTCGTTTTTTTCTCTTAAGTAGTTACTCATAACTGGTTTCTTTTCCATTGCAGCCACCCATGAAATTATTTCAGTCACTCTGACTTTCCGACTGACGTTATTTTTTGCTGTGTTGCTGATCCCAGAGGCCGCATACTTGCTAATAAACTTCCTAGTTCTTTTCCTTCCACTGGTAATCAGTGTTTTTCCGGTACAAATACCTGAACACTCTCTCAGCCCATTTACTTTCTTCCATATTCCTCAGTTGTTCTTTATAATCAATTTTACTGTGAGCTTGTCTCACTTCAAAACTCGTCCAGCCATATCACCCTGCACAGCTCTATTTGTAGTCTTTCCGTGAGCGGCCAATGCGAGGCGTCCCACTGACCTTTGGTTGCCATCGGGTCCTGATTGCACCCCTGATTTCGAGCCAACAACTGCCTTTCCAAAAATACGTACTGGAACCATTACGCCTTTCCACATACTCCGGAGCACCTCGTACCTAGCTATTGTATCCCCATAGGACTCTGTGTTTCATTATGGCTGCATTTATCGTCCCCTTTACTGTTATTGTTTTTTCGTGTGTTTCTATATATCTATTGCCTTCATTTATCTATATACCAAGGTATATATATTATTTTACCCCAGGTATTTCCTGTGCCTATATTGCCACTGTATGTTCACTGTTTTCATTGACTACCACAACACCTGATTTCCTCACGCGAAATTTCAAACCTGACTTCTTGCCTTCCTGTCCACAGAGTCAGACGTTGCAAATAACTTTGCTTGTAAGCTAGCAACACAATGTCGTCCGCATAAAATGAACCTGGAAGCTGCTGCTCTACTACTGTACCTGCCTGTTTGTATGAGAGATTAAACCCGATATTGATTCCTTCTAGTGCCCTCTCCATCCTCAACACGTACATATAAACAGCAGTGGAGATAATAGTTAATAGCAGTGCCACCTAACGACACAAATGATCACTGTGCTTCATGAAAATCCACAGCAATTCTTGAGAATTGTAGTGCCTTTGTCAGTCAAAGGGTTCAACCCCGTGGAATAGAGGAAGAGTATAGAGTCAAGGATCGCTTGTCAATACAGGTGTATATGGCCTAGATAAAAGTGCTGCTTCACATCTCCAAGAAATCCTGAAATTGTTCTCAAGTCAGTATTAGAAAATCATTTTTTTGAACTCCCCTGAAGCACCTTGCCTTCTTGCCAGACACCCTTACACTTTTATTGTGGACAATCGTTGTAACTGTAGAATCTCTGCAGATGTTTCCTAATGTATCCAGCGTGCTTCATTTATTCATTGACAACGCAATGCTTCTTCAACAGAATGAATAACTGGGCTAGTTTGTTTACTTGCATCCTGAAACTGTAAAAGCGCACAAAGACGAGAACGAAGAGAGTGGACAAGACGAGGCCCGTCGTCATGTCCACTGTCTTCGTTCTCGTCTTTGTGCACTTTTGCAGTTTCAAGATGCAATGCTTCTCGACTACATGCACAATTATTAAAGTTAGCACGTTATCAGAATATACTAAGGCCGTATAGCCATTCAATTATAGCAGTTTGAATTAGTTACCGTCACATAGTTCGGTGGTGCGAGTGGAATATGTAATCACTCAAATGAATAAGGACTTCCTAGCGCGACGGTAGCTTTTGATCAAACTGGCATGTAAACTAAGATAGGCGCAATAGAAATGACCTATAGCTGTTGTGGTATGTTCCCACAACGTAGTATTTCGTAACTACTTCACGACTGAATAGCAGCACGCGTACATTTTATTTCTTCGTGTCTATCCTTATAACAATGTGGAACTGTCACGTTTCTCGCTTTTGTGCAAAATAATGTTTTTCTTTAATTATTCTGAGCTTAAGCAACCAAAAATAAACCAATTCAAACCAGTTTACGCCATCATTTTATCTCCCGAAAGATGAACCGGAAATGAACTGCTTCCGCTGAGACGTGAAAAAAAACGGAGAAGAAAAAAAAAAGGAAAACGCTTCGGCTTCACACTCCATTTCTATGCAGTTTGCAATCCTTCACTGAATCTCTCCACTGCCATTGTTATACAATTCAGGTTCCGAGTAATGTTTTTCTGTTTATTTTTTATCCACGCAGTTTGTTCCTTCCGTTGTTGAAGATATCCTCCTCCACGATTACACGCATTCTCTGTTCCTTCAGTATATATAATTTCACCATTTATATATTTCATTATGTCACTAATGATTCGCTCGTTGATCCCTCTCCAGAGATTATCAAACTCTCACTGGTATACAGGGTTAACTATGCTAAACTCGATCGCTTCTTTATTACGTCTTTTGTTGCCTGCAAAATCTTACCTGCGACATCTTGAATTCTTCTGTATATCACTACAAACTTCAATTTTTGTCTTGAAATAGTCATTATGGTTGATCTATTAGTCATCCTCCTGTGCAATGCAGAAGTGCAATTTCTCATCAGGTATTTTCTGCAGTGCACTGACGTGCTGCCCGGGTACGCGATAACGATGGGATAACGTATTGACAAAGAGAATCCAGCATATTCAGCAACTTTGTTCCGATGAACGAACGTCAGTACTGTCTACGTCTTTAGCAAGGTCGTCTTTGTCGTCCCTAAGAACGTCGTGTTTCAATGTAATTAGCATTCGTACGAAATTTTGCCAAGTTTGTGGCATGTCTGTACGCTTGACCACTTAGTTTACACTTATTAGTGTAAGAGTATGAGAGTAATATTACACATGATCAAATTCCTCTGCTGTGCCCCAGAAGTAATTTTCGTGATCGTGCTCGGCTGTATTAAGTGTACACATAGGCCCTACAGTAGTAGTACAGCAGTAGCTGAACCTAGAAAAGAAAGAAATGCTGCAGAAATTCTGAGAGTTGCCTGCCAATGCGTAAGCATTCTTCGGCTCGGCCGCCACATCGCTTTTGCTTCTTATTTCGCTAGCTTATGCATTTATACTCGTCGCAACCAATTATCTACTATTGCACTATTATAACGAGTACCTGTGTTCACTTGACCAATTATGCATTTATTTTGCAGCTGTTAAGCCACGAAACAGACAGATTTTGCTGAGGTACTCGCCAAAAAAGGCTTACGCATTAAACAGAAGACTCCGCCCGGCTGCGTGTGCCACCACCCGATTGTTAACCCATCCACCACTACGGGTGCGTACGATGCTTTGAAGGCACAACAGCAGCATACACGTCTCCTGCACGACGCGTTTCGGCGGAGGCAATACGGTGTGTCGCTACGTTGCTTCAATCCTAATCGCATTAACATCGGCGCCCATCCTGAAATGGGTTCGGTTAGAACTTTTTTTCTTTTTTTTTCTTTCTTTTTTTACTGTCGGGCATCTGCAATGGTCCTCCTGCGCGCCGTCTTTCACAGAGTTGGGTTGTCTAGGCACATAACGTTCAGCCACGTTCCCAATGATGTCAACCATGATTTTATTCACAAAGTATGACGCGAACCACAAACATGCTTGACAGACCGGTGGACGGAAGGAGCGCTATAGCTTCGCCTTGTTTTCTTGACACCGGAACGACGCGGACGGTCTCCCTTCCGGCCATAATTCACCACGCTGTCGGACGCCGTCGCCATTGTTTGCGGGGAAGCACAAAGGCACCTACGAGGAAGATGCGCATTCGCGACTCAAAGGGAAGTCAGAGAAGAGTCGTTAGTCCTTTCCGGCGCCACCGCACTCGGTGCCGTAGCTTTGAAGTCCGTCAACACGTGCCGAGACACTGGCGCCTCCGCCCATTCGTGGAGCAACCTTCGTTACTACTGTGCCGCTAGAGCAACATGGCTGCACTCTTGTCCTCTCCTTGTAATTAGGTCAACAAGGCCGCACCGCCGAGATCCGAGAGCGTGTATTTGGCTTCAGCAGAGCGGTGGCGACTGCTCTACCATTTGTTGTTAAGTTACCAACTTTGGGCTGCACCGAGAATTTCGTATTCGCAAAAAAGGTTTGAACGTAACGGAAGTGTGTGTGATAGCATATGCCAGGCAATCGTGATGTTGTACACAGTACTGGCGAAGGTGACCGACCAATGGCAAACATGGCCTCCGAAACTAAACCTTTCAGGATGCAACTCTGTGCTGATGTGGCCACCGGGAATCTAGAGCGTACACTATACACCACGTGCTGCCCAGTTTATCACTGTAGCGGTAAGTTTCGCAGCCTGAAATTGTCAGGAGCCTGTTGGCTGTTCCGTAGGACATCAAATTGGGGAAGAACTAATCTACACTGACTACACAAGTATGCCACGCGTCCGGTATAATGCGTGAACTGCAGCCTACCTTCTCCTTCGCACGTCTATTTTGACGTGCTGCGCCAGATAGCACCGCGCACGCAGTCCTGACATGAACTACGGCATGCGTTGCGTAACGTAAGCGCGAACAGTGAGAAATAGTCCTACCTCCCGTCGGGCTGCTGTGATAGAGGAGCCGGAATGACGTGCGTTCGATTCTTAGGGTTTATATATATATATATATATATATATATATATATATATATATATATATATATATATATATATATATATATATATATATATATTCAGGTGGTAGATAAATGTGCAGAATGTAACCATCCCTGATATGATATATAGCTTTCATTGATTACGAGAATGTTCTTGATTCAGTCGAAACCTCAGCAGTCATGCAGGCATTACGGAATCAGGGTGTAGACGAGCCGTATGTAAAACTACTGAGTCATTTATAGCGGCTCCACAGCCACCATTATTATTATTATTATTATTATTATTATTATTATTATTATTATTATTATTATTATTATTATTATTATTATTATTATTATTATTATTATTATTATTATTATTATTATTATTATTATTATTATTATTATTATTTGTTTTGAACACATATACACAGTTTAAAGGAAAGGGAAGGCGACGAGCAAGCTGGCAACTGCCACCGGAAGGGGCACAACGCCTGCCTACTCTTCTGAAGGGAGGTGACAGCAGCAAAATCACAATAAAGAAGGGCGTCAGGCAGGGAGATGTGATCTCTCCAATGCTATTCACAGCGTGTTTACAGGAAGTATTCAGAGAACTGGATTGGGAAGAATTGGGGATAAGAGTTAATGGAGAATACCTTAGTAACTTGCCATTCGCTGATGATATTGCCTTGCCTAGTAACTCAGCGGACCAATTGCAATGCATGCTCACTGACCTGGACAGGCAAAGCAGAAGGGTGGGCCTAAATATTTATTTGCAGAAAACTACAGTAATGTTTAACAGTCTCTGAGGAGAACAGCAGTTTACGACAGGTAGCGAGGCACTGGAAGTGGTAAGGGAATACGTCTACTTAGGGCAGGTAATGACCGCGCATGCGGATCATGAGACGGAAATAATCAGAAGATTAAGAAAGGGCTGGGGTGCGTTTGGCAGGCATTCTCAGATCATGAACAGCAGGTTGCTATTATTCCTCAAGAGAAAAGTGTATAACAGCTTTGTCTTACCAGTACTCACCTACGGGGCAGAAACCTGGAGGCTCACGAAAAGGGTTCTACTTAAATTGAGGACGACGCAACGAGCTATGGGAAGAAGAATGATGGGTGTAACAAACACGAGTTAATGCCATCAGAGTTTAAATAAAGAAAAAGAAATGGGCATGGGCAGGGCATGTAATGAGGAGGGAAGGTAACCGGTGCTACGGACTGAATTCCAAGAAACTGGAAAGGTAGCAGGGGGCGGCAGAAAGTTGGGTGCACGGATGCGATTCAGAAGTTTTCAGGAACACCATGATGGACACAATTAGCACATGCCCGGGGTAGTTGGAGAAGTATGGGAGAGGCCTTTGCCCTGCAGTGGACGTAGCCAGGCTGATGATATATATATATATATATATATATATATATATATATATATATATATATATATATATATATATATATATATATATATTCAATTGAAAAGGTACATGAATGAGGTTTATTTCACATTTGTAGCCAGCACAATTTTCGGCATCCTCCCACATCTTCAGACTGTAGCATCTAAGGGATCGGCCCACATTTCTGGCTGCATAGCTAGATCGAAGGAAATAAAATTGCTCCAACAATCCCAAGAATGTATTTTTCGTTGACAAAATAACTCGCTTATTTGTTTTCTTTTTTGTTCGCAGCTTTCTACTTCCTTGCCCTTGTTGCCTTTCTCTTGAGGTGAGAAGGAAAGGAACAAGGCCTGTGTGCACTCGGGCAGTCGAATTGGGTGGGAGGGAAGGAGCGGGTAGTAGGGCGCAGTTGCAGTTTCCATTCGTCCTCTCTGTGACGGACATTCACCACCAATCAACAGGCCCGACATAATTAGTGGCGGAAAAATGCGCTTTGCTGCAGAGTCCTACTTTCCTGGTGTAAATGCATTGTCAGACTTTCCAAGAACATAACTTTTACTTGAAATGCATGGAATCGGCAAGTATTTCAGTAACTCCCGCATCAACTCGAGTTAACCTCCTCAAAATTCGAGCTTAAATGAACGATATTTAGGTTGCCGAAGCTTCCGTACAATTCAATATACAATCACATTTAACAACTTATGAAGAAATCCCTGGGTCCTGATAGATCTATAGACTATTGGTAAAGAACGAAGTAAAATTTGACGCTGCGGGACTAAACAGCACCTACTGAACGCCCATAAAGGTAAACGTATTTGCGCTTGGCTAACAAGCTGTGCCTTCGGATGTTAAAGTGAAAAGCTCACAAAAGGAGTACTTACGGTAATACAGTCTGCGACAATCTGCATATGTCGAATTCGCCTAATTCATTTTGCTTAGTGATAAGCGCTGCGTAGGTTATGTACAATAGTTGGAATGAAGTCGGTCGTTCTTAGTTTGTCGTTCTTTTTGGAGTACATTTCCAAATACCATGGCATAACATTGCACACTGTGCATGATAACCAAGGCTTAAAAGAAATGAACTGTTCTGCAAGGCGAAGTAGCTTGCCTTTTATTCTGTCGAGAGCTAGATATATGGGGACATGCTAGCCTGGTATTATAAACGTCAGGAACGAGCGGAAGTGCAGAATACATCATGAAAGATTAAAAGTCAAAGCTTCCTTTCAGATAATTCTTTACATATTGAAGCGCCTGAAAATGGAAATTTTAGCAGCGTAGCGCTATTACGTGTAGAAGCAGTACACGAATAAAATATTAATTCTGTGGACAATGTTCGGACGAATTCGTCAATGTGTTAAGTCGGTAAAGAGAATAAGAAATGAAATGTGTCGTGTGAAACAGGCGCTGACGCTCTTTTCGAAGGCCTGGGAGAGCACGCAGCTGCCAGCCCTCTCCTGCCCATTAAGATTCTACGCTCCTAACGCACGCGTGTCGGACAAGCGCTATCGCTTGAATGTTTCATTCCAGCTGCTCTCTCCATTGGCGCACTCAGATCTTGACCCGTGTTGCGCACCATTCACAAATCGAAAGCTTGCGCAAGGGCCGGCGAGCGTAGAAGGAACTGCCCGCGTATCGCATACCGTTTTACCTGATTCGCGCTTCCGGCGCTGCCACTACGGCGTCATACATTTACGACACCGCACGCGCGGAGGCGTTCACGACCGCGGGCGTTCGCGGTGCTCGTGCTCCGCAGCGCCGCGCTGGACGAGGGGACACGGCGGCTCGGGGGAAGATGATCGCCGCGAAACCGGGAGCGGCCACATGTTCGAAGCACGTGCCCAACGTGAGCGATCGGGTCGAGAGCCCATTACCTTGCCGCGCTACGCCGTGGCACGCAGCTAAACTCCCTCGGGAGGCTCGCAGAGCTCAGCGCGCTGCGCTATAGTCGTGGGGAGGCTATATGTGCTCCTTTCCTTCCTCCGTGGGGGAAGCTTCCCTCCTGCTCGTTCCGCCAGTCGTAGCCGTTTGCTGCCCTCCCATTTCGGTCCGCCGCGTGGAGCCGTAGCGCGGCTAATGTACCGTTGTTTAAAGCGCCAGCATTTCAGGGGTAAAACTTCCACCGGAGATCCCTGCCCGCGCGCACCCGGTCGCCAGATGGCCGGCACAGCGACAAATGGGCTCCCACTGCGGAGACGCCTATACAGGTGACGGCTGAAGCCGTTTCTCTGAAGCCCTCGCGGCGCCTAAGCCTTTTAGTCGGCAGACACGAGTTCGCTGAATCTACCCTTCAATTATTCTATTTGCAGCCAGAAAAACAGTGAAGAATGTGAAAATGGCATCTTTTTGCCTCTAGAATTATGAAGATATCAAAACAGGCAGCTACAGTGAGAAATTTAGGCAAATTAGCCAACTTTAGATATGGACTTGTATTCACAAGCATTCTACAATGTGCATGAGTGCTGGATGTGGCTTGTCTCCTCCACGTCGATTGTCTCACTAACGGACTGGACATTACGGAAAATGTCGGGAGCGTCGGGGCCCTCCGGTTCCTGCCAGTCAGGAAGCTCCTACGCTTTTACGTAAGAAGTTTTGCGAATATGGGCCTTGGTATTTGGCGAGAAGAGAATTTGAATGTAAGAAATTCCGAATAAAGGAGAGTGGTAGTAGGTTATACGACGAGGAAAAAGATTTTGTTCTCAGCAGATGGTGAACAACAGCTCAGCACAGCATTAACATGGCTGAAATCATCACAAAACAAGGAACCCTGCAATAACGACGACGATATAGGTGGACTATGAGCTGAAGTGTTGCATGTATGGCATGTATTTAATCGTTTCGTTGCAAGTGTCACGTCCTCGTATAAGGGCCGCATAATTGTCGCACAATTAAGGTGTCCATCCACAGACGACTTGTATATTACACTGAAGAACATCGGCTCCACCACTCAATGGTTTACAGACGACTGGTGCACTTAAGCAAACTTGAACAGTACCAACAGACATACGCATAACAGACAATGTTATGCCTAAATGATGGCGTATTCTCAACCCATTGCTACAGAGAAGTTGATAGCTAAATTTTGCAGCTGTAGGGCAGACAGCGAGTAATCGATAAAGTGAGAAAATTCGATCACTGGAGAGGAACAACAACGCCGTGCGCTGTGTGCCTTTATCCTTGTCCCAATCGTTCGAAGTGGGAGCTTGAATGAGTGCTGAATGATGCCGATGCTGGGTGATCGAAAGTAACCTGTGAATTGACACTACGGTATGGTTCCCTGAGTCTCTACGCTGATGAATTTCCTCGAAAGTTAAATGGATCGAGGCGCAGACACACAGTTTTGGAGCCAGAATGTGCTTCTCATTCTTCATTATTACCTGCTTAATATAGGAAGTTTGCTCACAGAAAGAACCGGCTGTCCCGAAATTTTAGCTAAGAATGATATGATCAAACAAAGTGGTTATGAAAGTGTAGGACATTATCAAAGCTAGTCTATAACAAAATAACAAACCACTAACTAAACGAGTCCATCAATCACGGAGAAAATGGTGAAGGCAGTAGGGAGTAATATGCGAATCTGGGCATCCAGTTTACCTGCTAATTCAGTGTCTACTGTACAAAATGCCAAATATGGATTATAATTTAATCTGACATCTACAAAATGTCACTACAGCTTTTTTTTTAATTTCGCAAGATACGAAAGCCTATTATAGTTCCGACATTGTAGGCTTCTTGTGAGAATGTCGATATAGTTTGCGTGTGTCATGCGCCGGAATCTAAAATACAGTCGTCAAACTAACATTAGCGGATGATTCGTCTGTAAATACATATGCAGTAGTACATATGCATATGCAGTAGCCCGTATGTCTCAATATGCTGTAGAGTCACCAATATGACCGCTTGTGAATACTTTGATGGCGTTACAACACTTGAAATTTGCTAATTCACAAAGGGGCAATGAGTTTTCAAGGAGTGTTGTAAACTAAATAAGCAGCCAAGCTATGCAACATGCCCTTCATCACCATGGTTATGGTATATATATTTGTACTGTATTATAAAGGGTTCACTTATAAAGCGTTTGTGAGTCAGGTACCAAACTATTGACAATTCTTTCTATGTGTGAAAATACGCCCATTTTGACTAAGTACTTTGAATGAAAAGTTGTAAGCTCATGACGGGAATGCAAGAATTTTTATTATGAACTTCGGGATTCATTTCTACCCTGGATTCAGGGTTAAGCTTTTGGGGCGAGCACGGAGCAAATTGTGAGCGACCGCATTTTGGCCCGTATTAAGAAAGCAGTTTACTGGCTCGGTCGATTAGCAGAAACCACGAGCGCGGCACAACCATGTTGCCAGCGCGTTATTTTCGAATGCACCGACCAGTGCCAACAGGTTGAGAAGCTTTGTGAATTTGGCCGCTGAGCGTCCTGAGTTTGCGAATGGGCTTGCGGCCACCAATCTGAACCCCAGATCACACATTTGGCAATGCATGAACTTATACAATCGGGGCTACACCTCTTTGTAAGACATATTGGTAATGCATTAAGCTATAAAATCGGGGCTATACTTCTTGCAAGACATCATCATCATGATCATCAGCCTGGTTGCGCCCACTGCAGGGCAAAGGCCTCTCCCATCCTTCCCCAACTACCCCGGTCATGTACTAATTTTGTCCATGTTGCCCCTGCAAACTTCTTAATCTCATCCACCCACCTAACTTTCTGCCGCCCTCTCCTACGCTCCCTTCCCTTGGAATCCAGTCCGTAACCCTTAATGACCATCGGTTATCTTCCCTCCTCATTAGACATCACAGCTGCAAGACATAACGAGCTGCAATGGGAAGTACATGTGTGGCACTAAGGAGACTTTCTTATTGAGGCGCTGCGTGAACCGCTTCTGCCGCAGTGGCGTACTTGCGGAGCCATTCTCACTATAGTCAAAAGAGTGTGAACGCTCCTCCATCGCTCGCCGCCGCAACCGCCGCCGCAACCGCCGCCGCTCCGACTATGACGCCAATGCGTGAAGCACGCGCGCCCGCTTTTCTGCGCAACAACACCTGACGCGACAGTGATTACTAAACTTAAAATTCGGCAGACACACTTAAGACTGCTTACGTGTGGGAATGCGAAAACACTATACCGTTTCTAGACCTCGGAACGTCATCAACCAGTTCCTTTTATACCCTCATGACGTGGCTCCACCTCTTCCGCATCGTCACATGCGCCGCCCAATGATGCACAAGTCATCAAGATTGCAGCGACATGATGTGTACAATCAGGCACGCACTAGGCGCCCCTTTAGTAAGCCAGAACCGTGGAGGAGCCGTGGCTTCAGAGAAGCGCGCTCGTCTCGCAACCCAAAGGTTCCATCCCACCCAGACCGAAATGTGTCAAATGTTTTTTTTTTTTTCAAAGCCACTAATTTACTTTGTTTGCAGGAAGCTCCATAAGAAATGTGACGCCAATTCGAGCATTTTTTATGTACTTTTATTCTTTGCGGCGTCGGCTTTTTTCTTCTTTTTCTTGTCACGGCGCAGTTTCGCCAAGGGCGCTGCCAACATAGATACCTAAGGCTTTTGCCTTAATATCAAGTCCACATCCTAGAATTAGTTATGCTGCAGTACACTCCACATTTATCACGAATTGCGCCACATGTCTTTATTGCTCGAATACGGATTGTGTCACTTACAGCACGACGTCGAAACGCGTTGCGCTATGAAAACATTGGGCATAGTCTCCTACCTCTTCACGATACCGAGCGCGGGCCAACTCATCGCAGCGCGCACCAAACAGGTGCTGCGTTCCGGAGGGTCGAACAGCAATGAAAGCGGCGGGCGCCGTTCTCGTGGCACAAACGAATGCTTCAAACAAAACCTTCAGTTAGACTTGCAGGATCCGCATAGACGAGGAGCGCTTAACGCTGAGCCCAGGTCCCAGCCTTCTTCCATTAATTTGTAGCCGTGTGACATGTGACATGTGCTGACACGGTTTCCCATGTCTACGCCGATCTGCTCGCTCTTGAACTCTCTGGATGTGACGTCATGGTATTGGCCGTGTGTAGGATGCGTAGCTCTCATTCGCCTAAACGAGGTCCCGGTACTGCCTTAAACGTTCACCTCCGGCGCATTCTTGGGAACGCGTTCACAGTCGATTCTAGTGCAAAACATATTTACCACCGGTTCCGCGCAGTGGATCAGTATATCGCATACCATGGTGTGGTTGTATGTCAAGATACATATCGCGCAATACTAACGGTGTTAATAAAGAAAGTGTGTTGTTTAGCCAAGCTACACATTTAGCCTTTTTCAAGGTACACTTTCAGCGAATATCGTAGGGGCATAACGGTAATATATTACTCTCAGCCTCACATATAGCCCACATTCAAGATGACGAATGCGAAGAAACGGGCACGGATGCTGAAGACTTTCAGTTAGACCTGCTCAACTTTTATGCCAATAAAGTAAAGGCGTTTTATTTTTTAAAGCAAGGTATAGTTCATGCCTCGTGATTTGCCGTTGTTGAGTAGCCATGTGTTTTAGTTCACGAACGAGTGCGAAAAGGCAGATGTGGCTATATAGCCGCCCCTGTGAAATCGAGAAAAAAAAAACAATATTCATGGCACCTGAAAGATTTCAACATAAAGTTTGTCGGAGGATGAAATAATTCCTTCACCACAATATTACTGCTTGGCATGGGGTCGACGCGCGAGTTTTCCGCCTTACTGCAGAACGTTTCGCAAGCTCGCAGCAGAACACCGTGCATTAATGCCGATGACAGGAGCATCACGGCTGCGCGAAGCTTTTGGTAGGGACGAGGAAGCCGTCTTGACTGCCTGATGAGCACCTCGAGACGTTGCACGGACACATTTCCATTAATCGTCCTAACTAAATGCCCTACTTGCTTTACGTTTACGGCATTACCAGGAATGACAGGTATGCCATGCTTAATCTGGCGGCTAAATTGGCTATAGAAGAGGTTCAATCTAAGTTGTTCAACCGGAAGTATTTATTGAAATCCTTATTTCAACTTACGGGTGTCTCATGTGCCCATGGTCTGAAATGGTCTTATTCTCTGCATCTCCTGCCGGATGCTGTTCACGTGCTTGTTGCACTGAAATTGTTTCTGCGATGCTTCTGGTGATTGGCTGCAATGGATCCGGCCAAATTTTTGCCTGGTGGTTCCACCTCCTGCGATGAAGGTCGGGACTGGGCCTCTGTTCATCTCTACGATGCTCTGCCTATACCCCACGCTCTATACTCAGGTCTCGGGAGTCAATGCAACGTTTCTTTAATGAAAAGCCGCGCACGACAGTGGTCCAAAGTCATGAAAGCGTGATAGATATCCGATATATATGAAACGCCTAATTTTTTCTGTATAAAATTAGAAGATAACAATAACATCAGGTATTCTCCTCGCCCCCTTTTTTTACATATGGCGCTAATAAGTTATGAAGCTCTGGCTGGGTCAATGTAGCGCGTCTATGTCAATACTACTCCTTTTCGCGCTTCATCAATGGTCCGAGCGGCTCTCCGTCCACGTTATCACCGGGGTCGGCCGTCCGTGAGGGGCCGACAATAATTAAAGAATAGAACCGAGCGAAATAACACCTTAATATTTGCCGGCCCCTGCTAGAATAAGCAGTGTGCAAGTGTTCATTTTTGACAACTTTCTACCTATGCGCGTGGTAGGGCCAACGCTTCATGCAGGATTTTTTTAATTTCTCACGGAAATTTGGATAGCGGGGTTTAATGTGAATGAAAGAATGGCTCTGAACAACTGCATTCTAAAACAAGGCGCTCTATTGAAAACACAATTTGATATGAAGCAGGATAAAAACGAAAGGCAACGTAACGCAACATCCATGTTACCGCAACCTGTTGTGGCGCGCAAGACCGCCTCAATCCGCAGAGAACTGAAAGGAAACAAAATATCACCCCACATGAAAATACTTGAAGGACGATAATTCCAATAAGGGCGAACCGACGACTGTGGCCGCACCCCATTCTCCGACCACAATTGATTAGTACAATAAGGCAAGAAACAAGCAGACCCATGAGACAGTCGGTAGCTTATGTAGACTAAAGGCAGTGAGGAGAGGCGACAGAAACAAAACACACGTGCACCGATAAAAAGATACGTATACAGAGCCAGAAACTGAGCAACCACCTCAACAAGCATGAGGGCAGACGATACGGGAAAATAACGTCAACGTGGCTTTCATCAGACGAGAGGGACATCCTAAATCAAATCTACGCTTCAGGCGACAGACTGCGGTGGTCTCGGTGAAGGAGAAAACAACGCACGAAAGGAGTATAAATTTTCGAAACGAGCAAAGAGAACAAATTGTGCAAAGAGGAAAGGAGCGAGAGGGAGAGAAAAAGAGGATCGAACGAAGATAAAAGGCTCGGGTAGATGAAGGCAGTCGCTCCATGGGAGAGTGCCTCTGTACCATGCCGACCTTCCAGCTGGAAGACACTCCGACAGCGGACCAAGGGAAGACAGCGAATCTCGCTAGTCTCGACGGAGGCGACTTCTTGATTTGGCTTGAACGAATTAGGTGCGGGCGGAAACTTCTTTCGTGGAATCAGCGTCGCGCGTCTTGTGTTCTTTTTCCTTTTTTTTTCCGGCAGTGTGTCAGCGGTGCCTTCGAAAGCTGCCTTTGCGAGCGTCCTCCAAGGCTCCTCCTTTTGCGACAGAAGCCAGCAAGCGCGCGACGTTTGTCTCTCGTCTTTTCTTTTCTTCAGTCACGTATACTTCTCTAATGACATGTGCGAACGCTGCGCGCCCCGAGGCGCTCAAGGACATGTCGAGATTACGGCCGCAACTTGCGCGCTCTGCGCCTCCATCGAAACGAACGTCTATTCGCTTTTCTTGTTTGGCCATTACGTCTGCTTACATCCAATGTTAGAGAAGTCACTGTGTTTATGAACATATGGGTTTCTATCCGGAGGGCGCGAAGCACGGTGGAAACAACGGGAGCGCGAACGTACGTGTATGCTTCGAATAATCGTCGTTGCTATGCATAAATATGAAATACAGAGGCATAAGCTGTTCTCATGCGAAATATTATTTTGCTATCGCTTGGGCTTTCAACGACCGTCTAAGAGGGACGATTTCCGTTAGGAAAAATTCCGAGCGGCAATTTCACCCTTCGGTTCTTAAATTCTACCATGTGTTTAGGAAGGAAAAGTCGACAGACTATGTGTTACCGCGATGAGGACAAACAACGTTGGTATTGCTAGCTGCAATAACTGTTCGTAGTATATGCGTTATTTGGTGAAAGTGTAAAGTGAAAGATTCGTACAGGGCAAGTAAGCAAGCCAGACAAGAGTAATTTTGATGTGAGCACTATACGAGCCGTGCGGGTACTCACAGTGGGCATCGCTGAACCGTAGCCTATAATAGAGTACTGCAGATTTTAGCTGATGTACCTTATACGAAGGCTAATCTTAAAGTCCTTGCCCCGATTTTTTTGCCAAATTACGGCTTTATATACAGCATATTGTCCGGTTGCCACTGCTGCTGAGCTACACTAATGGTAATACATGTATTATTTCTCATGTCTTATTTTAGCATGCCGGTGCATGCTCTGGAGTAACAGTAAGCAATTACAAAAAAAGAAATGTGAGCAAACGAAAAGCTTATGACAATGTGCGATATGTAAAACCGCGAAAAGCCGCAGCAACGAAAGCACTACAATAGAAGGCTTTGAGCCTCAAGAAAATTTTGCAAAAGACATAGCTGAGATAAATTAGAAGCATTCCGAGCTGCAGAAGATCAAAGCCAAAGTGACGGTCTTGAAGGAATGGTCGTAGTTCTGAATCACATTGAAAAATCAGTGCATGAAATGTCAAAAAAGTAAGAAGTGCTAAGCCAGATGAAGCAGCAAGTACATGACATGTTGGGCTTGAGTAAGCGGGTGAAAGAACTTGAGGTGCGAGCAAAAGAACAAGAAATAGGCAAACTTAGACAAGACATCAATGAACTCGATCAGTATAGTCGGAGATTGAACATGGAAGTACAGGTAATTCGTAAGCAAACGAACGAAACTCTTGTCGACAAGCTGAACGAATTTTCTGGAGATTCCACAGCTCTGTGCCACGGATATCGAAGCCATTCACCAACTTACTGATAAAGAAGGATCTCATAAGCCCGCCCCGTATTGGTGCGCTTTTTATCCCGCCGAACTCGAGAATCTTGGCTTAATAAGAAAAGATAGCTGTAGAAACTAAAATCGAAGATTTACTTCAACGAAAATGTGACTGTGCAGAACAAAGAACTGTTTTAGGAAATGAAATCAGAGCTACGTGAAATGAATTATCAGTTCGCAAGGATCAAAGACGACGAAATGTTCGTGTGGCGTAGCTCTAAAGACCGGGTTATAATGAATAAGAACAGTGGAAGATCTGGACAATATACGACAATACATTTGACTGTCCTCTCTTCGCCTATCGCTGTTACGACGCACTAATTCATGACGACACGTCGTCGTACATGTGGCTATTATGACGCGACTTCTTTCCGACGCCTAAGAATTTCGCGAGATGGAAAGCATCTTTCCTTGCTTCATCTTAGTGTGTGAAGTTTAACGAATAAGCATGAGTCCATTGATACATTTCTGGACGGCTTGAATCATCAGTGTGAATTTTTGTGTTTCACTGAAACCTAGTTGACTGTTAAATCTGCTGATGTGATTTTGCCTGTGTATAGGTGTGCTTTTGTTCCGCGTAGTAGCAAGCGAGGAGCGGGCGTTTAAATATATGTGCAAAATAATTTTCACGAAGTTATATCCAAATATTCCCTTGTAGATTGTCACTATGAATGCTTACTGATAAAGTACACCAATTCAATGTTACTTGTACTTTACAGACCTCCTTCTGGTAATATTACTGAGTTCCTTGCATACCTTGAACTAATTTTGCATTATCTGCTCCGTATTGTCCTCCCCGTCATTTTTACCGTTGACTAACATCAACATACTCTTACAGGACTGCAATAAGCAGCGCCTTCTTTACCCATTTTATTATTTTGGTTGCCAAGGTATCGTTGATGTACCTACTTAGAGGAGAGACAGATCTGAAACGTTGCTGGACCTGTGCTTTACAAACTACCCTGTTGCTCAATCAGATGTCGGTGCATTAACATCAGGGATAAGCGATAATTTGCACATTTTAGTTTTCCACGCCGTACTGTTCAGACCATAACAGCTTCAGAGACCACTGCCCTATGCTGTACAGAAAAATCATCACCATCATCATCAGCCTGGTCACGCCCACTGCAGGGCAAATGCATCTCCCATACTTCTACAACAACCCCGGTCATGTACTAATTGTGGCCACGTTGTCACTGCAAACTTCTTAATCTCACCCGCCCACCTAAATTTCTGCCGCCCCCTGCTACGCTTCTCTTCCCTTGGAATCCAGTCCGTAAACCTTAATGACCATCGATTATCTTCCCTCCTCATTACATGTCCTGCCCATGCCAATTTCTTTTTCTTGATTTCAACTAAGATGTCATTAACTCGCGTTTGTTCCCTCACCCAATCTGCTCTTTTCTTATCCCTTAACGTTAAACCCATCATTCTTCTTTCCATAGCTCGTTGCGTCGTCCTCAATTTAAGTAGAACCCTTTTCGTAAACCCCCAGGTTTCTGCCCCGTACGTGAGTACTGGTAAGACACAGCTGTTATGCACTTTTCTCTTGAGGGATAATAGCAACCTGCAGTTCATGATCTGAGAATGCCTGCCAAACGCACCCTAGGCCATACTTATTCTTCTGATTATTTCCGTCTCACGACCCGGACCCGCGGTCACCATCTGCCCTAAGTAGATTTAGTCCCTTATCACTTCCACAGCCTCGCTACCTATCGTAAACTGCTGTTCTCTTCCCGAGACTGTTAAACATTGCTTTAGTTTTCTGCACATTAATTTTTAGACGCAGCCTTCTGCTTTAGAAAAATAGCAGGAGACAAAATTGCCTTTTTCTGCAGCTTATTGAGGAAGCAGACTGGAGCCCTTTACTACAAGACATTGACCATATCGTGGCGTATGACATTTTTTTTAGAAAATGTCACAGGATTGTATCACTTAGCATCTCCTCTTGTTGAATTTAGGAAGCGTAAGAAGTCCAGAAAACTATAGATTGACGCCTCCCTTATGAAGCGCATAAGAGAACCTGATAAGATGTTCTCCTTGTTCATAAAAGCAAAGATAATTGCCTTTTTACGGGAACATAAGACGGCGAAGAATAACCTAAATTCCGATATAAAGGAAGCTCCTGCCATTTACTAGAAAAGAAAGTTTAAAACTATTTGCAATAATTATCGAAAACTTGCAACAGTGCGAAAAACCTCACGTCACCAGAAATGAGCAATGATATTTCGGAAATCATGATAGTGGGCACGCATTACTCAGATACTTCAGTCGTCGACAAACTTCATGAACATTTCTTAAAGGCCAGGATATCTGACAACCCCTACGCAGGCAACACTGATTGCACGTCATACATTACTCATTGCGCTGTGTAGTTGTTATTCACCACTCCCGCCACTGAATTAGAGGTTATTGACCTCGTGTAGAATATAGACAATAATAGTGCATGTGAAATATACGAAATGAAGCCTCAGCCTTTAAAAACGATTTCTCATATCGTTGTTCGGCCCGTCGCTCACATTTTGAACTTATTTCTTTGCACTAGAACATTCCCTGATAAACTAAACATCGCAAGGGAGACAGCAATTTTCAAAGTAGGCGACAAAGGTGACCTTGGCAATTACCAGCCAATCTCGTTCTTGCCGATATTGTCAATAGGTTTTGAACAGACAAGTTGTTCTACGTGTTCTAAGTTCTTTTTTTCAACAAACCAATGTAATAACAAAGCAGCAGTGTGGATTTAAAAAAAAGAGGTTCTGAAGTGGCCTTCTCTGAAACAAAACTCTTGATAACTTCGAGCACAAGTTATTCACTTTAGGCTTGTTCCTTGGTTTCCGGAAACCAGTTGACCCCATAAGCCATGACATAGTGTATAAACATGGAATCATAGGAGTCGCCTTAGATTTGGTTGAAAGCTACCATAAAAATCGCGTTCAATGCACTGCCATGAATCCTTTCAGATCTCGTATGGGGCATCTAACATGCGATGTTTCTCCGGGGTCAATTCTTGGGCCGCTTCTCTTTCTTCTTTATGTCAATGAAATCGTAAATGTGCTAGAAACGCCACACTTAACATTATATGCGGATGACACCAGCGCATGCTTTTCCCTCAGGAATTGAAACTTTTCCATGAGGAGTCCCGTCCTTTCTTTTTTAACGCCTTTCTCTTTGTCCCTGCTCTTCTTTACGTCTTTATTTTTCTTTTTCCTTCCCCTAGTGCAGGGTAGCAAACCGGAGGCTTAGACTCTGGTTAACCTCCCTGCCTTTCTCTCGTTTGCATCTGTCTCTCTCTCACTCTTGCATGAGCAGGCTAACGATTGCCTGCAAGAACTGTCAAAATCGCTTAATGTTAACAGTTTAGAATTAAAGATTTAAAAAAAGTATATCATATTTATACCTCGTAATAGGGCAGCTAACACTTAACATTATATGCGGATGACACCAGCGCATGCTTTTCCCTCAGGAATTGAAACTTTTACATGAGGAGTCCCGTCCTTTTTTTTTCACGCCTTTCTCTTTGTCCCTGCTCTTCTTTACGTCTTTATTTTTCTTTTTCCTTCCCCTAGTGCAGGGTAGCAAACCGGAGGCTTAGACTCTGGTTAACCTCCCTGCCTTTCTCTCATTTGCATCTGTCTCTCTCTCACTCTTGCATGAGCAGGCTAACGATTGCCTGCAAGAACTGTCGAAATCGCCTAATGTTAACAGTTTAGAATTAAGGATTTAAAAAAAGTATATCATATTTATACCTTGTAATAGGGCAGCTCCTGACGTGAATTTTATTCACTTTCGCAATAAAGTAATCGACCGAGTTACGTCATACAAATTTCTGGGTGTCGTTTTCAACAAACATCTAGCACCCAGAAGCTTCATTATGTAACACCAGATTTCTTAAACAAACACCCCAATGCACTGTCAATTATCGAGAAATGCATTTCTGCCCAAGCCATGAAAAAAAGTCTGCATACACTTTTTATGCGCGGGTATACACGGGTATACACGGTATACACGGGTATTATGCATGGTAATAGGCATACACGGGTCCTATTAACAGTTCTGTAGGGACGGACTGGTTAAGAAAATGCTCACCTTTGTTGTACGGAATTGTTGTCATGTTTTCAATGTTGTTCGTTATAACGTCTAGTGTTTGTACAGTTACTCTTGAAGTCATCATATCTTACATATATTGTGTATCCTTGTAGCTACGTGAAGTTTGCACCACATTTAACTTTAACATTACAAGTTTCCGTTTTCTTTTTTTTGCTTTTGCATCCAGTGATGACTGTTCTCTTTTTTGTTATTCTCGCTGACGGTTGTGCGTATGGGTAGCTGGCGCTTTATCAAATATTAATTTGTCTTTTTTCCAGCGCCCACGGAAAATTTCAACAAGATTGTCTGAAATAAACATATCATATCATATCATATCATATCATAAAACAGTCAACCTATCCGTTCCCAGTGGTGGAGATTTTTTAGACTGGCCCAGCCTAACTTTTTGCCGGTAGCTCTGTGGCACGGCGCTGCTGTCTGTTGTTGAAGATGGTGGCTGTGCTTCACACGTCCACGGCATACAAGCAACGAAGAATTTCTCGTTTTCTATGGAGCAAGGGATGAACACCCATCGATATCCACCGAGTAATGCAGCCCGCGTATGGGGAAAGGTGTCTCGCTTTGAAAAGTGTGAGGCAGTGGTGTTGTGAGTTCGCAAAAGGCCCTGAAGACTTGCATGGCAATGAGCATTCGGGAAGGCCGCGTGCGCCGCTGACTGACGACATTTCTCGCCTGGATGCAGGGATGAAAGCGGATCGGCGTCTGCACCTCAAGAACATTTCCCGGGAGCGTAACATTTCGCATCGGAGCGATTACGACATATCTCATTGGTCCTTAGCGTAACGGAACGTTTCACGTTGGTAGGTGCCTATGCAGTTGGATGACATGATGAAATGAAAGCGAATGATTGCTCCACTGAATCATCGACAATGATATGCTGAGGAGCGTGAAAGATTCATGAATCGCATTCTTACTGATGTTGAAACGTGCATACTGCATTTCACGCCGAAATCGAGGCAGCAGAGCATTGTGTGGAAACATCCAGGTTCGTCTGGGACAAAAAAAAAATTCTATTCAGTGTCATCCGCTGGGAAAGTAATGCTAATGGTCTTCTGGGATCGCCGAGGACAACTTCTGCTGGCTTTCATGCCACAAGGTGCCACGATCAATGCTGACAGTTATTGTTCCACTCTGTGGACAACGCGGCTACCCTCCACGGCTATGCAAGGTCATATGTGGCAGTGAGAACCGCCGACAAGCTCCGGTGATTTCACTGGTAGAGTCTGGCCCACCCAGATGCAGTTGAGACCTCGCATTTAGTGATTTTGACCTTTTCGATCCGCTGATGAAATTCCCTAGCATGACCGCGATTAACGTGCAACGAAGCCGAGACAGCAATCCGACTGTGGTATTACAGTCAGCCGGACGAATTCTACCACAGGGGCTTCTTAAATTTAGTGCTGCGATGAGGCGAAACTATGAACAACTGTTCCGCTATATGGAAAAATAGCGTAAGGTACGTAGAATAGTACGTATATTTGTCATTACCTGTATGTACCTTATTTTGGTCAATAGAATATAGAGGCAAATACTTTCTGATGAGCTCTCGTATATTCGCCATATTACCCAACCTACTAAACACGTATATGGGGTACGAGTGAAAGAAAATATGGGGCGAAATGAGCCTCCGAGAGGAAGGCGAGCATAACCCAAAGCCTATAGAGAATATGAAAAAAATATAACCAAATGAAAAATGTCCTAGCATAAAATGCCGGAAGCAATTAATGAGGGGAAGAAATTAAATTATGAATGACATTGGGATACTTTATTTTATTACTTTCAGCATTATTAAGATACTAAGCAACCATTCCATCAGTTATATTTTTTCGCTATCTCCTAATTCTGTTTAAACTCACGATTTTCTTCCTTTTGTCGAAGTTAATAAATTCGAGCCTTAAATTAATATTAATGGTACCCTTAAAACGAAAGCTGCCTACTTCAGGCGGTTATTGTGTCTAATGAAAGAACTTCTAATATGCGCTCTTGCAAAGTCCATCTAAATCCTCATCTCGTAATGAATGAGCTTTCAGTGGCCAGTGGGACTATTTCGAGCCCGTGAGATGCCAGCAGTGTTTTCAACCGTCCCTTTGGAAAGACTTGCGCTACCATCCGCTTACTTCTAGTGGGCTATTTTTCGGCTCGTTTTGGCTTACTTGCGTTTATTCTTGGATAAAGAAAACAGCGTTTACAGTGTCGCCGAAAGCATCACTCATCTTGTAGAAATGTCGGAAGAAAAGGCACTATAAGAAAGCACACGTGCAGTGTCTTCCCCAAATGCGAGTTTAAACATCTTAATATATTGCATCACTGACGTGTTTGTAGTAATATCTTTCAAAAGGCCCTTTTATCATCAAAAAATAAAAAAATAAAAAATATTAGCGGGATAGACTTACCTGCTATGAAAATGTCTCGCTTCATTATTTAAACTGTTCTTTTTTTTTTCTTCAGGAGCGGCTTTGGTTGGGAGTGCTTTTGACAGTAATATGGTGATCGATTTACTGCTGCAAACTTTGTCATTACTACTATGAGGGCATAGTAAGATTGATGGCAAAGCTTCTGCGACAGTCACTTTTTCATTTCCTCTAGCAGCATATCGCAGTGTCTATTTCACTTGTCTCCTCACCTGTCCTCTTTTCTTTGCTGCTCCCTTTCTCTACGCAATAAAGTATTTTACGAACATGGACAGGATAAACACCACGTCATTTTCTTATTAACTCCAGTTCCTGTTTGTGCTATGGCTACCAGTCTATAGTTCGAGTTTCGCGAGAGGAATTTCACGACCAGTTCCACGAGACGTATTCATGGCAAGAAAATGTCATTAAAAAAATAGAGGACGCTTACTCCTAATGCGATGTCATTCAAACATTCCTGACTGCTTATCATGCTTACCGGCAACAGCAGCTTATGTAACCATAATGTTTACTGGGAAACGCTCGCGGTGAACTCTATGCACAAAGGCGAGCTTTCTGGTAGAAACTCAGCCTATTTCGTGGGCCGCGATCTGATTGAGGCGAGCGTCATCTGGAGGTATCGCAAGAGACCGGATGCTTGGCTCCGTGGCCTCCGAGATCTCAAACGCCGTGGCCGGCCCATGAATGGTAGAAACGCTGTAAAAGGGGTGTGTGTTTGAGTTTCCGCGTAACAGAATTATGTTTCCCCGTATATTCAAATCACAATCTGGAGCTCTCATGTCAGTAGGTTGTGTGTAAGTCATACTTTACGATTTTTCTTGTCGTATATTGATGGGGGCGAAATGCGAAAACACCTGTGTACTTACATATAGGTGCACGTTAAAGATCCCCAGGCGGTCGAAATTTCCGGAGTCCTCCACTATGGCGTGGCTCATAATCAGAAAGTGGCTTTGACATATAAAACCCCACAATTTAATTACGATTTTTCCGACGCATTGCACTTTGGAAAATTCAATTACTTCAGTAACTTCCTTCTGCTACACGGATCGTCTGCGTGGTTGGGTTTGCATGGTTCGGAATGATTTTTGCCGAAGTGACGGTCGATGCTGGTTGCGGGCCGCCGACGCCGACGTCGGAATTTCTGCGACACGGTGCCCTTAACGCTATGGCGCTAAAAGTAACATTTTCGCGGGAAAGGTGAAGCATATATAACTATACGAAAGTATTAGACAAATACACTTAGACTCGTGGCTCTTTAGGCAGTATAGAGAGAAACACTCGCTTCCTAACTCAACAGGCATGTTGTCACGCGCGCCCCGACAAACATGAACAGATGTCACTTGATGACCACGAGCCCTCGCTGTCACAACGCTGGCGTGATGAGTGCACGCAGCAGGTAGCGCACGTGGTCGCACCAAAGCGATCGCTTCGTGTTGCCACTCGCTTCATCGTTTCAGCTAAGCCGCGTCTCCAAAAATCGGATTGCGCGATCGCAAGCACTAGGCTTCCGCGAAGACAGCGTTCATAAAGCCATCAAGCATCTCGGCTCCGCCTTCCAGGCAAGCCCGCTCAGCTGCAAACGGGACAGCTCGGGGCGCGCTCATCCTCCTTGCACTTCGACTTTATTTGCGACAGCACGGCGGCGACGATGAAAACACACATGGGCCTCCGTCCGTTTGCGATCACGATAAAATACCCTTGCCTTGTTTTGACGATACCATTCAGTTCCATGGCACCAACCTAATTTATGTAGCTGTGTCGCTGTGCTCGACAGGCTTTCTTTAGAGCAGTACTACCACTTTATCCAAGAAGTTTTTTTTTAATATGTTGAAAGCCCAGTTCACAAATTTACACCTGAGGTTTGACTCAAAAGAAACACCCTTGCGTATTCTGGTAAGTTATTCTGGTAACCCGGAAAGAAATTGCGGGTTATTGCGATAGCAATTATATAGACTCCAGGCGCATTTTCGCCGTCGTCGCGATTGCCCCCCCCCCCCCCGCATGGTGTTCCGTATAACAATGAAGGGCGTTAAAACCGTCGCCACGCGTCGTATGTTGTCTGTGAGAGTGAAAGCACGCGAGGGCAGCTGACGATCGCGGCTCAATCTGGCGCACGCGATGGCGAAGCGCATAGCAAACGCGCCGTGTTCCGTGGCGTGAAAGGCCGGGGGGGGGGGACGAAGCGGGGGCAGCGTTGCGCTCCGACAGCAACTGCGCATTTCGCCAGCGGGAGCAAGGGAACTGACGATCGCGGCTTAATCTCGCGCGCCATCTATGGAGAAAAGCGGAGACGCATTTCACTTTCGCGAGGGAGTGGGTGGTGGCTTCCCTTCCGCCAACAAGTGCGTACTTTTCAAGGCCACGCGCGCTCGTGTGCGCCTTATCTTGAAAAGGATCTGCAGACATGCGCGCGGTATTCTAGCCGTTCTTGCATTGAAGCGATAGACGTCAGGAAGGTCACTTCGCTCGCTGCTGCTGCCGCGCTTGCTCACACCAGAACTTTGACAGCGGGTGTCCACGCTCAACGTGTGCTTTGTCTTTGGGGCGATACTGCGACTTTTTCGTTACCTGCAGTAAACTGCAGTTAACTGCAGTTAAGGGCGTTTGTATTGCACTCAAGCAAACTTCTGGTTCATAGCAGAAAGCGTCTTTCAGCAATATATCAAAAAAAAACTTTACTGCTACTACTACTACTACTACTACTACTACTACTACTCACTTTTGCAGAGCAATGTTATCGCTTTTCATAAAATAAATACTGACACTGCGAGCCTAGGTCAACATATTTCGCTAAAGCGGAGTGCACAGAAGCAGGATATACCGCAGAACTATACAGAATGGCAAGAACAAATCATATTTTCTAAGCACGCGTTCTGTATTTAAACGGCCCTTCACCAGGCCACGTAGCTTATACGCGTAATGACACGTAAGTTGTTACGTGTCCTCTAAGGAGTTTTCTACGGCAAGAATTTTTCAAATTATTTCATTTAAAGCAGAGGAAGAAATACTTGAAGTGCCGTGACCCATGATATCCGGAGGCGAGCGTCACCGCCAACCCAAACACTCTCTTTGCTTGCCACTTCCAGCCTCCGCAAGCGAAATTCCTTCTCTGCCTTCTTCTACACGGGAGTCGGAGGATCACGTAGCAAATTCGTCACGGGCCCCGCGCAGGCTTTTTTTTTCCCCACTCTCTAGCGTTTTTGCGCACTCGCGGTAATGGTCTCACGCGCGAGCTGTTGAATTTCTCTCGTTTCGCGCAGCGCACGATTTTGCGCGCTCTGCACGTGGATACCTGATTAGCGGTGTCTGTCAGTGCCACAATCACGAGTACTGAGGCATATGCGAGAGGATGAAAGTGTATGATAGCGGTGCTTGAACACGGTAGAAAATGATATAGTTTCGTTCTCTGAGCCCGTGATACACGACGTGGGAACAAATAGAAGAAACGGAAGTACATATCTCTCTTGCTAAGCTACAAAGTAAAACAAAAACACGCAGACATTTGGTTTGTATTTTTTGTTCTTTCTCTAAACCTTCATTCATCTATTGAAGCAAGAGATTAAGTAGATAACGGATGTTGTCTTGAATAATTATCGAAGTTACGTGTGAATGTGGATGACGTCACAGCAGTGCCTTATACTTAGGCGTGCTTGGGCGACTGAAGGGACGCTCCGGCTTGAAGCGCCGCGCCCGCGAGAAGGGCAAACGGCGTTTGGTTTGAAATTAGAGCTCTTTCCGCAGCGCGTAGAGAGAGAGAGAGAGAGAGAGAGAGAGAGAGATAAAAGGAAGGCAGGAATGTCAACTATTCAAGAGTCCGGTTGGCTACCCTGCGCTGGTGTAAGTGAGAAGGGACAGAAAGAGATAAATGGAGGTAGAGAGACGTGCACGGACAGCACTACAGGGTCAAAGGCGCTCGCACAAGCCAGACGTTCTCAGAAAGCACAAAAGTGCCTTCCTTGCTTTCTGAGCCTATGATCGGTAGGCACGGTGTTCTGGTATTATCTGTTCCCTCAGAAGACGGTCATCTAGTTTCCTGAATGCGTTAGACATAGACTGTCTTTGTGCGCCGCAGCACGTAAGGATGTAATATTTAACAGACACGATCGTTAGCGCGCATTGTGTTCACTGTGCTTGTTAGCTCAAAATGGCCAAAACTGGTGAAGGGCATTTTAAAGAATTCGCCATCCTTTCTCTGTCTTATTGGAAGGAAAATGTGAACTACTGAAAGAAACTCATAACTTATTTTTTAGGACAAAGAATGAAGCTCTGGCAGCGACAGCTTTCATCTGTTCTCGTTTGTCCGCTGCCTGACAAACGAAACACACAATGCACAGGCCAAATGTTTTATAGAACAAAACCCACAAAAACGCCATTGCTGCCATTGTTCGTCAATCAAATGAGTCAAAGACAAAGCAGAGATCTCTGAGCTTCTGTCCTCAACTTGTTCTTGTTCTTGATCCTTACTGAAATGGAGCTACCCACTCTGGGGAATCGGCAATGGATCGGGCGGTGAAAAGACTTTTATTATGATTTTGTTTTCGAGGAAAACGAGGTAAAATGAATTAAGAATCTTGAAACCTGTCTACTGGTACAGATGTGAATGCTAATGTATCTAAATATTGCAGTAAAATTTATGTTAGCATAAGAAGTAAAAAGAACCGTTTTAGCATGCAATTCTTTTTTTCTCACGCGAAAAGTTGCAGATGGCTTTGCAAGAGTTCCTATGGCTATATCACAGTGCGGTAACCCCAAAGGAAAGAATTAAAGAATTACTGTAAGAATAAAATCCGAGCCAAGGTATTGGAATGATTCTTTTAAAAATCCTTTCCTTTGAACAATGAACGGCCGACATGTCAAAAACAAATCTTACATATATTCACTCTCATTGCACAAGGGCACAGAGGTGATATAGCCACAACAGTCCTGTGGAGGGATAGGCTCAGGGGGGGGGGGGGGGGCGGAGGTAGGTGTCTCGGCACCGCAGTCTCGTAGTCGGTAGTTCAAGTTTTTGATAGGCGCGCCATAGGTTGTTCCAAGGAAAACTGAGATGCGGTAAATCCGGCGATGAGAACGACGGTTTGACGAAGTTATTTGTAGTAACATATTTTCTTAATAGCGCCGCATTGATTAAAGCTGACGTCGGTAACACGGGAATTGCAGGACCATCATGGAATGCTACTGCGAGTGCACCCGCAAGTTCATTTAAGGCTAAACTTTGGTGGCCTGGAATGGACACACAATACGCAAATGTCCTGGGACGAGAGAATATAGTGCTTAAAATGAATTTGACAGGTTATACGTGGTTAGTGAAGAACAGACAAATAGACAATGGATTATAATTGTGGCGGACGACAGAGATGATGGTAACTTTCCTGTAGCTAAAACAGTTGCCAATAATTCTGACTGAAAGATAGGTGTGAATTCAGGTAGCCGAATTGAACCTGCTAGCAATTTCTTTCAAAATCCGTGTGGAAGCGTTAAAAGATTTATCCTAATGCAAGTTCTTCTCGGCCTCCATCAGGTACTTTTTGCTTGCGATATGGGACTTGTCTAGCCTCGTGAGAGACTGCAAACCACAACAAAAAAAAGTCGTAGTTTCTCGCAAAAGGTAAAGCATCGATTGCGATAGCAAATTAGTAGATAGCTATAAGAAGTAAGGATAGTAGTTTTATCGGCCTTATAAACTTCGAAACATTAGCTTACTAATTGAAGTAACAAGCATGATGTCAGCGCGCACAAGCAAACATGAACACATCTCACTCGATGACTGTGGAAACTCGCTGCAAAACGCTAGACGCAGGTGCGAGCAAGCACGGCAGCAGCTGTGAGCGAAGTGACCTTCATGCGGTCTATCGCTTTAACACAAGAGCGCCGAGAACACAGCGCACACAAAGGTATGAGACGTCAGCGGATACCTTCAAGATACGGCGCGCAAAGTGCACACTTATTCGCGGAGTCGAAGCCGCCCCCCTCCCCCTTCCTCCGGCGCTACGTCCCCGCGTTCCGCCGTATATGGCGCGTGATATTGAGCCACGATCGTCAGTTCCCTTTGCGCCCAGTCACAAAAATGCGCAGTTGCTACCGGAGCACAGCGTCAACCCTTCCCCCCGTCCCTCTCTACCAGCCCCTCACGGCCTTTCGCGCGACAGAAGACCGCGCGTTTGCTCTCCGCTTTCACCTTTGCGCGTGCCAGACTGAGCCGCGACCGTCGGCTTTCCTCGCGTGCTTTCAATCGCACATACTTTTAACTCGCACATACAGAATGCGACGCGCGGCGACGGTGTTATCGCGCTTGGGCTTTATACGGAATGCCACGGCGATGCTGGCGGCAAAGGCGACGGTAAGAATGCGCCTGGAGTGTCCATATTATTGCTACTGTAATAAAAAAAAACTCAGTGCGCTTCCACTCTGTGAAAAAGGATGACCATCGAAACTGTGCATGTGGGCCCCTTAATGGCGAACTGCACCTCCGCCACGGGTCAGCCAGGCATTGCACTATCTTCGGGACCAGCGCACCTGTGGGGTGCGCTTAACACCTGCTTCACCTCCACCGAGGTCGGCCCGGTATTACACTATCTTTGGGATCGGCCCACGTATGGAGAGTGCTTAACGCCTGCTTCCCCTCCGCCGCGGGTAGGCTAAGCATTGCACTGTCTTCGGGATCGGCCTGCCTATGGGGAGTTTTATGTCTACGCACGGACACGATCCTGGGGGCAACTAGCCCTTAAAAGCTTCGCTGTAAAAATATCGCTGTTGGCAGGTCTTGTGTCAATATCTGGAATGCAGCCCATGCGTTTACCGCTGTTGAATGATGAAGTGATAGTGATGTCACCATGTTGTTGCACATGTGCGAGTGCATCTTGCTATGTTTTATTCTTGTTCACGTACTTTACTATTGTAAATGGTCGCTTGCATGCTGCAGGTATCCAGCAAAGACAATAAAGCCGTTTCTTGAAACCTGCGCCTACCTCTGCGGACACAACAAACTTGCGACGAGGATGAGATTCAGCAAGGACTGAAGATGGCAACAGCGGTCGGCAAGCTACCGGAATTTGATTCCGACAGTGTAAACTTGGACGCCTTCGTCCAACGCTTCGAACTGTCCATCACGGCTAATGAGGTCGCTGAGGCCAAGAAGCTGCAATTGTTCCTGAGCAACATCGGAGAAGAAGCGTATTCTACGCTTTGAAGACTGTTCCTACCAATGACGCTCAGCACATCAACGTACAAAGAAGCCGTGTCGGCGCTGCAGAAGCACTACTATGCGAAGCGTTCAGTAATGAGTGAAAGATACCAGTTTATTCAAAGGAAGCAAGCACCTCGAGAAAGCGTCACATGCTTTGTTGGCCAGCTCAAGAAAATGACAGACTCGTGCAATTTCGGTTGCTTGTTGGAACAAGCCCTTCGGGACTGCCTGGTAGCCGGTTTGCATTCCGAGGCCACACGTTGGCCGTTGCTGGTCATCACCGACACAGAGCTCACCTGGGATCGTGTTTGCAACATCGCTATATTGGCATGGAGATGGCAGCGAGAGATGCATTGGAAATGGTTGCGGAAAGCAGCACTGAACAGTCGTGCAGGAGCAGTGACGTCCACCGGCAAAAAAAAATCGTCGACGTTGCTACTGGGCTCAGAAGCAGTGACATGCAACGGCCACGGCCCCGACAAGTCGACACCAAGAACTTCGACTCCAAGAGCTAAGTCAATTCGTCATCGATGCGATGGGCGGCACGCGCCTGTAAGTTGTCCTTTTTTTCAACAGCTCTTGTTATTATTGTAAAAAGAAAAAAAAAAACATCTCGCGAGAATGCGCGAAAGCAGAGTAGTACACCAATTAGAGCCGGAACCGTCGGATAGACAGTGGCTTACGCTTTGTCACTCCGATAGCCGTCCGCGAAGCCCTGCCGTTATAGTAAATGTACGGTTAAGCGGGAAAGAAGTACCCATGGAACTAGGCACAGGAGCAGCAGTTTCCCTAATGTCGGAGGCAGAGTGCGCGAAGCATTTTCCAAGTCTCAGGTAAGCTGATATCAAACTTTTTACGGGCAATCGCACGCCGGTTGATACACAAATAATTTGTTATGAGCAGTGTTTTCGTTTGCCTCTAATAATTGCTAAAGTGACTGGAAGCACGGAATGCCTACGTTGTTTGGCCATAACTGGCTCAGTGAAGTCTAAATCCGGCGCCATGAAGTAATCCAAGTGAACGCACCGACAAAGGAAATTCCGCGAGAAAAAAAAATTTACTGCACGGAATTCAGAACAAGGACGTAGTAAATGACACGGAGAAGCGCGAACTTTCAACTAACTTTATTCTTCTTCGCTCGTGCATATCTCTTTAGTCGCACATGTGCGGAACATGTAATCACATTGTCACTACCACAGATTAGAGCAAGCTGCAAAAAAAAAAACCTTTTTCATTATTCATTAAAGAAACAAGCGTGTCATTTACGCAAGCCTTCCTTCTAAGAGATATGTAGAAAGCTTCCATCAGCTCCCGGAAGGTGGTATCATGGCTTTTAACCAACATATTTTTTTTTTCGGAACACATTTGCATGCTTGACAATACGCATTACCTGTATATTTAGTTGAAAGTTCATATTACCTTGCGCGATCGTTAACACAATGCCGAGTTTGCCCAACATACGACTTTCCACAAGGTAGCGGAATCTCGTAGACAACGCCGACCGCGCGTTTCACATACCACCGAACGTGCTTTCTGCCGCAACCTCCGGTTTCTTTCTTCTTTTCAAAAACCGGAGTTTTCGGTAAAAAGCACGTTCGGGGATATGTAAAATGCGCAGTTGGCTTTGTCTATGAGATTCCGCTACCTTGTGGAAAGTCGTATTTTGGGCAAACCGGAGGGTGTGTTAACGATAGTTCAACGGAACATAAACTTTGAATTCAAAATAAAGGTAATGCGCACTTTTCTGCGCATTGTCAAGCATACATGCATGTTCCAGATTTCCGAAAAATAAAGATCTTGGGTAAAAGTCATGATACCACTGGCCGGAAGCTGATGGAAGCTTTCTGCATATCTCTTAGAATGAAGGCTTGCGTAAGTGACACATCTACTTGATTTATCGATAGTGCGAATTGTTTCTTGCGCAGCTTGCTCTAATTTGTGGTAGTGACAATGTTATCACATGTTTTGTGCATGTGCGACTAAAGGCACATATTCACGAGCGAAGAAGAATAAAGTTAGTTGAAAGCTGGCGCATGTCCGTGTCCCTTACTACGTCATTGTCATGAATTCCGTGCAGTAAATCTTTTTTCCTCGCGGTATGAATCAACTCGGCCAACGAGTCCTATTGAAGGAAATGTCCTTGACTGATAAATATCGCGAATTGTTCGAGCTTGGTTATGGAGCGATAAAAGGTTTCAAGACAAGCATTGTTGTTGATGAGAACGCTACACGTGTATACTGTACCAATTGCATTTGCGTCACGGTCATTACACCTGCGGAACCCAGTTATGGGCAAATCGGAAAATAATCTTTGAGCATTGTGTTTGTTGTGTAAATATTTCACGACTACATATATGGTCGAGCTTTTAATGTGGTAACAGACCATCAACCTCTACCCGTGATCGCCGACCCAAAAAGGAACAGCAATGCTGTGGTTAGGGCTAGGGTACACCGATGGGTTGCTTTCTTAGATAATTATAGCTATACCATAGCGCACAAGCCCGATTTGGCAATTGGTCATGCAGATGCCTTATCTAGACTGCCATTGCCACAAATAGCAAAGAAAACTGAAGTTTTTTTTTCCTATTTTCCACTCTTCACGAGCTTCCTTTGCTAGCAAAAGATATTGAGCATGCAACAACGTGCGAGAAGCTACTAACTATAGTTCGCAACATATATGGCATAGCTGACCAAAAGCTGCTTCTCAGAAATTGAAACCTTTCTAGATTCGACGGTTTGAACCTTCTGTTGAAGATAGTTGTGTCGTCTGGACGAGCGGAGGGATCATTACGTAATGTTTGCAGAATGTTGTACTGAACTTGCAGCACGAGCAGCACCTGCGAATCACGAAGATGAAAATTGTCGCAAGGTAAATGGTCTGGTGGCCAGTAATTGATGAAGCGCTGAAGAAAAGTGTGCATTCTGCTAAGGTGGGTTGTTTGCAAGCAGCACGTATGCAGCACGCGACAATAAAGCCGCTTGTTGAAGCTTACGCCTCTCTATGCGCATATAACCGCAAGATTTGAACAAGGGCCCCCAGCGCACTTCCCTGGTGCTTTGCCAAAAGGAGGCTATACAAACATCACTAACATTAAATGTTTCACACAAAATTTACTACCACAGTGCGTATGATAGGCATAGAAATTCCGTAGTGAAGACGTTCCCGCCGGAGATCAACGTCAATTTACTGGTTTCGCACTCACAGCCAGTGGGATGTCTGGTTATCTTATTTATTTATTTTTATCTGATTTTGTAAATGGCGGAAATTATTCGCACCAACGTTTCCACAGTTGATTGCCAAATTAATAGGCAAGAATGACGCGAATGAAATGGGAAATTAGAAAGTAGCTGTTTCACCCCAAACACGAAGCATCTGTTGGCATATCAAATTAGTACACAGGTATACGATGTAAGCATGGTAGTTTCATAGGCCGTATAAACTTGGAAACATTCGCTTACTAACTCCCCTAACAAGCGTGGTGTCAGCACGCACAAGCAAACATAAACACATCATGCTTGATGAGCGCTAACACTCGCTGTCAAAGCGCTGGTGTGAGCAGGCGCGGCAACAGCAGCGAGCGAAGTGTCCTTCGTGTAGTCTATCGCTTCAACGAAGAGTGGCGACAACACAGCGCGCACAAAGGTATGAGCCGTCCGCAGATCCCTTACATGGTACGGTGCGCGCGACCGCACGCAGCTGCACAGTGCAAAGTACGCACTGGGTGGCGGAGTCGAAGCCTCTGTCCTCCCCCCCCCCCCTCCCATTCTCTCCCATGCGCAATCTGCGTTTTCCTCCATATATGGCGCGCGAGAATGAGCCGCAATCGTCGGTTCCCCTTGCGCCCGGTCATGAAATGCGCAGTTGCTGCTAACGCACAAGCCTGGTTACAGCCCCGTGCGTAGCTCCACGATTGCCTTCTTCAGGAGCGCTTCGTACCTTGCGAGGAGGCGCTCTAACGTCTACTGAAGAGTAAACGCAAATATCTGTAGGACGCGGCGCATATGTCTCATCTCTTGACCTGTGGCACTATATGATGCTGTTGATGATGATCATTTATTGGCATCCCCTTTGAAACGGGGCAGTGACATATAGTCCCCTAGCTTGTTTCAGTTATCCAAGTCCAGGCTACATGCAGCATCCAACTCCTACGTGCAACTGCTACACTTCGGGGCACTTGGTGGAATGCAACGCAACTGCGATCCAAAGATTGTACTTATCAACGTTAGGCGACGCGCATGTCACATCGCGTGGAAAATGGCGCGATACGATGCTAATGATGACGATTTATTGGCATTCCCTTTGAATACGGACGGTGACACCGTCGCCTGGGCTGCTTGATTTAACATGTATGCTTACATGTTCTTCATTATAGCATTTTTTATAATCTCCATCATCACTTTTTCTTCCTCAAGATATCTCATCTACCTTGTACTGCTACCTACGCATCTGCTACATGGCGTGCTATATGGTGTAATAATATGCAACTTCAATTCAGAGGACGCACGTATAGGAGCTACGCAGCGCGCATCTCACGTCGCAAGGCAAGTGGCACGATGCGATGCTTATGATGATTATTATTTTTTAGCATTCGCTTTGAATGGAGGCGTTAACATGATCACCTAGCCAGTTTGATTCAATCATGTTTGCAATACATCCTTCCTCATTCTAGCATTTTTGTGTACATCTGCTTAATTTTATATTCATCCTCATACCTTCTCTATTTATCTAGTGCCGCTACTTATCCAACTGCTACATGTCGTACCGCGTGGCGTAATAATATGCAAGTGCAATTCAGAGTGTGCCCGTATCGACACTACGTGGCATGCGTCTCACATCGCGTGTTTCCTCGCGCGTTATAGCGCGATTATAGGGCATGTTTCCCCTGCAAGCTTGGAAGAGCTGGTTAATATACTGCTCGTTGGCTTTTGATTGCTTGTTACCACCTGGCGCTCATGTTATTGTAAATAATTCCTGTACATACATAATTTCATTCATTGTAATAAATACAATGCTTAAAAAACAAAAAGCGCTGGCGTAGCTCATTGGTAGAGTATCTGACTCCCAAGCAGCGGGCCCGGGCGGAACGTGGTTATTTTTTTCTCACATTCCCCGCGATAGCTGCCACGGACACCGGTGGGGCGGCGGACAACATCGTCAACCGAAACGGCTCTTGGAATGAGCCCATAACCCCTTGGGCTGTAAAACACATACATAAACACAATGAACACGATAATAAACACAATGACATGCACATGACATCGGCGTGCTTGAATTGATGAGCAATGTGTAGTGGGCGCCTCAAGACACTTGTTAGAATGTGCACATGAGCACCGCTAAAGAAAACAAGCAATAAAGAGACGATGAGAGAGAGAGAAAGAAACGTTTATTGTACGAAACAGTGTCCCGAGCGAGGACGGGGATCACCCTAAGGTGGGAAGGCTCCTTAGTCCAGGAACCCTCTGGCTTCGACTGCCCTCTTGGCCCTGGCGACGAGTTGTCGTTGGTCTTCCAGGTCCCCGAGGGTTAGCTTGGCCTCCCACGTTTCGAATAGGTCGTTTGATTCTATTGCTCGTTTTGCGTGCGTCTCTAGTTGCATTTCGCTGCCTTCCTGCCACGGGCATTCCAGGATCAAGTGTGCCAGAGTGTCGGGTACGTTGCAGAGTGCGCAGAGGTATCCGTAGAGCGTCGGGTAGAGGCGATGCATTATCATTCCGTGCGTGTACGTATTACTTTGCAGGCGTCTGAGGATCAGGCTTTCTTCTCTGTCGAGTTTAGGGTGCGGTGGAGGGTACACTCGACGCTCGAGCCTGTAATGTTGCAATATGGCCGAATAGTTGGTGGGTACGGCCTCCGTCTCTTCTGTCGCGGGTCCGAGAGCGCGTGGGGAGAGGGGAGCCCGGCTGACGTGCTCGCGGGCAGCGGCGTGGGCCGCTTCGTTCCCCTGTAGTCCCTCGTGTCCGGGTACCCACGTTACGGAGGTGTACGGGAGCGGAGTGCCTCGTCGTTTTAGTATCTTGAGTGCATCGGCCGAGATGCGGCCCCTCAAGAAGTTTCTGCAGGCGGCCTGAGAGTCGGTGAATATAACCACTGAGTCTGTGCATGTAGTGGTGGCGAGGGCGATGGCCGCTTCTTCAGCCGTTTCCGGGTTGCGTGCCTTGACGGTTGCCGATGCTAGCTCGGAGCCTTGGTAGTCTACCACGCTGAGAGCGTACGCGTTTCGATGCGGATACTTGGCCGCGTCGGTGTAGCGGGCATTCGGGTCATGCTTGAAACTTCGTTGGATGGCGTTGGCTCTAGCCTGTCTTCTACTCTTGTGATATATGGGATGCATGTTGCGCGGGACACGTGCGATGCATATGCACTCTCGAACGTCCGGTGGTATTCGCTCTTTCTTGTCCTTGTCTGCGACATACGTCTCGCTGTAGTTCAGGTGTCGCAGTACTGATCTCCCTGTGGGCGTGAGCTTGAGGCGTTCTAGCTGGCTGTTCTTGTGCGCTTCGGCGAGCTCTTGCCACGTGTTGTGGACGCCCATCTTAAGGAGACGTGATGTAGAGGCCATGGCGGGTAGTCCCAGGGCGACTTTGATTGCCTTCCTTATCATGATGTTGAGCTTTTCTATTTCACCGTTCTTTAAAGCCAGGTACGGCGTGCCGTATGTGATGCGGCTGGTGAGCAGTGCTTGTATTATGCTTAGAGTGTCTTCCTCCTTGAGCCCGCTTCTTTGGTTTGAGATCCTCTTGACAAGGTGTGTGAGTTGCGAAAGGGTGCGTTCTAGTCTCGGTAGGCTTGCAGCTCCCGATCCGTCTTTGTGGATGTGGAGTCCAAGTATTCGTATGGTGTCGACTTTCGGGATTGTTGTCCCGTTGAGTGTGATGGTAGGCTCGGGCTCTTCGTAGTTAGGTGGTCGGCCTCTCGTTCTTGCTTTCAGGACGAGGTGCGCAGACTTCTCTGGGGCGCAGCGGAGACCGCAGTCGCGGAGATAGCTTTCGATGGTGTCGACGGCTTCTTGTAAGCTACTTTCTTGCCTTCCAATGTTCGTAGCTCTGGTCCAGAGCGTGACGTCATCAGCATACATCGCGTGACGCAGATCTGGTATGGTCTCGAGGAGTGGGGGTAGCTTGATCATAGCTACGTTAAAGAGTAGCGGTGAAATGACCGACCCTTGCGGGGTGCCTCTGTTTGGAAGTAGGAAGCTTTCACTGCGGATGTTGCAGATTCCGACTGTTGCCGTGCGGTCCATCAGAAAGTTTCTGACGTATGCGTAGGTCCTAGCGCCGCAGCCGGTGTCTTCGAGATTGGTGAGGATGGCGTCGTGGCTAACGATATCAAAGGCTCCCTTGACGTCTACTGCCACTATGGAGTATTTGCTTCGATTGTTTAAGTGATCTAGAAGGCCTTCCTTTAGTTGTAAGAGAACGTCCTGCGTTGAGAGGTGCTGCCTGAAGCCGAACATGGTGTCTGGTAGGTGACCGTTGTCTTCCAGGTACTGGGTAATGCGATCGTGAACCATATGTTCGAAAAGCTTTCCCGCGCACGAGGTGAGGGAAATTGGGCGTAGGTTCTCCAAGCTGAGAGGTTTGTTGGGCTTGGGGATCATGGTAATGTCCGAGTGTTTCCACACAGCAGGCAGTTCTCCTTTCTCCCAGCACTCATTGTAGTAACGGAGGAGAGCCTCGGTGGCCTGCGGCGGTAGGTTGCGTAGGTGTTTGTTAATGATCCGGTCTTTACCAGGGCTAGTATTTCTGGTCAGCTTGGATAGGGCTACGTGGATTTCGGCCTGCGTGAAGGGTCGGTCGAGTTCTGTATTCGGTTTTCCAGAGTATTCTTTGCTGCGAGTTGACGCGGTAGAGGGTGCGTCTCCGCATAGTTTCTTTTGTAGTTCTCGCAGGAGGTGTTCTTCTGATCCGGCGTGGTTGTGGATAAGACTGTGAAGATGTTGCTTCTGTTTCGTTTTGGTGGGTTCAGTGGCCAGGAGTGCGCGTAGGAGGTGCCAGGTCCTCTTCGTGCTCAGAGTCCCCTGTAGCTTGTCACAGAAAGCGTGCCAGTTCTGCCTGGCGAGGTGGTCCGCATAGTCTTGAGCCTGCTTGGTCAGGAGAGCAATACGTGTTTTTAGCTTTCTGTTAAGCTTTTGTCGCTTCCATCTCTTCAGGAGGCCACGTCTTGCCTCCCAGAGATGGAGGAGGTGCGTGTCGACCGCGGGTGTATCGGCATCGAGTTGTATTATCTTGGTGTAACGTTCTGCTGTGTGTAATACATTTTTGAGCCACTCGTCAATGTCAGTTATGCTTGCTCCGGAATCTAGATTGTCCCTAAAGGATTTCCATTCAGTTAACCGTGCAGTTCCGGTCTTGTTCTGTTTACGGGTGTGTGCTACATCTAATTGGAGGATATGGTGATCGCTACCTAAGGTTTCCTGGAGTCGACTCCACTCTGCCCAGGGGACGTCAGCAGTAAAGGTTAGATCGGGGTTGGTGTCCCTCGAGACGCTGTTTCCAATTCTTGTGGTCTGGAGGGGATCATTCCAGAGGGTGAGTCTGTGTTGCTGGGCAGCATCATGCACTCTAGCACCCTTCTTTGTGGTGGTATGATAGCCCCATGCCGTGTGCGAGGCGTTGAAGTCTCCCACTATGACGAGTTGGTGTCCATTCGTGGATTTCCTGATTTTTCGCACAAAGTGATCGAAGTCCGGTAGCTGGTCGCGAGGCGGGCTGTACACGCTGGCCACGAATAGGCTTTTCTGCGTCTTTCGTTCCGGTAAAACCTCGATTAAGGTGTGTTCGGTCTGGGTGTCCTCTACGTCATGTTTTTGGGCTGTGAAAGTTTTCTTCACCAGTATGGCAGTTCGTCGGGTTTGTGCATATGTGGCCTATCCGTGCAGTCGGACGTTCTGCGTGTTGGTTTCCTGTAGTGCTATGACGTCGGGTTGATTCAGCTTGACGAATTCTTGTAGATTGGCGTGTCGAGGGCGGTATGATCGACAGTTCCATTGCCATATGCGTATAGTTGAATGCTGGTTCTTTGCCTTGTGGTTAGGGGTCGCCATCGTCGTAAGATTCGAATTCGCGTCGGCGATCGCGAGTGGGCGAGACCGAGTGAGAGTCGCTGTGGCTGTTCGCCCGTGCCTTCTTCCGAGTCGTGGGGCGCGAATTGTCGAGCTGTGCTTTAGTGATGTAGTTGTTCTTTACATGCGCGATAAAATTGCTGAGCTGTGGTGCGATCCCATCAATTTTGGCGTTTAACGTGGCGATCTTGTTTTCGAAGGTAGCGGCTGTTTTTTCGACAGCTGATTGGACAGCTTGTTCCATTGTGGCGTGAATGTTCTTCATAAAGGCTTCTTGAAATATCAGGCACCTTGCATCTACTATGGCTTCAACGTCGGCCTTGGTCAACGTCGTTCCCGACTGTCTGTTTATGTTTTCGAGCTCCTGGCATTTTTGATGCAGCTTGTCTGTGAGTTCTTGTTGCTCTTTGCATTTTTGAAGCAGTTTGTCGGTGAGCTCTTGCTGTTTCTGTTGACTGCGGAGTAGCTTGTCTATGAGGTCTTGCTGGCTTTGTAATTGGCTGTGCTGATTCTGCAGTTTGCTCTGTTGGTTCTGCTGCTTGTTTGCTGGGACCCGAATGACTGCCGCTTCGGCCGATGCATCCAAGCTGCTCGTACCAGCCGAGTCGCTCGAGCCGTTTACCGCATCGGCGTAGCTCGCGCGTTTGACTGAGCGGGAGCGAGAGCGGGAACGTGAGCGCGAAGCACTTCGCAGTATTGGCTTGGAGCTGCTGCGCCTGGGCGAGCTGCCCGCACTGACACTGCTCGAACTGGTGGCCGAGGTGCCCAGCTCCGGGAACTCTTCACTGCTGGAGCTCCAGCGGTTGTCTCTTTCTTGTAGTCTGTTAAGGCGCTGTTGCCGTATATTGTAGGGTGGAGGGCTTGGCTTCAGTTTCTTCTTGCACTCTGTACTTGCAGTTTCGTGCGCTTCTCCGCAGAGCTTGCAGGTCGGTTTGCAGTCATGGTCTTGTGGTTGTCCAGTCTTGCCGCACTTGTAGCAAAAATCTGGGATGGGTTTCGGACAGACGTCTTGGCGGTGTCCCGTGTTGCCACAGGTGCGGCAGTACTGCACTGACTTGCGATATGGTCTGCAGCGGAAGTCTACGCTCTGGAAGATGATGTAGTAGGGAACGTGCGGTCCTTCGAAGAAGACGATTGCCGCGGTCGACTGACCCATCATTCGGGCGTGAAGGACGGTGTATCGTGCCGGTGCTCGGATTCCTGCCATAAGTTCTGCGGTGCTTGTTCCTGGTATGAGGCCATTGATGACGCCTCGGGATACGTCGTCAGGGGTTCGTATGTTGCCTTTGACGTTGTGGTAAGTGCCTCCGAGCTGTATTCTGTTGATGCTGACCAGCATCTTGGCGTCTTCCTTGTCGGCCGTGCTTGCGATGATTAAATTTTCGATTCTCTGTACTTGTACGCGTACTTTATCATTGAAGTCCTGCTGCGATAGTCCACTCGCTCTACCGATGGCGTGCATGACTGCGACGGTATGCCATTTGGCGAGGTCGAGACCTGCTTGCGGGCGGTAGACGATCTTAAAGTCGTCAAGTGGCAGGGGTGGCATCCTGGGTCTGCGTTGTTGCTGTAAAGGTGCTGCATTGGGCGTTTGCTCATCGGTTGGTTTTTTTGCCGGCGTCTTTGAATTCGAGGTGTCCTTCTTTGCTTTCTTGTTTCTTGTGATCCAGGTGCTTTCCGCTTGGATTGTTCGGCCGCTTTCTGCATCATAGTTCCAGGTACCTTCCCCGGTGTTTTCTTCCGTCCGGTCTGTTTGCATTGCATTTGCTTCATCTTCTTTCTGGTTTGTCATTTCGCTTGCAGCAGCTGCTTCTCGGCTCATCGTAGGGGCTCTTCGCCGCGGCGTGGGCGAGCGCTCGTGTGCTCGTGCTCACGCGGCGCGTGGCGCGCGGCGCGAGGGTGTTTCTGCCGATGAGATCGCGGGAGCTGGTTCTGGCGTTAGGCTTAACCGGGCGGGTGGGTGGTCGTCGGGAATAACGCTTTATATCTTGAGATAAGGTGCACTCACCCGAAAGTGGCTAGTGTCCGCTGGTTGCTCTGGTCTTGCCGGCTGCACCGGTGCAAAACTTGGGTTCGTCACTGGCCTTTTTCCGGGTTGAGAAGCACGAGAAGCAGGAGCCCATGTGAGACACTGCTGAACTCCACGGCCCCCTGGCGGGTTTTTCAAGAGACGATGGAATGTAAAAAAAAAAAAATTATGATTGTAGGCAAGCGTCTAGAGACTTGCACAATAAATGCAGAAGTGAACTAAATAAAAGTTATACACAGTGGAAAATACATATAAATGACAGTGGTAATGAATAAATAAGTGAGAAACTGAATATAGAAAGCAGATAGACTTAACACAGGCGTAACATTCACATGTAATGCCACTGTTTGTTACAAAATTTATTAGAACATGTAGAACTGATCGCAGAAAACATAATGAAGCCAGGTACGTTTGCGTAGGAATTACGACCTAGTTTCGTAGGAATTATCCCTAGATCATTCCTCACACGATTATCGGCTATCTTTTTTTTAATGAGACACAGATGTACCCATTTTTATCTATCATCCATTCTTGTGGAATAGCTTTTTTTTGCTTTCGTCGTGAATCTAATACCCTGTTAGTCAACCCTTGCTGGGCCAATGCAGTACGTTGACGTGCGCTTAGTGGGAAAGAAATAGTCATATTGCACATTGCTATTGTTCGTTGCATGCGGCGCTAGCTACGAGTCAGAACGAGACGATTCGGCCTAACCATGCTTTACTTGACCTCGTCTGCCCTGAACCGAGATCGCAGTGGCGCTTAGCAACGAGACGAGACAGGCATGCGAACGGAGGCCCGTTTTGTGATTGCCAGCTGTATACTGCTCACCCTATCAGAATTTGTTTGCATGTACAGGGTAAGCCTGTCGGGATGAGTTAGTCTGGCCCATGCAGGCAGATTGATTGACCCGGACCTACTCTTGTTCCTATGTGAAGAACGGGCAACTTGCTCTACGACAATAATGGGCTCACGTAAACACTTTCACTGGCTGACAAGTACGAGAATGGCGCTTGCTGCGCCAGGTCCGCTGCTCGCTCAATTCACGTGCTTGTAGAAACGAGTGCAAGGAGAAAACTGTGAACACAGTGAAATGCTTGCTTTGGAAATATGTGTTACTCGGATATGTTGAGCAACACTTATGTGCACTATGAGAATAGCGAACTTGTCGGCACAAGATTTCTCCGTATTCTGTACTATCAGTGAAGCTGTTTTCCAGGCAATGTCCCCAAGAGAGACATTGGAAGGCCCAACATTATAACAGATATGACAACATGTGTACGTGAGTATTTGCGCACTAATTCCGTTGTATTTGCAGACCCCGCTCGAGTACCCTGACATTGCTTCCCACCCGAGCTTCTTCCAAGGATAGATAACCAATAACCAAGATATGTTTCTTCTCACAGAATGGTATATAAAACATATGTATTGTTCTTCTTGCTCTTGAGACGTCTACTGGCACTAACTAAATATTTGCCTCGCGCGATACAACAGTTCAGCCTTGCTTATCTGAAGTTGTACTCCCGCACATGAAATATGGCTGAGTTGTCTAACAATATTTGTTGTTTCCCTACTTAGTCACATTATAAGAAATATACAGTGTCTCAATAAGGTGTAACGCACACAGAGAAAGGTACGATGGACGCTACGTTTAGAAATCGTGCGCAGACCGTTTGGCAATGCCACCCCGCGTGTTCCTTCTGTGTATCTAAAGTTTTCCCTTCTGTATATTCAACAAACGGTAACAGACTACTGACTCGTTGTGCCCTCTCGAATTATGATTTTGTTCATATCGGTGATATTTTGTGATGTTTAGTTCCACAATGACTGAAGTGAATGCGTCTCTCTTATGACACTGGGCTTTCAGTGTTCCCCATGGAAGGTCTTGGCGCTCTTCACCTGGAAAGGGGGCTCGTTGCAGCTTAGGTTAACCACACAGTAAAGGAGGCTGATTGGTTGGGCTTCATATTTACGAAGTTCATTTTTCAAAAAAATTGTTGAAAGTAGTCGCAGGAAATAAAGAAAGAGAGAGAGAGAAAGAAATAAAAGTTCAATGACACGAAAATCAGAGAGGTTGGCCTGAAGTATATTCCGCTGGGAAATTAATTCAATTAAATTATGTGGTTTACGTGCCAGAACCACTTTCTTATTATGAGGCACGCCCTAGTGGAGGACTTCAGTAATTTCGACCACCTGCGGTTCTTTAATGTGCACATAAATCTAAGTACACGGCTGTTTTGGCATTTCGCCCCCATCGAAATGCGGCCGCCGTGGCCGGGAGGCGATCCCGCGACCTTGTGCACAGCAACCATAGCCACTGAGCAACTACGGCGGGTCCCTCTAGTAAGCTACTCTGCGCTGGGGGTAGGAGAAGATGTAAAGAAAGAGGGAAAAAAGAGGAGCATGATGGGTGAAGACGACAACAGAAGGACAATGTAAAACATATAACAAGCACTTAGATCTATTGAAAACCTACAGTCCAGACCCATGCTTTAGTAAAGTAACTCCTGTGTGGCCTGAAAACTTGATTTCACGTCTTGCCAAGGGCTTGAAATAACCTCCTCCGAAAATGCTTGAGCTTCGTAGACGCGTAAGGTCATTGCACAACTTTTGTCTCTCTTCCACGTACAGAAGGCAATACCACGTCACATGACCTATAGTCTGAATGACTTTGCAGTGCTCACTGTTTAGAGACTTGGTGCATCGCATTAGGTGCACGTACCCGCGCGTAAACAACACCTCCAGCCTAAGGTGGTAGCCTAAACTTCATATTAGGGTCCAATATTCGGAGTCGTCTGCGGCGATTATCCGGATTGTTCCAGTGCTTCTTTGTCGCTTTTTGGATGATACTTGAGAGAAGGCAGTTGGCGCCTTCTCTTGAAAAATTTACTGCAAGTAGTGGCTCTCGTTTTACGAATGCGTTCTTCTCTTGGGCATCGGTCACTTCGGTATACACCACAGTGACTGGGAACCGATTGACATGCAATGTGGTGACCGTTCTTTACCGCTATAGTGTATAGCTTGGCTGTCTGAAGAGCCGACACGATGTAAGAGCTTTCTTTCATTACAACTGTAGGTAGCTGCAGATTCGATTTCGTGTCATTGAAGACCGCTTGCACTTAAGAAGGCTGTCGCGAAATATGGAGAACTGCCTCTGATTGCCACTGGTACCGTGGGGGTTGGTACCGTGTTGTTAAGCAGACGAAACCGTCGAATGATTTGATGCGCACGCACTACGAAAGCCGCGCCTGACATATACGAGGAGACCGATCCATCTGTGCGCACATTTAGCGAGATCGAGCCATGTTCTGTCGACATATGTTCAATTGTTAGATGTCTGAGGCCAAAGGTAGCTATTCGCGATATTTTAGAAATACCAGAAATAGAGATGTACCCGTACCCGTAGAGAGGCGTACCCATGGGCGCAAATTCGTAGGTCGGCCGGGGCAAAGTATTACCGTAGACGGATTCTTGGCTTTTAATGGAGCTCGAAAAAGTAGAATCCGGCCGTATGTCGGGAATTTTCGATAAGGGGTGGTGTCGCTGACGGCGCAGCAACCGTATGAATACTCGAATTCACACTGTCCGGAAAGCGAATAACTTGAGCAAGTCCAATTAATTTTTTTTAACATTGCCACATCATCGACCATGAAACCCCATGGTCAACGACAACGCCCATTTATCTGTAGTGGCTCACATATGGAATGACATTGGCATTGATAATAACCGGATACCAATACATAAGGTTCCGGGTGAACGCTATCGCAGCACACTTATCTATGGTCAGTTGCAGTCCTTGTCACTGCAGGTACGGTGACGCCAAAGAAACAGGCGACTAATGAGGTCATGAAGAAGTCACACCCGTTGAGTTGAAGTTCTGCAAAGCATTATGCTTCAGGTGAACGTACTTCGAGGAAGGCGATACTGGCCTCGGTTGGGAAAAGGTGATCAAAAGCTCGATATGCCAAATTTGGCAAAAGCGCTTACATTGGAAGCCTTGTGCTTCCGGCATTTATTCGTAGTGAACCCCCATAAGCATGTTTCATTCCTTTACCAATGCAAGGGAGAGAGGATTATAGCAACAAATTGTAAACGATATTTTGCTAAAGCAATTAGATTCATCATAAGCTTTCACCCTTTGGGGAGCGATATCTCGAGTGGCATTGCTGTTTTAATGAAACCAACATGTTGAGTGTGCCTTTTCTTTTAATATAGAAGCCTTAGTTATTTTCCTTGCCGCGATCTGAAATATTTGTACGATTAAGAGATGGCTCCAATTGCAGTTGTCGCGCGACTTTCCAGAATTACATGCGCATGCGCTTTGACAACTTCATGCCTTCACATAAAAATACCAGCGGAGGGCGCGGGGCTCGTTATGTTCTTCTTATATATACTCTAAAGCTGCGCATAAACCCGCCGTGGTTGTTCAGTGGCTTTCGTGTTGGGCTGCTGAGCACGAGGTTGCGGGATCGAATCCCGGCCATGGCGGCCGCATTTCGATGGGGGCGAATACAACAATCAAACCCCGGCCCTCAGTCCCCAGCAGCCGCGAAGCAACTGACCATGGCGGCGGTCAGATCTGTGACGCTGCAGAGGGTGCTAAGAATACCTGGCTCCGGACAGGCCGCCATATGAATCTGAACCTGGCAACGTTTAACGTTAGAACGCTATCTAGTGAGGCGAGTCTAGCAGTGTTATTGGAGGAATTAGAGGGTAGTAAATGGGATATAATAGGGCTCAGTGAGGTTAGGAGGACAAAAGAAGCATATACAGTGCTAAAAAGCGGGCACGTACTGTGCAACCGGGGCTTAGCGGAGAGACGAGAACTAGGAGTCGGATTCCTGATTAATAAGGAAATAGCTGGTAACATACAGGAATTCTATAGCATTAACGAGAGGGTGGCAGGTCTTGTTGTGAAACTTAATAAGAGGTACAAATTGAAGGTGGTACAAGTCTATGCCCCTACATGCAGTCATGATGACGAGGAAGTCGAAAGCTTTTATGAAGTCGTGGAATCGGCGATGGGTAAAGTCAAAACAAGATACACTATACTGATGGGCGACTTCAATGCCAGGGTAGGCAAGCAGCACACTGGAGACAAGTCAGTGGGGGAATATGGCATAGGCTCGAGGAATAGCAGAGGAGAGTTATTAGTAGAGTTTGCAGAACAGAATAATATGCGGATAATGAATACCTTTTTCCGCAAGCTGGTTAGCCGAAAGTGGACGTGGAGGAGCCCGAATGGTGAGACTAGAAATGAAATCGACTTCATACTCTGCGCGAACCCTGGCATCATACAAGATGTAGACGTGCTCGGCAAGGTACGCTGCAGTGAACATAGGATGGTAAGAACTCGAATTAACCTAGACTTGAGGAGGGAACGGAAGAAACTGGTACACAAGAAGCCAATCAATGAGTTAGCGGTAAGAGGGAAACTAGAGGAATTCCGGATCAAGCTACAGAACAGGTATTCGGCTTTAACTCAGGAAGAGGACCTTAGTGTTGAAGCGATGAACGACAATCTCATGGGCATCATTAAGGAGTGCGCAATAGAAGTCGGTGGTAACGCCGTTAGACAGGAAACCAGTAAGCTATCGCAGGAGATGAAAGATCTGATCAAGAAACGCCAATGTATGAATGCCTCCAACCCTACAGCTAGAATAGAACTGGCAGAACTTTCTAAGCTAATCAACAAGCGTAAGACTGCGGACATCAGGAACTATAATATGGATAGAATTGAACAGGCTCTCAGGAACGGAGGAAGCCTAAAAACAGTGAAGAAGAAACTAGGAATAGGCAAGAATTAGATGTGTGCGTTAAGAGACAAAGCCGGCAACATCGTTACTAATATGGATGAGATAGTTCTAGTGGCTGAGGAGTTCTATAGAGATTTATACAGTACCAGTGGCACCCACGACGATAGTGGAAGAGAGAATAGCCTAGAGGAATTCGAAATCCCACAGGTAACGCCAGAAGAAGTAAAGAAAGCCTTAGGAGCTATGCAAAGGGGGAAGGCAGCTGGGGAGGATCAGGTAACAGCAGATTTGTTGAAGGATGGTGGTCAGATTGTTCTAGAGAAACTGGCCACCCTGTATACGCAATGCCTCATAACCTCGAGCGTACCGGAATCTTGGAAGAACGCTAACATAATCCTAATCCTTAAGAAAAGGGACGCCAAAGACTTGAAAAATTATAGACCGATCAGCTTACTGTCCGTTGCCTACAAAGTATTTACTAAGGTAATCGCAAATAGAATCGGGAACACCTGAGACTTCTGTCAACCAAAGGACCAGGCAGGATTCCGTAAAGGCTACTCAACAATAGACCATATTCACACTATCAATCAAGTGATAGAGAAATGTGCAGAATATAACCAACCCTTATATATAGCTTTCATTGATTACGAGAAAGCGTTTGATTCAGTCGAAACCTCAGCAGTCATGGAGGCATTACGGTATCAGGGTGTAGATGAGCCATATGTAAAAATACTGGAAGATATCTATAGCGGCTCCACAGCCACCGTAGTCCTCCACAAAGAAAGCAACAAAATCCCAGTAAAGAAAGGCGTCAGACAGGGAGATACGATCTCTCCAATGCTATTCACAGCATGTTTACAGGAGGTATTCAGAGACCTGGAGTGGGAAGAATTGGGAATAAAAGTTGATGGAGAATACCTTAGCAACTTGCGATTCGCTGATGATATTGCCTTGCTTAGTAACTCAGGAGACCAATTGCAATGCATGCTCACTGACCTGGAGAGGCAAAGCAGAAGGGTGGGTCTGAAAATTAATCTGCAGAAAACTAAAGTAATGTTTAACAGTCTCGGAAGAGAACAGCAGTTTACGATAGGTAGCGAGGCACTGGAAGTGGTAAGGAAATACATCTACTTAGGGCCGGTAGTGACCACGGATCCGGATCATGAGACTGAAATAACCAGAAGAATAAGAATGGGCTGGGGTGCGTTTGGCAGGCATTCTCAAATCATGAACAGCAGGTTGCCACTATCCCTCAAAAGGAAAGTGTATAACAGCTGTGTGTTACCAGTACTCACATATGGGGCAGAAACCTGGAGGCTTACGAAAAGGGTTCTGCTGAAATTGAGGACGACGCAACGAGCTATGGAAAGAAGAATGATGGGTGTAACGTTAAGGGATAAGAAAAGAGCAGATTGGGTGAGACAACAAACGCGGGTAAATGACATCTTAGTTGAAATCAAGAAAAAGAAATTGGCATGGGCCGGACATGTAATGAGGAGGGAAGGTAACCGATGGTCATTAAGGGTTACGGACTGGATTCCAAGGGAAGGGAAGCGTAGCAGGGGGCGGCAGAAAGTTAGGTGGGCGGATGACATTAAGACGTTTGCATGACCACAATTAGTACATGACCGGGGTAGTTGGAGAAATATGGGAGAGGCCTTTGCCCTGCAGTGGGCGTAACTAGGATGATGATGATGATGATGATGATGATGATGATGATGATGATGATGATGATGATGATGATGATGAAATGCGAAAACACCCGTGTGCTTAGATTTAGGTGCACGTTAAAGGAGCCCAGGTGGTCAAATTTTCCGGAGTCCTCCACTACGGCGTGCCTTATGACCAGAAAGTGGTTTTGGCACGTAAAACCCCATAATTTAAAACTGCGCATAAGACCAAAGGTCGCTGACTCTCATTTACCTGCGAGCCACTTTATTATTTTATTCAGTGCGCGAGCACCGTAAAGAAATGCCAGCAAAGTCATGGTGTCCGTAAATTAAAGCCCGCGTGCTCATAGAACATAATAAATAGCACAGTCCCCGACAAGAGGCTAAGGGAGCGAAGGCAGCCCTAAAACCAAACATTGTTAAACGCAGAGGTCACTGACGTCGACGCAAGAGACAACCGAAGTGAGCTGGCGAATATGCTGCTCGTGTGGGCGAAATGCTGCGCACGCGTGAGCGCCCGACAGAAACCTAATTACGTGGGTCCCTCGTTGTCCTGTGAGACAAAAAAAAAAACTCCTACCTAATGAATGGACGAAAGAAAAAGGAAATGTACGGAAACAAAAGTTCTTGTTCAAGTTAAAAAAGAAAGAAAAACAGACCTCCCTTGCCGTATTAGAAATAATAGAAACGAAAATAAAAATGTGCAGCTCTCTTTGCTTTCGTGCTGGCCTACGTAAAAGATGAAGAATATTCTGGAAAGTTAAAATACGTGAGTGGTGGTGGGTTTCTTTGTGAATTAGGGAAAAGCTTTTGGGTATACATGGAAAACGCGAAAAGCTACAAAGGCTTGATGAAGCTCGGAAGGCTTAGCTGCCCGTACGTTTGCTTTATTTCGGGGACCTTGTTTAAACAACGAGTTAAGCAGGCAGAAGGGAGGCATGACAAAAGACAGGTCGATTATTCACAAGCGAGCATCGATTAGAGCCGGGGTATAGCACTGGAAGAAGTCTTGTTATTTTTTTTTCCAGGAGAAAGCAGCAATTAAGATAACAGAGTGAAGTTTTCTAAAAAAAGCGGGAAATAGGGATTGTAAAGCATATATAATAAAACAAGCCCACGCCTATTTGGTGTGATGGTAAGCCAGCGAATTCATGAGTCCGCTCACTCAGAGTCACCCGCGAGTTTAAGTTTGAGCATGTTCCACCCAGTGAGACCCGAGTGTGTTCATGCATGAGGACGTGGCACTGAGTCTTTCCGGCCCGAGTGTGGGTACCAGCTCGAAGTGAGCCCGCATTGTAAGGAATAATAGTCTGAGGGAAACCAGGTGAAAGGGGGTGAGGCTGAATGGATCCCAGTTAATCCTAATTTTCAGGAGTCTTAGTGGTTTATCGCATGTGATTGAAATGTTTTTGATTCCGTGGGAGTACATGCGAGGCATAGTTACATGATTCCAAGTCAATCTGGTTTTGCATATCCGTGAGAATTTACAGTCGAAACCAGAAAGCCTCAGTGAGGAGATAAAGATAAAAAGATTCGGTCCATTAAATGAAATGTCACGCGTGGAAGGTGTCAAGGCTTCTCTATCTACTAGTTCTTCAATGCAAATCGGTGGTAGAAGCCGTTTACCGAACGAGTTAAGGAATGTTAATGAATAAATATGTGATTTCTATGCTAGAAGTGTGCGCCACCACCACTCTGCTTACCGGAAAAATAGACATTCAAATATATTGCAGACGAAGCGTGTCAACGACACATGCTAATAGTGACTCAATTACACATTTATTTGGCGCTTATCCTAACCGATTATCTTATCATGGATTGTAATTTCTAGTATAGGTGAGGGAGTTATGAGTCGGCAAACTTGAGTGAAGTGAGCCTGAGTCTGCACGCCTCAGTTTGTCTGTTATTCCGTGTGTTGAAGTAATTGTGAACCCACGAGATTCTGTGAACGTGGATGAGCGTGTATCCTTGAGCTGATATGTCTTAGCCGACTTGAGTCTGATTTTCGGGAGTGGGAGCCACAGTGAAGCCGGCAGGCTCAGCTTTTGGTCAGCGTTAATCCGAGTGATGCTTTCTACGATGGATTCCTGGTAAGCTTCTGCCATGCTCGGTCTAATCTTAGTAAGTCTGAATCAGCCCGAATGATACTGACTTTGACGAGTCTGCGAGGTTCTCGTAACAAACATATAAACTAAGAGTAACTATGGGTGCTTCTTTTTAAATCTTGCCGACCTATGGTCTCTTCACATGCTTATCGCGCAAAAATACGCAACACCGGAGGAGGCAAGTGGGCAATTTGTTCGAAGGGCGAAGCATTCAAAGCGGTAACAAAGTTTAGTGTGGCGCTAGAGCTTCCCAGACGGTGTTCCAAGAGTACGCGGAGGTGAGGTGTCGGCGCGACAAAGCACGCAAGATATCTGTGGCTGCTCCGCAGCAGGAACAGCGCCTTGACAGGCGCCTCACAACGCTGGCGTGATGAGGAGCCTCGCTGCAGGCGTTGCACCCGAATGGTGCACCAGATGACACCGAAGGAAAACCGCCAGCGCTTGTAGCCTGAAATGCGCTGGCCGTTCCGCTCCCATAACCACTGCCTGTTATATGTCCACAGTGGCTCAGAATGAGCGCCATTGCTTGTGCATACTATATATCCTTACGCCAGCAGTGGAAACTGAACGCATCCCAGGCTCCGTCGCAGAGTCGATGAGCGGAGCTAGCGTAATAAGGCTTGTACTTGGCTTTCTCATTTTTGCAGCCAAAGACATCGGGTGTGTCGAGCGCTTCTGGAGACTTCCTAACCCTCTTCACGCCGGCCGCGCAAGCGTCGTTGATAGCGCGACAGCACGATGACGATGGTCAATATAATTGCTATTGCAATAATAACACAAGCAGCAACTTTCAACAGAAACTAAAGAAAAAAGACGTAGATAAGTTCTTTGATGCAGATTCGCCATCACAAATGCCGTGCGTAAAGATAGTCTTGAATTGATCTTGAATTAATTTTGAATCATAAACGATGGGGCCAACATGGACTGTGTGTTACTTAAGCTCAAAACTTCTGCGCGGACGTTGACCTTACGTCCTTAGGACACCGACTAGAACGCCTTGTAGATTCATTAATAATCTTATTAGTTTGCGCTTCTATCTCGACACAGCAATGCAAAGGGCACACAGGAAGATGTAGACGAACTGATCAACAGTGAGGGAACAAGTGAAGTATCTGCTTGAAATGGATGTTTCGAGAAGAGGACTTCTATTCGTCGGGAAACATATTTCCTTTGTTATGTGTGTACTGGTCAACATCCAGCGGCGATGAGCACAAGCCGGTACGAAAGAGTAATGTGAGGGTAATAAAGCTGCAAATGGTTAAGAGGAGGATTCAATTAAAATAGTTAGGAGAGAGCGTGCTGCAGGTTCTTCTACTCCAACGTTTTTTATCGCTGACTATTTACTCGACAATAAAGTATAATCAAAGCATACCACCATAACCAAAAACGCCGTTTGTGTACTGACGATGTTCCCCGCAAAGGTGGCGAAACGTCTGTTTTTGTTATACTTCATTGTTACGTTACTAAAGTGATAAAAGACATTGAAGTATGAGCTTGCCTGGCTTCTGGAAGATTTTTTTTTCAGATTCTTCTGCGATGCAGAGGTGGCGAATAAAAAATAACGGTTTTTAACGGTTTTGTGTAAGCAGGAACACAGCCGAGAAGTACTGTGGACAGCGAAATAAACGAGCAAAGATGGCACTAGGATCAAAACGATCAAATTATGAAAAACCTGACATTTTATCTATAGTTATCCGATTAAGACTAAGATCACAAACAAGAAAAGAAAACAATCATTAAAGATACATATGTTGTGGAAAATGCAAAAAAGAAGAAAAAGGAGAAGAAATGTGGAAAAAAGAAGGAAAGAAAAATGTTTGGAGTTTGGCGTGTAAAACCACTAGCTCATTATGAGGCAAGAAGAATAAAACTTTTTAATTCGGTTCGCAGTACACACTACAGACCGAGGAAAATTGGGATAAAGGTGTTTCGCAACACCGGATAAACGCTCAGCTTCTCTTCGGTAGTTCATGCACATGCGGTTGCTGCATAAGATTTACAAAAATGTTACACGATGTTTACAAAGCCCCGAAGTGGAATGCAAACATTTTTCATGTCAGACGATATAATAACAAATAGAAAAACTAACATCATCATCATCAGCCAGGTTGCGCCCACTGCAGGGCAAAGGCCTCTCCCATACTTCTTCAACAACCCCGGTCATGTACTAATTGTGGCCATGTCATCCCTGCAAACTTCTTAATCTCATCCGCCCACCTAACTTTCTGCCGCCCCCGGCTACGCTTCCCTTCCCTTGGAATCCAGTCCGTAACCCGTAATGACCATCGGTTATCTTCCCTCCTCATTACATGTCCTGCCCATGACCCCCCCCCCCCCGCCATTTCTTGTTCTTGATTTCAACTAAGATGTCATTAACTCGCGTTTGTTCCCGCACCCCATCTGCTCTTCTCTTATCCATTAACGTTACACCCATCATCAATCTTTTCATAGCTCGTCGTGTCGTCCTCAATTTGAGTAGAACCCTTTTCGTAAGCCTCCAAGTTTCTGCCCCGTAGGTGAGTACTGGTAAAACACAGCTGTTATACACTTTTCTCTTGAGGTTAAACATTACTTTAGTTTTCTGCAGATAGATAGAATAAACTTTAATGTCCAACGGATAAGGGGATCTACCCACCCCCCCGGCACGCAGGTCAGGGGGCGAGTACCGCCGCCTCAGATGCAGGCTGGGAGGTCTTGGGTCCCAGCAGCCTCTTCAGCCAGTTGGACGAGCCGGAGCTGGAGCTCAGAGTCCGAGCTGCGCAGTAGGGTGTCCCAGGTGTCTCTACTGCCTATTTTGCGCGTTCCCTCGGGAGGGTATGGACATTCCCATATTATGTGGTCAAGGGTCCCTCTCGCCCCACAAAGATTACATCTATCGGTCCTGGCCTCGGGGAATATGTGGTTCGCCATAACCGAGTGCGGATATGTATAAGTTTGTAGTCGTCTCCACGCGACTGCTTGTCTGTTGTTTAATTTTGGGTCTAGCGGGGATACCAGTCTACGAGCCAATCTATAATGCTGCGTGATCTCCCCATATTTTAGCATGCGCTCTCCGCTCCCTCGGTCATCGAGGGGCCCCGTAGCGGCTCGGCGGTAGAGATCTCGAGTCAGCTAGTGGCCGCCTCGTTGCCGGGGACGACTTCGAGCGCCGGAGTCCAAATTATTTGAATTTTTCTATCTAGCTTCCTCTGGCTTGATTAATTTTCAGACCCACTCTTCGGCTTTGCCTCTTCAAGTCAGTGAGCATGCATTGCAATTGGTCCCCTGAGTTACTAAGCAAGGTAATATCATCAGCGAATCGCAAGTTACTAATGTATTCTCCATTAACTTTTGTCCCCAATTCTTCCCAATCCAGGTGTCTGAATACCTCCTGTAAACACGCTGTGAATAGCATTGGAGAGATCCTATCTCCCTGCCTGACGCCTTTCGTTATTGGGATTTTGTTGCTTTCTTTAAGGAGGACTACGGTGGCTGTGGAGCCGCTATAGATATCTTTCAGTATTTTTACATACGGCTCGTCTACACCCTGATTCCGTAATGCCTCCATGACTGCTGAGGTTTCGACAGAATCAAATGCTTTCTCGTAATCAATGAAAGCTATATATAAGAGTTGGTTATATTCCGCACATTTCTCTATCACCTGATTGATAGTGTGATCTATTGTTGAGTAGCCTTTACGGAATCCTGCCTGGTCCTTTGCTTGATAGAAGCCTAAGGTGTTCCTAATTCTATTTGCGATTACCTTAGTAAATAGTTTGTAGGCAACGGACAGTAAGCTTATCGGTCTATAATTTTTCAAGTCTTTGGCGTCCCCTTTCTTATGGATTAGGATTATGTTAGCGTTTTTCCAAGATTCCGGTACGCTCGAGGTTATGAGGCATTGCGTATACAAGGTGGCCAGTTTCTCTAGAACAATCTGCCGACCATCCTTCAACAAATCTGCCGTTACCTGATCCTCCCCAGCTGCCATCCCCCTTTCATAGCTCCCAAGGTTTTCTATACTTCTTGCGGCGTTACCTGTGGGATTTCGAATTCCTCTAGACTATTCTTTCTTCCATTATCATCGTGGGTGCCACTGGTACTGTATAAATCTCTATAGAACTCCTCAGCCACTGGAACTATCTCATCCATATTAGTAATGATATTGCCGGCTTTGTATCTTAACGCATACATCTCATTCTTGCCAATTCCTAGTTTCTTCTTCACTGCTTTTAGGCTTCCTCCATTCCTGAGAGCATGTTCAATTCTATCCATGTTATACTTCCTTATGTCAGCTGTCTTACGCTTGTTGATTAACTTAAAAAGTTCTGCCAGTTCTATTCTAGCTGTAGGGTTAGAGGCTTTCATACATTGGCGTTTCTTGATCAGATCTTTCGTCTCCTGCGATAGCTTACTGGTATCCGGTCTAACGGAGTTACCAGCGACTTCTATTGCACACTCCTTAATGATGCTCACAAGATTGTTGTTCACTGCTTCAACAATAAGGTCTTCTTGCTGAGTTAAAGCCGAATACCTGTTCTGTAGCTTGATCTGGAACTCCTCTATTTTCCCTCTTACCGCTAACTAATTGATCGGCTTCTTATGTACCAGTTTCTTCCGTTCTCTCCTCAGGTCTAGGTTAATTCGAGTTCTTACCATCCTATGGTCACTGAAGCGCACCTTGCTGAGCACGTCGACATCTTGTATGATGCCAAGGTTAGCGCAGAGTATGAAGTCTATTTCATTTCTAGTCTCGCCGTTCGGGATCCTCCACGTCCACTTTCGGCTATCCCGCTTGCGGAAGAAGGTATTCACTATCCGCATATTATTCTGTTCCGCAAACTCTACTAGTAACTCTCCCCTGCTATTTCTAGTGGCTATACCATATTCCCCCACTACCTTGTCTCCAGCCTGCTTCTTGCCTACCTTGGCATTAAGGTCACCCATTAGTATAGTGTATTTTGTTTCCACTCTACCCATCGCCGATTCCACGTCTTCATAGAAGCTTTCGACTTCCTGGTCATCATGACTGGATGTAGGGGCGTAGACCCGTACAACCTTCATTTTGTACCTCTTATTAAGTTTCACAACAAAACCTGCCACCCTCTCGTTAATGCTATAGAATTCCTGTATGTAACCAGCTATATTCTTATTAATCAGGAATCCGACTCCTAGTTCTCGTCTCTCCGCTAAGCCCCGGTAGCACAGGACGTGCCCGCTTTTTAGCACTGTATTGCTTTTTTGGCCTCCTAACTTCACTGAGCCCTATTATATCCCATTTACTGCCCTCTAATTTCTCCAATAGAACTGCTAGACTCGCCTTACTAGATAACGTTCTAGCGTTAAACGTTGCCAGGTTCATATTCCAATGGCGGCCTGTTCGGAGCCAGGGATTCTTATCACCCTCTGCTGCGTCGCATTTCTGCCCGCCGCCATGGTCAGTTGCTTCGCAGCTGCTGGGGACTGAGGGCCGGGGTTTGATTGTTGTCTTCATATAGGAGGCTGTGGCCAAGTACTGTACCAGGGTGGATAATCCTGCTCTGGTGAGGGAGTGCGTTACCAGTTCTGGTCACCGGTATCAGGCCACACTCCAGGCCTATTTATGCAATTTTATCAATAAGCGGATTTTTTTAATCCGGTGGAAAATTGCTTGCTCCGGGATTCGAACCACGGACCTCTTGCACGCGAGGCGGGTGTTCTACCTCTACTCCACCACTGCACCTGTAATTAGACCTTTAATGAATGCCATTCGCGTGTTGCTAAGCAACATCGTCTGCTACAAGTGCGGATCAAGTACTGGGTGGTCTGAGCCCGGTGCTGGCAACCATTGAGTAGATCATGGCTCCACAGCTGCGGTCTTTTAGGGAAGGGGTCCGACAAGCAGCTATCTTTCAGGGGAATGGCCGCGGACTCAGAGCGTGCCTTTCGTATTTCCGTCGCTTCGTGTACGCCAATATGTTTCCCATTATCGTCATTTGCGAGCCGAACTTATCGAGCACGATCAGGCTTGCTGGATATGAATCGTTTATGACGTCAACTGTTTATGAAAACAGTAAGTTTTTGGTGTTTATTCGCCGTGACCTCACCTACATTCATCAGCCTGTACCAACTAATGACTATAATCAATATATATGCCTAAACGTAAGAAAAAATAATTTTTCCTTTAATTTTCTGGGCGCCTACTAATCTCCGTAAGTCGATTTGATCACAAAAGTCTACGAGACATCCTTTCCTCAACTCCCAATCCCTGGGTCATCATTCGAGATTTCAACGCCCATTATACACTCTGGGGAAGTCCGAAGATCAACGCAGGAGGCAGAGCTCTGGTATCTTTCGCCTCCAGTAAGGAACTTTGGCTGCCGAATGATGGAAGTGCTACATTCTTACGTGGCTCCATGTACAGCAGCTGTCTTGGCTTTCGTCTCGCGAAGCCTTGTCAGACGTGTAGGGTGGTTTGCGGATATAAAGACGCACGGAAGCGACCATATCCCCACGTACATCAAGATTTGAAGATTTTCCCGTTCCAAAATGCGGGATACGATCCAAAGAGTGAACTGATCTAAATTTCAGTCTATTATGCATGGATACTGCGACGCCAATCCATCTTTCGACTTGGAAGAGGCAATCAAGAGCGCGGTGCAAGACACTATGCGTACTCTCACATGTTCTTCGAAGCTGGCAGAATTTATTGTGGGACTAGAACGACTTCGAGCAATCCGACGACGTGCTGAACGAAAATACCGACGTACCAAGACAATGAACGATTTACGGACCGCCAGGCGCACGCAAAAGAAGACCGAGCGCCGGTTAGACAAACTCGAATCGCAACGTTGGACTGCCTTCTGTGAGTCGCTAGATCCACGCAAGCATTTATTGCAACTATGGAGAACGGTGCGCAGGTTTCCGGACACTCCCCGTACAGCGATTCCCATTCAAGGCGCTTACCCTCTCTCAAACGAGATCGGAGATTGACGTGGCAGAGCATTTCTTCCCAGATTATTCGGCCAACTCACAGCTACCAACATTCCATCGCCTTCGAGTAGCTGTCCCCCACCACGTGATCACCGCATGGATCTACAATTCTCAATACACGAACTTAAGGCTGTATTAGCTTTGTGTAGCCGCATATCAGCGGCAGGACCTGACGGAATTTACTACCGAGCTCTGTGTTACCTAGGGGAGCGAGAGAGAGGAGCTCTCCTTGAGTTGTAAAATGAATCTTGGAAAGATGGCACGCTACCAACACCTGGAAGACAAGTCGCCTTGTTCCACTGCTTAAGCCTGGCAAATCGCCGTTGGAACTCTCATCATATCGCCCGATCGCTTTATCGAGCTGTGCGGGCAAAGTAATGGCGAGGATGGTCCTAGGACGCCTGGAGTGGTTCTTGGAGTACCACAACACCTACCCAGATGCCATGACGGGCTTCCGACGTGGTCGATCACCGATCCATAACGTCGTCAACGTGGTCACCTACATTCAGCATGAGAAATGCCGTAAGCGTATCTGCGCTTCTTTATTCCTCGACATTAAAGGGGCATATGAGAACATTACGCGTGAAGCCATCCTCTCTGCTCTCGCAGACGTAGGAGTGGGTGGTCGGATGTTTCAATGGATACGGAGCTATCTCTCCATGCGATTCTTTTTTCTAAACACCAAGGAAGGCCATACTTGTGCACATTATAGCTACCGCGGCGTCCCCCAGGGTGGTGTACTTAGCCCTGTGTTATTTAATCTAACGCTAATTGCTCTCCTTGAGCACGTGCCAACCACAGTCAGGTTATCAATGTACGCGGGTGACATCTGCATATGGACGCATGCAGTAACACGCCTACAGTTGCGAGCGAGAATTCAGAGAGCCGCAACGCAAACCTCTATCTACCTTCCGTAATCGAGGCATGGAAATTTCCTCTGAGAAATGCGCACTAGTGCCATTTACGCGCAAGCCCATGCCCAAGTACAGCGTAATGATAAATGGCCAAATAATACGACGGGTCTGATCGTACAAGTTTCTAGTTGTCGTCATCGACAGGGACTTGTCATGGAGCCCTCACGTATCACACGTGAAAAAACGGTTGACAGGAATCTGCCGCCTGTTGAAGCTTTTCACTGGCAAGAACTGTGGAATGTCGACAAGTGCCATGTTACAACTGTACAGGGTGTTTTTTCTAGGATTTCCGCGATATAGCTTGCCAGCAATAACCAACACAGGTAAAACGAATCTACGTACAATACAAAGTGTTCGAGCTCAAGCGCTCCGGATCTGTCTAGGCCTGCCTCAGAGTGCATCAACAGCGGCTACGATAGCAATGGTTAGAGACCATTTTGTGAAGACCCACATTGAAATTGAAGTGCTCAGGACCCATATAAGGCATCTAACCAGGACTCCTCGTCACCACTTAGCCTCTCTACCAGCGGACAGACCTCGCACATCTTTCAGTCAAACAATTGCCGCACATGATGAATCATTGCCAACTTGTTTCACTCCGGCTGCGAGACCTTCGGTTCCTCCATGGTGCCTCGCTCAGCCAAAAGTCAATCTCACAATACCTGGCATCACGAAAAAATGTAACCTGTCATCACCAGCCCTTAAACAGCTCACGCTGATATTTCTGTACGAAAACTACCGTGATTCTACGCATGTCTACACTGATGGATCTGTCTTGCCAAACAGCTCCGCGGCGGTAATCGTGATACCAGTGACAGTGACAACAATCAAATTTAAGACGACTCACGCGACAACGTTGACGTCAGCAGAGCTCGCAGCGATTTTTAGTGCCCTTCACTACATTGGTAATGAACAGCCACACAAGTGGACGATATTCTGTCATTCTAAGGCGGTACTGCAGTCTCTACTGTCACCTTTACGACGCGGACCACACGAACAACTAATATTCCATATTACAGAGACGTAACACCATATAAGTAATGCAGGCCATGAAATAACCTCCCAGTGGCTTCCCAGTCCCTGCGGGATTATCGGCAATGAACGGGCGGATCGAGCAGCCCGCTCAGCCCATACTGAGGAGCAGCACGTCCCAATTCCTGTTTCTAGAACTGACGCGGCACGGAAGCTCCGCCTACTTGCTCGGCAGTGCACCGCGTCGCAATGGAATGAGCCACATTTAAGAAATACGCGACTGTACTCACTTGATCCCACATTAAGTCTTCGAGCGCCATGACAGCTTCGCCATAGAGACGCCACGCTTTTATATAGACTTTGATTGGGCGTTGCCTTTACCAAATCCTATGCATGCGGCATAGGGATGACCGATACCGCAACCTGTGACCACTGCGGCCACGAAGAATCAATTGACCATATTTTGTGCGCCTGCCCGCCTTACAGTCCATAGAGGGAATGCCTTCGCCACGAACTTGACCAGCTGGACGACCAACCGCTATCAGAAAAAAAGAATTTTACACCATCGAAAGGACCTATCATCACAGAAGGCCGTGCAAGCACTATAGCGCTTTCTGCGATCTAGCGGCCTGTGTGAACGACTTTAACTGGAACGCCTCTTGTGTCTGTGCGCCTCCGTGCGTGCGTGCCTCCGTGCGTGCGTGTTTCTTTTAGTAACGTTTTCCTCTCGGTCCTCTTTATAACCCCTATCTCCCATCCCCAGTGTAAGGTAGCAAACCGGAGACCGATATCTGGTTGACCTCCCTGCCTTTCCTCGTTATATCTTTATCTCTCTCTATCGTAATGAACAATTTAAATTATATGTCTGGATCTTTCTCTTGAATCACATTGCTCCATTCAATGTTGCACGCTAGATTAGAAGGTAAGTTAGTCTTTCCTCGTCAATCTTCCTGAAGAAAGTTGGACGATCGCTTTGTGCATTGCGTTTTACATGACAAGGAAATACGCAAAAAATTGGCATGTGATCGCACAAAGCTAGAGGTAAGGTGCCTGCGAAAATATTGTCAATTCTGTCATTTGTCAAATAAATGCCTAAAGGACTTCCTTTATTATTTTATGTTCTGTTCGGTGATGTTCTGCAATTTTCAAACCCATGACTGTGTATCATGTCTAGAAAATCGACGGATAAGTTTGGATTAGATAGTGTAATAATGTCTATATTCTTATGTAAGTAACCTTTAGCTTATTTATCGATCCGTAGTCGAATGTCTCTTCAAGGAATGTACGAAATCCCTAATTGAACCCGATGGTGGACGATACACAATAATTGTAAGAATATTAATAACTGACAATGCCAGGAATTCGATGTCCGAACTACTCACACAAGATTGGAATATGAGAGAATGAGAAATACATTTTTTTTCATATATGCACATAGCCCGCGTCCACGTTTGTGTGTTGTAGACTTGAAAACGTTTTGATATTTATCAATAGGCTGGATCATCACAGATATCAGTATACCATGTTTCCATAAAAGCTAGAATATCAAACACTTCATGAAGGCCATTAAGGCATTCGGTTAGTTCATCAAAATTGTTCCTCAGACTGCGGTTACTTAACTGAAATAGAGAGAATGAACTTTTTGTGGTCTCTCTATAATCTGAGGCACCTGCACTGAACGAGTGAACTTCGAAGCTAACCATGACTTAACCTCTTATGACCTGTTGTCGCGATTTCGCATCATACCGGTTTTAAGCCGCACCACCAGAAGAAAACATCTGTAGCCGCTACCCCTGCGCTCAGAGGGAATCCACAGATGTCTGGCAACACGTGGAAAAGGCAGCGCCATCTATCGTCGATTCAGTAAAGAGCTGACGGCTGCCATTTCTCCAGTTGATGCCGACGAAGAACATTTCTCACTATCCATCCATTGACATCCGTCTCCATTCAAGGTATGTAAGTTTTTTGAATATAAAAAAATTTTACATGATAGGCACTTGGTTGAATAATGCACGCAGATCACGTAAATAATTTGTTTTTGAAGATTAGTTGTGTTTTCAAGCGTGTGTCGCTTTGTCGCGTTTTCGCATCAACAGGCTGTAGCGTCCCGATTTGTGCACAACTTCGTCTTCCTCGGCATGTGGTCAAAAAACTAGTAATTTTTGTTTTTTGCAGTTATTCGGTGCTTTTTGTTCGTGATGGACACCAGAAGGTTCTACGGGATCAGGGTTCCACCCGTTGAAGAAAGCGAAGATAGCTGCCTCAGCGACAGCGATTCGGAATACAGCCCTGACACAGTACATGCTGCCCCATCAGATCAATCTGGGCAGTCTGGGAGCGACACAGGTGCGCAATTTTTTGTTTGTTGGGCGAGTTGCATTCGGCTGCAATGTGAAACGCCGTCAGCGTTCTTTCGTGTTGTATTGCAGTGGCGCGTCTTTTTCTTTTGAAGCCAAAAGCTTCACTACGATAGTCAACACCGCGTTTGTCGGAGCACGAGTGACGTCACGCACTGCGCAGGCTACTGCCCATGTGCGCCGTCGCTTCTCCGCGCCACCGTTTGACCTTTCGCCGCAGCCGTGCGCATTTGAAAGGAGGGGTATATAAGGCGCGCTTGCCCATAGAACAGGCGCACGCTGCCGCGCGCTATGCGTCATCGTTTGACGTTCGCCGCAAGCGCGTGTTTATCGCGGATCACCGCAGCTTTTCGCTTCGAGATATCCAGGCCCTTAGCTAAGCCCCAGCCAATTTTTTCAAGCCAAGGTTTTTGTGGCTTCTCAAATGTGGTTTGCGACCTCGCAGTGATTTCTTTTTCTTTTTTTGTTTGCAGATGAAGAAGGTGAAACGGAAGAGCCGTCAACGTCAAGCGCAAGAAGTTTCCTCTGGAAGCAAGTGAACCATCCGCGGACATGCCACCCTCAATGGGAAGACGGTCTTCCAGACCCTCCAGATGAGCCGAAAGCTCCCATTGCGTACCTCCGGTATTTTTTTGACGGCAAGCTTCTTGAGGAGATTACAGACCAGTCCAATCTCTATGCAGTGCAGAAGAATGCCAACAAAGCATTGTGCCTAACACGCGCTGAACTGGAGCAGTTTCTTGGGGCCACAATGTATATGTCCATATACAGGCTTCCGCGATCGCGCATGTACTGGAACCGCGAGATGCGAGTAGAAAAAGTGGCAGAAGTTATGTCACGTGACAGGTGGCAAGCGATAAAGAACAGCCTTCATTTCAACGACAACAATCTCCTACAAGCAAATGCTGGCAAAGACAGGCTCTTCAAAATGCGACCACTCATTGACAATCTGCTGCTCAAATTTCAAATCCTTCCAAAGTCACAGATGCTGGTGGTCGACGAGCAAATTGTGCCGTTCAAAGGCCGCTCCTCACTCAAGCAGTACGTCCCTAGCAAGCCTCACAAGTGGGGCTACAAGATTTTTGTACTTTGCGACACCCACGGACTTGTCTCTGACTTCTCTATATACACAGGGGACATCCGCCCTGTTCCTGGATTACCTGACCTTGGAGCAAGCTCTAATGTTGTGCTCGAGCTTTCGCGCTCCATCCCAGAGAACAAGAGCTACTTGCTCTTTTTTGACAACTGGTTCACATCCATAAAACTGCTGGTAAATTTGCATCAGCGTGGTATTCCAGCAATGGGAACTGCACGCGCAAACAGAATTTCTGGATGCCGAATGCCCAGCGATGCAGAAATGAAGAAGAACGGTAGAGGAAGCCACGTGGAGAGGCAGGCTACTATTGAAGGGGTCGAAGTCCGAGTAGTGAAGTGGTACGACAGCCGGGGAGTGAATATTGCTAGCACATTCGGGAGTGCCCAGCCTCTAGGAAGCTGCCAGCGGTATGACCGCAAAAAGAAAGAAAGATGTGAAGTTGAGCAGCCAGCCATTGTGAAGGCTTACAACACTTTTATGGGTGGAGTCGACCTTCTCGATGGGCTCATGGCGTACTACAGAATTTTTCTGAAGTCGAAGAAATTCTACCTGCGATTTTTTTTTCATTTTGTGGACATGGCTGTTGTGAGCAGCTGGCTGCTCTACCGGAGGGATTGTGATGCTCTAGGAATCCCAAAGAAACATCAACTGGATCTTCTAGCGTTCAAGGCTTCTCTAGCCAGCTGCCTGTGCAATCAAAACAAGGACGTGATGAAGAAGAGGGGCCGGCCGTCTCTTTCCGTGGAAGGAGAGCTTGAGAAGAAGAAAAGAAGAGGACCAGCAGCTCCAACACCTAATGCTGAAGTCCGTCAAGACAATGTTGGCCACTGGCCTGAAGTGTCGCAGCAACGACAACGATGCAAGATGCCTGGCTGCAAAGGCCAACCTGTTTCCTTCTGCACAAAGTGCAAAGTTCATCTGTGTATAAAAAAAAGTTCAAATTGTTTCATTTCTTTTCATAAGAACTGAGATACAAATGTGCTAAACTCAAAGAAATGAGCTCTCAAGTGTGTTTGAAAATAAACATTTTTTGATCCATTACGACCTGTTGTCGCGTTTTCGCGACATAGCTGTAACTTTCTTCCTAAAACCCCGACACGCATAAAAGTTGCTGTGTAACTTCGTCATAACCAGAACATAAAAAGCCACAGCAAAAATAATTTTTTTATGCAGTATGCTAAATTCAGGCTAGAAGAGGTAAAGGAAAGTGCGAAAAAATACCAATGTAGACAAGCCAATTTTGCCAAGATATTTCTCTCATTTAGTAACAACAGCCTTATGGCTTGATTGTTTCCGAGTGAACACCTTGCCGTTTGATTGACAAGTGTACTGATAACCAACTTCAGCAGCTTTCATGCATGTCAGCCAGAGCAGCCATTTGTTGCAAGCCGTTAGGTTGAAAAGAAGCCAAGACCGAACGAACGAAAGAAGATTAAAGAAAAGAGATAAATGCATGCGGAATATTCGAGTGGCGCTACGTTGGAGTATGTGGGGATGCGAACCGCTTTTTGAATGTTCCAGACACGTGGCAAGGTGATTCGTAATTGAATCGGAATGGATTTACAGGTGGGTTTCTGGGCGCGCAAGGACTCACTCTTTCTGCTTGGCGGCAAAGTAATCCTTGAGTCTGGTGCCTTAGACCACTCCGCCATCCGGACACGGGCAAAGGAATCATTTGTAAATGCCACAGTTGTATGCGCTAGGCGGGTATGTTCTCTGGAACGAACGCATGTCTTTTTTCAAAGTTCTTCCCTCATTGCACTGTTTGTACAAGTAGGCGTCGTCAATTGAAGATGTGTCCTGTTTTAGTTGAAAGTTAGCACACGTCTCGTTTTTGTTTTATTTTTTACCCAGCCTTGAAGTTTTTTGCGGCATATAATCTAGTAAAGATGGCATACCAAAAGGCTGAGTGTCTACGTTATGCATGCTATATAATATAACTCAGAGAAATTGTGCTACTGTCGCCATTCGCTTGGATAGAAAGAGAAAAGTTTAATTAGGAGCCTCGGGTAGGAACGCAGCACGTGAACTACCGCCGTCGAGAACACATTTACATTTTTGTAAGCTCATTACAGCTAGAGGAGTGCTATATTCATGACAACATTCTGATCGTACGAATCACCTTAACTTCCCGTGTAGTTTGATATAACCGTGAAGCTGCTGGAGAAATCAAAGGAAAATGATCAAATAGCAAGAAAGTAGTAAACGTTTTAACATCTTTTTGTTTCAGAACTGTTTTTGTACACGCTTTTCCGCTGATGACAGCACTGAACTCACACAATTATTAGATTCCAGCTTGAAATAAATAGCCATACGCATAGTACATTTTCAGCACCGTGGTTGAAATAATTTTAAAAAATGCACAGAACGCAAAGTTTAACCAGAGCAAAAAAAAAAAAAGATACAGGTATGGAGCCGCCATTCTCGCGACACACGGACTGTCAATGCTTCATAAGCATGGTGATTCTATAATGAAGCACATTTTCGCATTTTAAAGGCAGCGTACAGGTTGAGTACGGCCACATTGATGGCGCGACAGGAGATGCGGTGATAACCCGACGGCTCGCAGATGAATATCGCGTAGTCGAAACTTGGGTTCCCCTTTCCGGCGGATTCTGCTAAAGAAACATAAGGATATTTGCTACAAAAACTACAGAATTTGACTGAAGCTTGAACAGTAACCGCGGAATGGCTATCTTGGACAGCTATTTCTGCATGTTAGTCTCGTGACTGCAGCGTGTATGCACAATTATTTTGTTTCTGGCTCATTTACAAAAAAAAAGAAACATTTTGCGTCATTATAGTTGTGAAGGTTGTTCCATCCCTTATTGTTTGGATGAATAGGAGCTAAAGCTAAAGACGTTTTTTAACTTGAATCATCAGTGCCCTTTGCCTCCACGTATCTTTTATTCGCAATCCTGTCAACTGGAACAAACAATAACGACTATCTTAGCCCACACCAAAGAACACATGATTTAAAGCAACAATTCGGACAGCGGGTCCAGCGCTGGCTTGTAACATTTGGTTTATTTTTCCAAGCGGCGCATCTATATATACAAAAGAGATAACAGCACACACAGATGCATTTGTACTAGTTTTGTATTTCGAAAACTGCAGCCCCGCCTCACCGACTATCGGGGGCTGAGAGTGGGAAGGTCGAATGACCACATTTCACAATATTACACACAATAGATTGCAGAGGCGCACATTCCCGCCGCCGCTCCCAAAATTTAGCAAAATTTAGTCTGTCGAGTGGCGGCAGTTACAAACCAGACCCCACCCATGTCTAGCTATCATGCACCTGATGCACTCAAATTTACACACGACTGACAAGTGCACACACTACGACTCTGGAGCAACCCTAGAGCACATTCTATGGGAATATACGGCCATAATACACAGTAACGGTGATGCAGCCTCAAACAGCGACAGCCTCCGCTCGCGCTGGGAGTCTGCATTGCTCAGTTCGGACCTGCAGCACCAACTCTGGACCATCCAGCGAGCCGAGAAAGCCACCAAGGGCCAACAACCCTTGGCCAAAATCTAGGCGCGTTCCAGGCCCACCCCACCAAATCGAAGGGCACTCAATAAAGCTATCTGAACGAATGAATGAACTGCAGAGATGCATGTGTGTCGGGAGTTAAGGGATAATGAATATAGTGAAATATTGGCTGCAAGATTAAGAGACCAGTCTTCCTTGCCATCCTCCTCGAACCACTTTCTGCGTCTTGTTTAAAAAAATTATATTCATTTTTTGAGAGTTCGTTGGAATTCGCAGTAACACACGCGTCCCCCAAACTAGCAATCTGCGCCGCTTCAATTATTTTACGATTTCTTTGCGTCGGACTTCCTCACGCTGCATTGCGTGAGTATGAGATCGCACCCACAGTTGCTACAATGAAAGGCCGGATGGCACATGCCTCCAGGCACGAGATTTTCGTGCTCACGTAGCTTATCATTTGCGCAACGTTCCGTTTGGCCAATGTATTTTTTGCCACAGGACAACGGTAACTCGTACACAATATTACTGTCACATTTAACGAAGCTTTCCTTTTGTTTTTCTAGCAGCCGGGCTTCTTGGAAGAGCAGTAATTGGCCTTGCACAGACTAGAAGTCTTGTTTGGTGCTGAAAAGACCGCTGTCACATTTGCGTCATTTCCTATTGTCTTCTGCCTGTGTGAGACATCGTGTGTGTGTACGGTATTACGAGGCACTTTTGCTTCACTCACTCTATTTCCGGTGTAGCAAACTGCGCACTCTCTCAGGTGCATTGGGACGTTGCGCAAATGATAGGCTACATGAACACACAAATGCAGTGCAAACTGGAGGCACGGGCCATCTGCCCTTTCACTGCGAGAACTGTGGGTGCGATTCTATATTCACGCAATGCAGAGTGAGAGAGAAAATTCTGATGCAAAGAACTCGTGAAGTAATTGAAGCAGCGCAGATTGCTAGCTTGAAGGACGGGTGTGTTGTGCGCCTTCGATCGAACTCTAAAAAAATGAATATGATTTCCTAAACAAGATGCAGAGAGTGGTTCGAAGGGGATGGCAAGACAGACTGGTCTCTTACTCTTGCAGCCAGTGTTTCACTATCTTCATTATACCTGAACTCCCGACATACATGCATCTCTGCTGTTTTCAAAATACAAAATTAGCCCGAATGCGCCTGCGTTTGCTGCTACCTGTTTTCTGCTATATTTACATGTGCCACTTCGAAAGATAAACCAAATGTCGGAAGTAAGCGCTGTGCCCGCATTACTCATAAACCCAACCATACGCTCTTTCATGGAATAAACAAGTGCAGCCACTTCCGAAGCGGCCAATACATTTCAGCTCGAAACGAAAAGAACTCATCAAATAGGTGCACAGGTGCAGGCATTATTATCAAAGAGCAATAAATAATGGTGATAAACTCGCGCAAACTGGGACGCATTCGGGAAGCAGAAGAACCATGTCAGGTCAAACATGTGGCCCTGAAAGGCGTTTGGCAAGCCTGGCAGCTCGACAGTGTGATGTCGCGTCGCAGATATAGAGAGACAAAGACAAAAACGGGGCAATCACTCCCGGTCACGTCCAAGAGACGTGCCTTTGTTTGAACGAGAACTCCGCAGCTTCAGCGACTGCAGTTGCCAGGCATGTTTCGGCTCAACGACAAGAAAGCTAAATCAGCAGTATCGTTGCAGCAGCAGCGGCCATTGATGGAACATTGTCGATAACCTCAAGTTCTGCCTGCATTTTCTTGCTAATGTACCACGCCTTCGCGCGGAGTTGCAGCGCTCGATATGATTGCTTCATGGAGAAAATATGCAAGATATTGCATCTAGGATATGTAGTATGTGCCCATACGTGGCGGTTACATCACTGGACTCCCTTCAATGGGAAAATTAGTGCCGCGTGCAGCATACAGGACGACATCCGGGTAGCGCGCTTGGCCTCAAATCCAAGATGACGTTGAGAAAATTGGTTTCTCCAGCTCATAAAAAAGGCGTAGTCAAAGAGAAGAAAGCCTCCACAGAGAGCTATTTACATTAAAGAAGTTTTGAGGTAAAGCTAGGAAAACTTTTCCCTCCCTTTAGGATCTCCTGATACACGCTGGTAAGTGACCTATAAGAAAGGTCTGCTTTGAACGGCAGGTATAGCAGTAGAGTAACCATAGCGTGTGTACACATCCCGAGGATATCAAAACATACATTGTGCGACTCAAATAAACGGCAATGATAAATTAACTGTTCAGCAGCAAGACGTCTTAATCAAAATGCAGCAATCGAACATTTGTGTCGACGTCCAGAGGCCGCGGTAAGTGCATTTGGCTTTTTTTTTTCGAACTGACATTGTGAAGTGCTTCATTCAATAGAGTAAGGAGATTCGCCCCAGTGTGAGACCTGTAGAAACCTACGCAATGCCCACACAGGAAGCTTGAAGCCGGAGGGTGCGTCCAGTCTCCGGGCTTTTTGTGTGTCACCTTTACATCGCAGCTTTCTTTTTTTCATTTGTCGGGTTCATAGCGATTTCTTCTGCTGTGGCCCTTTTCGTTTGTCATCTCTGCCATATTGTGCTGTTTTCCAGAGAATATGTTTATGGCTACGGTTCCGGGATATTTTTCATGTGTGCGAACAAAAGCTATCATCATCAGCAATGCCTCATGCCATTCATCGTAGCCTTTTTCCACAGCTGGCTTCGTTGCCGCTCATCATGCCAGCGTTCCCATACTGTCCCTGCCTACCCGAAGGCCCTTGAGGCACTAGCCCACTGCCAGACGGTGCAATGATTTCGTTCTCAAATTCTTTGCCTCAACATATCGCGATATGAAAACGCGAATGTAATGTGTATAACGAATGTATAACACGAATGAACATGAATGTATAAAAATAAATGCGGGTTAGTGCCTTTAGTCACGAGGACCATAGATCAAGACAATAAATGTGTTCGTACCTTTGTTCGAAATTTTGCGTCACCTCTTTGTCGTTTGCGACACAGCTTCGCTGGTCATCTATCTTCACAGAGTGGAATGGCAAGTCTTCTTTTTTTAAAAGTAGTTTCGCGTTCTATAGTGATCGTAAAGCGACCGCTTCAGGTATAGGTAGCACATGCTTATACTTTGTACAGAAATCTGCCATGCGTTTTTCAATTGCGTGACTGATAATTGGAGGCTCTAGAAAGCATGCTGTCGTTGTTTTTGATGCCATGAAAACACAGAAACACTGGTCTCGTTGGCGACGGCTAGTCAAAAACCGCCAGTAATGAATCAACACTAAACATAAAAAAAAGCACTAGATGGAAAAGATGTGGGAAATACGACGAACACGTACACACGCCAGCAAAGACTATGTACAGAAAAAAATGTTATATTTATTTAGAAAGAAGGCGCATAGTTCTCTTTGCAATATTATCCAGTGGCGTCAACAGACCTGCGAGCCTAATCTGCCAGGGTTCCAACCATGTCTAGAGCCCCTCAGACATAATGCCTTTGAGTGGCCCTTGCGTAGCGTTCTGCATCACTCGTACTAGGGCAAATCTCCTTCCTTTATTGGATTTTATTAATTGTCAGAAGCAAAAAATATCCTATGGAGCTGGCTTCAAATTATATTTAGTGTGGCGAAGACCAGCCTATCTTAGAGAGTCTATACGACACGTCACAGGCAACGCTGTGTGAGCTCGGTGGCAGTCGCGACGAAGCCACTTATCGGCCGCTATCCTCGATGCTGCGCCTTTACCACGCACATTCTCTCTCAATTGCTTCAACACCCCTGAATAAGATTGCTGATCGACAGCCTGTCCAGCTAGAACAAGTTCCCTCTGCAAAATTCGAAACGCACCGGAGAAGAAATGACGGCCGGCACTCCCTTAAGTGGAATTATCGTGATGCAAATCATTATATAGCAGCTCCTTATTTGCGGTTCTGCGAGCTAAACATCTTGGTTCCCTTCGGGGAGAACACTCGGTCTACGGGAGATGGAAATTCAAGACGATGAGCAAAACAAGAAAAAGGTGAAAGCAGGAGCGAACGTTTCGGAAAGTGGACTTGTTTTCTTCGGTTAGATTATGGTAGCGTCTATGCGCTGGTCTATCCCTGGCTGTTCTGGTGCATGACATCGAAAGCAACGCTAACCTTGTTTTGTCGAGGCACGCTTGCAGTTCGAGAGCAGGTGCAGCTCTTGATAGTGGTGAGAGGTGCCCAGTGTCCACTCGTTACAGCAGTGAGTGCACACGTCTGCGCCAAGCGCGCGCAAGTTGAGCGGTAGCTGGGCTGAAGAAGTGGGCGGAGCTTCGGACTTTGTTGCGGGTGATTAGGCCTTCCTGTCCAGAGGACGCAGGACCCCCAGAATCTCGTATGGTAACGTGACCCATCCTAAATTAGCCCTTATACATAAACAATATAGGTAGTCACCCGCCGTGGTTGCTCAGTGGCTATGGTGTTGGGCTGCTGAGCACGAGGTCGCGGGATCGAATCCCGGCCACGGCGGCCGCATTTCGATGGGGGCGAAATGCGAAAACACCCGTGTGCTTAGATTTAGGTGCACGTTAAAGAACCCCAGGTGGTCAAAATTTCCGGAGTCCTCCACTACGGCGTGCCTCATAATCAGAAAGTGGTTTTGGCACGTAAAACCCCAAATATTATTAATATAGGTAGTCAATTTTAGAACTCCTTAGTTAGTTTGTCGCTTCACACTCCTCACAAAACTAAGAGATTCTTTTATATTAAATTTATTTAATTAACTCCTGCATATACCCTCATGAGTTTTGGATGTTATAGACAATATTGTCACGAGTGGTGCTAGACAACGGTACTTAGAGAAGACGAACGTGCGGCAAGACAAAAACATTTTTCAGGCAAACTTGTGCCCCGCATAACCAAAAGCAACTAGCCCAATAACAGCAACACGTGCGAGCACGAACGGCGATCAACAAAACACAGAGCACCGCCTATTTGAGGCTAGTATTTAAAGGATCTGAAGAAACATGCGCAGAACTATCGCGAGATGGCGCGAACTGCCCTGCCTGATACGATGGGCCCATCGTTGGTACGAAGCTATCGCGGTAGCTTTGCGCGAGTGCTTACACGCGATAACATCCGTCATTTGAAAGTCGCCGACACAGATGCAAAACCCGAAACGCATGTGGCAATATTAGGTCTAGCTTAATATTAGAGCAATATTTTGCAGCCTTTTAAGCAAAAATGATTTTTAGGGTTAGTCAGAAAACTAAAGATGCCCTTGTGTGGCCTTGCTGAGAGCCTCGTATGTGTGTACAGGTTGTTTATGCGAACACTTTCAAAAATTTTTAAAGGTTGCCTGTGGCAGATATCACAATTGTAGCTAATGAGCTGGTCGACTCGAAAAGGCAGGCATTAGTTGCGAAAAAATTTGAAATGCATATTCGACTAATTATCGAAAATCACTAATTAGGTATCTGACTAGTTACTTTATGGCTCATATTGCAATTTACAAATTCTAGCCGTGTAGTTCGCAAGGCGAATCCACTTGGAAGGAATTCTTAGGATGACACCAGTTTCGAGATAATAATTCCTGAACTTGCCGGAAATATACATTTGCGTGCCAGTTAATTTGTTAACAAAACGGCGACTTATGTATTCAAGCACACAAGTAACTGGAACGCCAATGCATTTATGTATTGCGTTCCAGGTACTTGTAAATGACAATGGATCTCTTCGCAAAATTTTGGAATTAATATGTCAAAACTGGTATCGTCATGACAATTCGTTCCAAGTGAACTCGCCTTACGAACTCCACGGCTAGAATTTGTAAATTGCGATATGGGCCTTCGGTAATTAGTTAAAACGTTAATTAGTGAATTTTTTTTAGTTAGTCGATTTTGCATTTGAATGTTTTGTGCAAGTTCTGTCCGCCACATCGAGCAGACCACCTCATGAACTAGACCGTATTGTGATATCTGGCGCAGGCCACCTTAAAAACAATTTTAAAATGTTCGCTGAAATACACTGTATAATCTCTCGCAAGAAAAAGAGAGGCGATGACCATTGTTTCAACACGAGCGTACTTGTCACATCGTTCGTGGTCTTGGTGAAGAAGGTCTCTTCAATTAGCTTAAAATCACTTTGGTTTCAAAGCCATGCACACATAGCACTAGCTTTTGTCTTCGGAGGAAAGGCTGGTTTACTTCCGATGCGATTCTTCAAATCGTGGTGAAAATGAAAGAAGCGTTGTTATTGCTTTTGAGCATACTTGTTGCACATAATCACTGCTGAAGATGTCTTTTCGGGCACATGCACAGTGCCACATCTTAATTAATTCATAATTATTAGTTAATGACATCTTAGTTGATATAAAGAAAAAGAAATTGGCATGGGCAGGACATGTAATGAGGAGGGAAGATAACCGATGGTCATTAAGGGTTACGGACCGGATTCCAAGGGAAGGGAAGCATAGCAGGAGGCGGCAGAAAGTTAGGTGGGCGGATGAGATTAAGAAGTTTGCAGGGACGACGTGGCCACAATTAGTACATGACTGGGGTTGTTGGAGAAGTATGGGAGAGGCCTTTGCCCTGCAGTGGGCGTAACCAGGCTGATGATGATGATGATGATGATGATGATGATGATGATGATGATGATGATGATGATGATGATGATGATGATCCAGTACCACGTGCCCAATGGCCCAAGTTATATGCATCCGTCGAGGAATCAACAATGACCGCTAAACCTCAAGGAAAAGGAAAGGAATGCTTCTTAAGATATGCGTATTGTTTTTTTGCACTGATTTTTGTGATGCAACATAACCAACTTGCCCAGCATTCTACTCGGAAACTGATACATCCTATAAATGAAAGAAATTGCAGTGCACAGCAGCCATGAATATAAGCACTGAAAGTTGAAGGCACGATTCAATAGGCAGAAAACAATCTCACATTGGTCCGGTAAATACGGTGCCGTTTTTGTTGTAGATTCTTTTTTCATTCAAATTTTGTCAATTTTCCTTCCTCTATAACCGCGGAAAGGAAGATTTAGTGAATGCTTAGGCCTAGAATAAGTACTGAACATGACAGTGACTATTCCGACAGGAATTCTAGACAGAAAGCACTTCAAGCTAGAACTACTTAAATACCTTCAAATTTATCTTAAGCCAGCTGAACTTCAGTGTTATTCACTATAACATCATTTGCCAAGGGCTGCTGCTTGGGATATCGCATCTGCATCACTTGCTTAAGCATTATTCTTTACTTCAGTTTTGCTTTATGTCACGAGACACTCCCTGTATTGAGCGAACAAGACAGTTTCTTCTGAATAGTCACTTGTCGCCGTTTCCGTCTTTTCTTTTTTCTAATGCGCTTCGGGAATAACTGTGCGGCAGTGCTCCGAATATATCTGAAATCGTTTGTTTGTTTCTCAGCGACTTTTGCCTGTCGCCGAAGAAGAGAGTCGAGGACATGTCGTACCCACTCCTTTAATTACTGCTCGTGGTTACAACGCTCTGCCGATCCTCCAATACGCAGATGTTGCACCCTGCTTTGCGTGTGAGAGACGGAAAGCAAGAAAATCGCTACACCTGTTTAGTTGGGACCTGCAAGGCCGCACAGTTCGAACAACGAACAGGAGTCAATGGTGGAGGGTGACGGGGAACACTTTGCACCTCAGGGTTCACGTCGCCCCACCGTCGCTGACATTTCAAACGAGAACCGGAGGGACAAGCGCAAAACAATACGGAATCCGGAGCGCAGCCCAAAACAAGAAAACAGCATGGAGCGTGACAGCGGACTGTTGGGGTGGGGGTGAGGCCCGGGAACAAATAGCCCTGCATCCGACCGAGGCGAAAAACGAAGCAGGGGAAATGGAGGTATGAGGTCGTGTGCAAACACCGCCAACTCAAATAAAAGGACCTCGTTTTGCCCCCGGTGCGGGGGAAATTTGCTGGCGCTGCTGCGCGCACGTGTACCGAGAACGAGTGGGCGGCCTCTGCGTCTGTCTTTTGGCTGCTGCAGCGAGGGGAGTTGCGCGTGCCAGGCAGACGATGCAAAAAAAAAGTTTGCGAGTGTTCTCCGCTAGTTCCCTTACCAATAGAAACGCTGCAAGGAAGTCACGCATGCGGGGTGCTTCGTTCTTTGCGCACTTACTAAGTGACATGAAAGTGCTCATTCCAGGCTATTCAATCGCTAATTGTGACTCCGCTTGTGTATGGGTAAACCTTTGATTTCTCGGAGAAAATGTCGGTTAAAGAACTATACTGTTACCTTTCCTTTTCTGGATTCACAACACGAGTTTATCCTGATCTTTAGGAATAGTTTTGTTTTTTTAACTATGAATTGGTAAGACATTGTTATGTAGACTACATGCGCGAATAAGTACACGTGCAGAAATAAGGACAGCTCAGAAGAGTGCTGGTGGCAACGAGGTTGGGTTGTACATTACACTGAGATAGATTGGAAGTGACATCAATGTCATGGACGCTGACGGCGAGGTTACGTCTTAGTGTTACGGCTGATGTGCTCATAATGAAGGCCATGGTTTACGTCATTGCATGTATATAAACAGGGGGACAAGAAAACTGCACTGACAGACAGTCTCCTCTTATGGTTGAAACTTTTTTTTCTACAAGGTATAACAGGTTGCTTGCTCAACAGTTCACAGATTTAGACGTCGACCTGAAAAATATTCGCGTTTTTTTAAACACTAGGCTCATATAAAATATATCGCTCGCTGGTGTGTTTTTGCTTTCGGGGAGGGTTCTTACTTTTTTTTTATCTTAGCATTAGCACCCTTCACATAAGCAGGAATCACAATGCGTAGGCACGAGGGCAAAGAGGTCGGCCTGAGCTAGTATGCTCTGGCCTGCTATGCTGCACAGGAGAAAAAGGAAAGAGGACAAAAATGAGCGATGAAAGATGACGATGATTAGGACAGGAATAAAGCACGCATATGCACAATACCATAGTGGTTTCCTTGTGACATTGAGTCTAGTCCCTTGCTTTTCAAGTAGTTCAGAGCAGCGCTTGCCGCTGTCACACAGTGCGCACAAAATAATGCTTTCGGGCGATGTTTGCCTGTCAATGCCTGCTAGGGCAGAAGCCAGCGTTTTCTGCTTTGACGCCTAGAGAGCGCCGTCGCAAAACAGATGTTGGAGAGTCTCAGACGCTTGGCAGTGTTAAACGTTTGCGCTGTCCGCACGGCCGATAAGATGTACATAGCGTCGAGTTAAGGGGCGCTCAGGCGTATCCAGTGAAGCATGCTAGCTTGCTTCGTTGCTGACATCGTTTGACTGTAGCCAGGAGGCAAAAGTCCTGCCAGAGTTTATTTCCCGCAGGTGTTTGTACTATTGCCTGACTGAGCCCAGCAATCAGCTGTGCATTCTCGCATAAGCGCAGTCAACAAAGGGGTTACATCAATTCGTGAGTATGGAATATTTACTTCGACGGCTTTAGAAACAGCGGTCCTTGCGTGCTTATGCATCAGCTAGCTTGCTGCCGGCCAAGCCACTGTGACCAGCTTCCCATTGAAAGGTAAGTGAATGACCATTTCCCTGCGCAAGGTCAAATGCCTGTACGATGTGTAATGTTAGCACTTCATACTGTCTTCTTGATAAATAATCGACGGCTTGCAGTGCTGATTTCGCCTCAGACACTATACACCACGTGCGCGGAGTCAGGCAGGAGAGAAGGCACGCAGCTTGCCGTATAGCAACAAGTTCTGTAACTGTGGAATAAATTTGTGGTTCAATTTGTTTCGGCTAGACGTGCCAAGCTAACGGATCACAAAGGCCGCAGTCAATGCACATGAAAGCGTTGTAAAATGCGCATGTACGTCCAAGGAAGATAGCGCTTCAGAGAAAGATGGAGGCTTAAAGTGATTAGCAGTGGTAGAACAAGGAAAGTCACTGGGAGCCAACGATTTGAAAAGGAGCTTGTCTGTCAGAGCAGCAATTGCTTTCATTGGCAGCCTTTATATACACCCAGCTGACCATGAGTAACAAACTAGATGGCACTGTCGGGTCGCACAGAGTGGCAAAACTTCAATAACAATGAAAATGCGATGAAAACAGGAGCGCAGGTCATACTGAAGATTTATAAAATACTCATTCATGGATATGTCAAAACATTTCGTGTATTCAAAAGATTGCACGAATTTTCGCGATATATTAAAGAACCCTCTTGAGACAGAGTTCTGAAAAAATCTCACTGCCCTTCCACTCAGTGAAGAAAGACGACCAGCGAAGCTGTGTATGTGGGCCTCTTAATGGTGAACTGCACCTCCGCCGCGGATCGGGACAGTGCTTAACACCTGCTTCACCTCTGCCGTGGGTCGGCCCGGCATTGCACTATCTTCGGGATCGGCCCATGCATTGGGACTGCTTAATGCCCGCTTCACATCCGCCGTGGGTCGGGCCAGTATTGCACTGTCCTCAGGATCACCCACTTATGGGAAGTTTTTTGCTGACGACACGAAAATGTCCTTGGATGGTAGAAGTATACAGTTTCACTGTAAAATTTTCTCGTGGACATGTTGAATAAGAAAAGGGTCTATCCTTGTTTTATGCCTGACATCGGGGAATAAACGCTGAAGGATCAGATTGTTCAAATGGCTACCGACGTCATTGTCTTGTTACGCAGAGAGAACAGCCAAGATTGAAACATTTTCCATGTCACTACTGACGCATATGCACAAGGACCACGTTCAGCTCGATTTTTAATGTTCTTTTCTTTATTGCAGCAATGTAACTGCTGGTATAATTTGCTTATAATGATTAAGTGGCGAGTAGTGTAAGGTGACAATGGTTTTGATTACGATAGATGGTATGTCAGCGGTTCTGAGGGGTCCTGTGGAATGAGCTTAGGTAAATACATGATAAAGTTGGCCAGTTACGTCGTACCAGCAAACATCAGGTCATGCCAATTTTCAATTCTAATTATTATCATATAAAAAGCAATACGTTTATCGCTAATTGATTCTTTGCGTGTGGAAAAGGTCTGCAAGAAACGCTTTATTTTAGTCAGCATTTTTTTGGTAGGCTCGGGCCGACGATTTTTAACAATATCATGCCTAAGGGTATTTTCCCTCCGACAGCAGGAACAGAGCGAAGGGCTTTTCTTCTAACATCTAACATGTTCTGTCAATTAATTAACGATTCTCAAGAATGATACAGCTCCAGAATGTCCGGATGTTTTCAAGAAATGGCGTGCACTCACCTATCTCGATCTCAGTAATTTTCAGTTGAAGTAGGAAGAGACGTTGTGCAGCTATTTTTCTTTTCAAATCAGGGGCCGAAGAAACAAGTTTTTCTTCGTGAGAACATTTTCCAATTCGTCGGCTGTCTTCACTACTAACGTATTCGCTGTTTTGATTTTACAAACTTCACTGACCTAAGAGCCCTTTGGGAATACGGGCCCAAGTTATCACTGTAGTTTCGTTTGATTCACATGAAAGTTGTACCTATACGCTAACGTACACGTTAGTGTATAGACTGCTAAAACAGCTCATGCAACTGCGATACCGGCGGCAACTTATCTTTTCGGAAGTACAGAAAGTTTGGCGAGTCGGTATGAATTGATATTTAAGAGCTCCCTTGCCTTTTTATCCCCCCTTCATTTTTCTTTGCCTTCGTATCTGTTAATTTCGGAAATATAATTAATTCCCTTTGCTTTCTCTGGCTTCACTGTGGGTTTATTTGTTCTGTTGAGATTAAGATAAAAAAACGAAACGAGGCTTACTGAACTCTTCATTCTTATAGCTCCTCCAACTACGTCTCACAACAATGCAAAACAACGTTGTGCACTCGTGGTTCGACTGAAATTTGTGCTTCGTTAAGACGTGGCGCATGGTTTCTCAAGTTTATACAATCTGTAAAACATCAGTCCGTCAACCTTGACAACGGCAGATATTCACATCACGCACTTTGAACACGCGCAGTTTGAAGCTGTTTCGCGGTCAAATGGGAAAGTTCACAGAAATTCATAAAGCAATTGAAGCGTGTCCTCACGATGTCACAGTTCATAACTGTGGCCTAACTTGTGCAACCAAGTTTCACTTTTACTGAGAGCACAAAGTATAAATGTAATTTCAAAACACGCTCTCAATCTGCCACGCTTTTAATTTGTGTGAGTCGATATGTTTTCGCATGACCACAGTGCTGTCCATGCTTCGATATAATAATTTGACGCCATATACGCTCAGTGCATTTTGTGCTCAACTAGCAGTATTTTATGAATTTTGCTTAGCTGCGAAGGCATTTGGTGTAGCTTTTACCAGGTACTACTGTAAATGATTTGTCAACTGGTAGCAGAACGCAAACATGCAACGCTTTCCTTTCAATTTCATGAAGTGGTAGCGGCCTGAGAACTACAGATGAGGCATATGGGTTAGCTGTCAAGGCCGCGCCGCTTGTTCCATCCCAGATACACTCAACTTCCTATACAAGCTTTAGCGTTACTTACGTACATGATCATTAGACTCAGTGCAGCGAGGCGTTTAAGGGATTCGTGTTAGTACTGTTGTACCGAGCTGTTCGCCAATTTACTTCCCTGGCGGCTTCCGACTGCGCTGCCTAATCTGTCTGCATATGAGCTAAAGAGAGAGAGAGAGAGAGAGAGAGCACAGAGAAAGGCAGGGAGGTTAACCAGAGGTAGTTCCGGTTGGCTACCCTGTATGGGGGAAGGGTTAAAGGGGATAAAAAGAGAAACAGAGTGGAAGGGGGAGATAGAGAGAAAGCGTGACGAGCACTAACAAAGCGCGCACACTATGGAGAGGTAGGGGGTGGCGTTCTTAAAGTCTATAGTTAAGCGCCGTAGACAGCAGGAAGTTTAATAACGCGAGTGAGCCCTTCAACGCGGATATTCTTTCAGAGCACTGACCTAACTTTTGCAGTTCTGGTAGTGGACGATTATCCAACTGGTCCAGTACTCTGCACATCACTTGTCTCTGGGCACTATATCGCGGGCAGCAACAGATAATGTTTGTGAGAGTTTCTTCGCTGTTGCATGTGTCGCACGTGGGGTTGTTGGCCATTTCAATAAGCAAAGCATATGAGTTCGTAAAGGCAACGCCTAGCCACAGACTGTACAGCATGGTCTGTTCACGTCGTGGTAACCCAGGCAGGAGGTACACCCGTAAGTCCGGAGACAACGAACGCAAACGACACATGGTGAAAACATTCTAGTCCCACAGGGTCAAAGTACAATCACGGGACATCAATCGCAGCCCAGCCGCAGCGTCTGTTCGCGATAGCGGAATGAAGACTCGTTGACCACATATGAGCTCAAACATAGTCCGTCTGCTTTTGCGGCAGACTACTTGGGCGCCTGTTTTGCAAACTGAGCGTTGAACAGCACTTAAGCTGGAGAGATTGAACTGCTGCTTGTGCTTCGTGCAAAACAAGAAGCCAAACGGATGATGAGGCCCCGCTGTGTATTCGGTGATACCCAGTCTTCATCAGGACGTGCTGGGACCGTCGAATTTGTTATTTGTCTAATATACGAGAGGGAAAGTAGAAGTCCTAATATCTCACCACCCGATCCATGTGCCTCGAAATCTAAATAGCGTGTATAATCACCGTCAGGGAGCACGCCGCGCATTGAACGTCAGAAACTTGAAGAGGCATTTAGCATTGAGAAGACAAACATTACAAGCCTGTAACCTGAAGGAAGAGCAGCAAAGAGAGAAAGACATAACATTTAGTAAAATTAAAATGTCTGTTCACTTGACTTTTTTCCTCAGGTATTTCAGACAAAATTTCTATTCGTTCTTTCCTTCTGTACAAACTAGAAGTCTCGTGCCCTCTACGTAATCTAAAATGACATAGCGCTTCGTTTTACATTCTGTTTTTAGTAAGGATGTTCTTGTGGTTCTCAACACATGATCTCCTTGTCGCAGAGCTCGCCTCTCCGTTTTCACTTGTTCATTGTTTGTTAGAAACGAAAGAATAAGACGGCAGAGCAGGCCATAGTATTAGCAAAAAAAAGCACCTAGAGGTAGCTCTAGGCTTCAATAATGTAACCTTAGAAATAAAAGGCAAAACCTACAAGCAAACCTTACAAAAGCTCGGAGAAACGAGTTGGGGGTCTTGTGATCGTGAATAAAGAGATTCACGCCGCTTCCTACTGCAGTAAGTATCGAAGACCGTGATAACGAAAAACAAAAGAAGTGCTTGATCTCAGAAAACGCAATTCTTCATTCTGGTCGCGTTAACGAAGTTTTGATTAATATTAATGCGCAGGATCTGTTCGTGCAAGTGGCGTCGGAAAATTACGATGTCCAAATGACCAAGATAAAGAAAGCTTTGGTGAAACGGCTGATATCTGCCGACGTGAGCTGAGAAAGAGCAATCAGTAACAGAGAAAAATAGGGAGGTGGCGTATCGAACAACACTGCCGTGTATTTTGTTGATTTCTTTCTGTAGATACTAGTCATTACGGTGGGAAACTCGAAAGAAAATAACTGTGAGGTAGAACAATTTTGTCCTCAGGCTAGACCTAACAATGAAATGCCTCATAATGACCTATTAAAATGTTTTTTTTTTCATTTATATAACCGAGCAACTTGTTGACGTAGGAATTTCAGCACAGTGTTTTTTAAACTGTTATAATTCTCTCTTCTCTCTCCAGCGCTCTCTCTCTCTCTCTCTGTATATATATATATATATATATATATATATATATATATATATATATATATATATATATATATATATATATATATATATATATATATATATATATATACACCACGGAGCATTTACTAAGGTAATCGCAAATAGAATCAGGAACACCTTAGCCTTCTGTCAACCAAAGGACCAGGCATGATACCGTAAAGGCTACTCAGCAATAGACCATATTCACACTATCAATCATGTGATAGAGAAATGTGCGGAATATAACCAACCCTATATATAACTTCATTCATTACGAGAAAGCGTTTCATTCGGTCGAAACCTCAGCAGCCATGGAGGCATTAAGGAATCAGGGTGTAGACGAGCCGTATGTAAAAATACTGAAAGATATCTATAGCGGCTCCACAGTCACCGTAGTCCTCCATAAAGCAAGCATCAAATTCCCAATAAAGAAAGGCGTCAGGCAGGGAGATACGATCTCTCCAATGCTCTTAACAGCGTGTTTACAGGAGGTATTCAGAGACCTGGATTGGGAATAATCGGGGATAAGAGTTAATGGAGCATACCTTAGTAACTTGCGATTCGCAGATGATACCGCCTTGCTTAGTAACTCAGGCGACCAACTGCAATGCATGCTCACTGACCTGGAGAGGCAAAGCAGAACGGTGGGTCTAAAAACTCATCTGCAGAAAATTAAAGTAATGTTTAACAGTCTCGGAAGACAACAGCAGTTTACGGTAGGTAGCGAGGTACTGGGAGTGGTAAGGGAATACATCTACTTAGGGCAGGTAGTGACTGCGGATCCGGATCATGAGACTGAAATCAGAAGAATAAGAATGGGCTGGGGTGCGTTTGGCAGGCATTCTCAGATCATGAACAGCAGGTTGCCATTATCCCTTAAGAGAAAAGTGTGTAATAGCTGTGTCTTACCAGTACTCACCTACGGGGCAGAAACCTGGAGGTTTACGAAAAGGGTTCTGCTTAAATTGAGGATGACACAGCGAGCTATGGAAAGAGGAATGATGGGTGTAACGTTAAGGGATAAGAAAAGAGCAGAGTGGGTGAGGGAACAAACGGGAGTTAATGACATCTTAGTTGAAATCAATAAAAAGAAATGGAGAGGGGGCCATGGGCAGGACATTTAATGAGGAGGGAAGATAACGGATCGTCATTAAGGGTTACGGACTGGATTCTAAAGGAAAGGAAGCGTAGCAGGGGGCGGCAGAAAGTTAGGTCGGCGGATGAGATTGAAAAGTTTGCAGGGACAACAACATGTTGCTAAACAACGAACCTTCAGGCGTTCATCGCCACCAGGACCTGATGGCATCACGTAGGCTGTCCTATGCCACCTTGCACATGACGCACGTGTTGAGCTGCTCAAATACTACAACGAGTCTTGGCAGAACGGCGTCGTTCCTGAACAATGGAAATCGAGCCGCTTGATCCCCATTCTGAAACCTGGAAAGTCTCCGCTTGAGCTCTCATCATATCGTCCTATAGCGCTTTCGAGCTGCGTCCGCAAAGTGATGGAAAGACTGATTCTTGCTCGCTTGGAATGGGTACCTAGAACGATTCAACATCTATCCGGACGCCTAGACAGGCTTTCGTTGAGGTCGCACGTCCATCGACAACGTCATTGACATCGTAACATGGGTCCAAAATCAAGAAAGCCTCAAGCGCCTATCTGCGGCACTTTTTCTAGATATAAAAGGAGCACACGACAACGTCGCCCATGAGGCCATACTGAACTCACTTGAGGCTCTTGGAGTTGGTGGCCGGATATATAAGTGGATTCGGGACTATTTGACTGAGAGGCGTTTCTTCTTACAGACCGAAGACGGCCCAACTTCAGACCATTATATCTGCGGTGGTGTGCCGCAGGGTAGAATGTTGAGCCCTATTTTGTTCAACCTCATGCTGGTAGCACTAGCGGATTAACTACCGCAGACAGTTCATGTCTCAATATACGCCGACGACATTTGCATCTGGGCCTCTGCGGTGACTCACCCTCAGCTAAAGCCAGGCTTCAGCGGGCGGCAACCATGACGGCGTCTTATCTCCGAGAACAAGGCCTCAGTGTGTCTACTGAAAAGTGCGCATTACTTAGTTTTACGCACAAACAAATGTCATTATATCGGGTTTCAATCAATATTCAAGTTGTATCCTATGTTAAGACGCATCGCTTTCTGGGCGCCATCATTGACCGCAACCTCTCGTGGAGCCCTCACTACGTCTATCTGAAGAAGTTAGTCGTCATTGCTCAGGTCTTCAAATTTCTCTGCGGGAAAAAACTGGGGTACACCAGTTCAATCTATGCTACAGCTGTACAGGGTTTTGTTTCTCGGAATCCTACGTTACAGACTACCAGTGTTGTCGAATGCATGCAAGACGAACTTTCGCGCCTTGGAGAGCATACAAGGTCAAGCCCTACGCACGTGTTTAGGGCTGCCGCGGTGCACCTCAACAGCATCAACAATTGCTATCGCGAGAGATCATATAATCCAGACACATGTAGCTGTCGACTCTCTCAGGGCGCACATTCGCCATCTGTTAAGGATCCACGACCATCATTTGGCCTCCGTACCAGCCGAGAGACCTCAAGCGACCTTTTCACGAGTGGTTAGCGCTCATCAAGAGTGCAACCGGCATCTTTTACACCGGCGGCGAAGCCTTCCTCTCCCCTGTGGTGCCTGCGACAGCCTCAAGTGGATTTTGCTATTCCTGGAATTACAAACAAGTCCACATTCATACATATGACCCCATTCATATAAAAATATAAAAATGACCACATTCATATATATACCAATGGTTCGACGTCACCTGCCAGCTCAACTGCCGAATTCGTCGTTCCAGCCAAGAGCGTTGCAGTTAAGTTCAAGTTGTCGCACGCGGCTACATCTACATCGGCAGAACTTGCAGCTTCTCCATGCCGTTATGATGTACATCACCGAAGAGCCAACAGAGAAATGGGTCGTGTTTTGTGACTCTAAGGCAGCCCTTCAGAGCATCAAGTCTGCGTTACGTCACAGAACTTACGAGCAGATGATATCTGGCATCAGGGAAGTGCACCACCATGCTCTGGAAAGAGGACACCACATTATATTTCAATGGATCCCTGCTCACTGTGGCATCGTCGGCAATAACCTAGCTGACAAGGCTGTCCGGTGGGCCCACGAAGATACCAAGACGCGTCCAACACCTTTGGCGAGGTCGGACGCTGCCAGAGAACTTCGCGTACTTGCACGCAAGAAGTCACAAGATCTCTGGATTTCAACTGCCTTCCATTGCAGATTACGTAAACTGCACCCCACGCTACGGCTACAACTGTCATCTAGCCTTTCCCGCGGCGAAACAACCTTGTTGTGTCGCTTGTGGCTGGGAGTGGCGTTCACGAACGCATACTCCTACCGTATGGGAATGACCGAGAGCCCGATGTGCGACTCCTGTGGGTGCGAGGAGACCATCGAGCACCGATTGTGTACCTGTCCTCGCTGCGATGTCCAACGCCTCTCTCTGCGTGCAACGTTATGCCGACTGGACTTGAGACTATTCACCGAGTCAAAGATACTCGGACCGTGGCCACACTCGTCACTGGCTCGAAAAGCGATTCGTGCACTAGTGCAGTACTTGAAGTGCACCGGCTTAAGAGACCGTTTATAGTGTCCTTTGGTATGGTGTCCCTCGCACAAGTACTCAGTGCTTACTCTCTCCCTTTCTTCCTCTTTGTATTCCTCTTTCCCCCAGCCCCAGTGCAGGGTAGAAAACCAGATTCTATTCTGGTTGACCTCCCTGCCTTTCCTATCCTTGTTTTCTCTCTGTCGCTCGCTCACTGAAGGTAAAAAAGCACAGCGCTGTCAGTTCTGACCGACGTTTTGCACTGACAAGTGTTCCGACTGGGAATCTTTTTCTTCAGCCAGGGTACGTGCACAGCAAATTTGTTTCCCCTGCGTCTATCCGAGGCCGCCTTCACAATATGTATTGTTCACCATACCTAGGTCAATTTCTCGCAGGTCATCTATAGTACCTAAACTGCATGGAGACAGGATGCGCCACTGGTGGCGGTCTTTCAAAGTCCACTCGGGATAGAAAGCAGCCGGCCGCCGCAGTTTTCTGCATAGTTGCTTGTGTTTCTGTGTTTCAGTCACGCTTTAGGAGCGAAATGAGCAACACCCGCCGCTTGCCTGTAGTGGTTCAAGCTTGAAGGGGTGTCAAAGAACAATTCTTGCTTGGTGGTGTATTTAAATAACTGGAAGATTTGCCGGTGACATGGTTTTAATTATCCCCTTTGAGGCCCCATGAGCGGGAGCAACGGCATCAATGAATCGCTGTCATTCGACGGCAACTTTCTTGCTCTCGCGGTTTCGTTTGTCATCTCGGTGTTTGTAGCACTCGATCATGTTTATTCGGCTATGCGACGAAGTTTATCGCGGCATCCCCATTTTTTTTAGTTTGGCTTGTCTGCAGTGTAGCATGCGAGTTAAAGACATTCTTTGTTTACGTTCTGAATTCAGCTTGCCGCTTGTACCATTGGCCGCTTCTTTACCGTGGTGCTCTAGCTGGGGTGCACGACTACGTGCGTATCCTGTTTTGTGTTGATGTTACTAACTCTTGTAAGGGTCAATTTTGTTATTGTTTTTCGGCCCGCTAAATCGTCGCACTAACTGTCACGCAGTCTATGTTTTGTATCTATTTTATCCGTGGTTTCGCGCATGTTGAGCTGTTGCTAGTTGCGTTATGCAGAACTTCTGTAATTTTTTTAATCCGAAAGTTCTCACCTCGTCTTCCCTCGTTTTTACAGTGGCTTAAATCACGCTAAGAAAGGGGGTTAACCAAGGGGCCCGATTTTTGTTAGTCATATCATAAGAAGCCAGCAAACACTGACACCAAGGACAACATAGGGGAAATTGTGCTCTAATAAATGAAATAAAGAAATAATAAATTAATGGAAATGAAAGTGGATGAAAAAACAACTTTCCGCAGGTGGGAAACGATCCCACAACCTTCAAGTTTCGCGTGCGATGCTCTACCAATTGAGCTACCACGGTGCCAATTCCCCACCCACTTTGTAGGGTATTTATGTTTCCTAGTAAAACCCTGGGAATGTTAGCCAGCGCCGCCACTGACAGACCTCAGCGGTGGACGTGGAACGTCCTTTCTGCCGCAGGCGTCACGAGAACTTTATCTTTTTGGGTGAAGGCAACTGGTCAACAAACCAACACATGCTAAGGTCTGTGAGTGGTTGCAGTGGCTAACACTCCCAGGGTTCTACTGGGAAACCTAAATACCCAAGAAAGTAGATGGGGAAACGGCGCCGCGGTAGCTCAAATGGTAGAGCATCGCACGTGAAATCCCAAGGTTGTGGGATCGTTTCGCACCTGCGGCAAGTTGTCTTTTCATCCACTTTCATTTTCATTAATTTGTCGTTTCTTTATTTCATTTATTAAGCGCAAGTAATTTCCCATATGTTGTCCTTGGTGTCACTGTTTATTGGTTTCTTAAATCATGCTCTGTTTTATGGGAATGATTACAGGCAAGCGCTTCTTTAACATATTTATTCATTTCACTCGAGCCCATCTTCGCTATTGTGTTTACTTCGAAAATCTCTTAGAAAGAAAGGTGGCTGGGGGCGAAGAATGCTGTTACCTGCTGCATATGGTAATGCTGTTCGATTTTTGCGGAGAACATTGCGTCATTTTTTCAGATCTTTACTTTGATAGTTGTCAGAACAGACTTACCATGCATTGTTCTTTGTTTCACAGCGGAGTGTCTTTTTGCGTGTGCACTGTATTGTGAATTGAATTCATTCCTATCTTTTGTGGCGTGGGAGTTCAGTGCATGTGCTGCATAGGACTAAACTCTGCTTTTCCATCAACAGACATCTGTCTTGACCGGCGCTACTTCCCCTTTAAGTATATCTTGCGGCTTCCCATTTCCGTATCATTAAAAAAGTTTTCATTAAAAACGCTATCTTTAAAGAACGTTTCCAAGCAGGTCACTAAGCGAAATTGAAACGCGGAAAATGCAGCGGGAAGGGCAGTTCGTCGACGTACGCAGTGGAATTGCATCGGCCGTGACGCGCTAACTCACCATTTCTCACGCGTGCCTTTGTTGGCACCCTTGACTATAGCGTACGCATTTTCATTATGAAATTTGCAATTCCTCTTCATGAGACGACCTTGAAGGCACTTATTCGGCGATATCACGTGTATTCATCGGTATTACGGTGCCTACAATGTGTGGCAACACCGTGCTGTACTGACTCCTTTGAGATATCGATCTGCCCCAGTAACGTTTTCCCATTATTGAAATGCAGAAACAGGGTTACCCCAAAGGTAGAGTTAAACAAAATCAAGACATCGTACTTAGTCCAAAAAACAAAGCAGCTACTTAACAAGAGCTCCATTTTGTATAAATGGACTTCATTGCGCTTGTAACCGGGAGGAACTTGGCACTTAAGCAGACTGGGTGATCCCACACTCGAGTGAAATCGTGCAAATGTGCACGGGCCTCTCAAAGAAGCCCGCGCCTTTGCTGCCATTGTCACCGCCGAAATGCCTGTCTGGCAGCCGAACCAAGGGAACATCGCAACCGCGAACCTCTACCATACTTTCCACAAAGTGTTCTCTGCTGCGGCATCCCAAGCACACTTTCGAAATCGCCCGCAATGCGGCCATCAGTGGTGCCTCTATAGGTGGTGCACTACGCGTGGGCCAGAAATAAAGTTACTACCATGAATGCGTTGAGACATGCTGTCGGACACATCTAAGGGACTAATCTCGGTAGTTCGCAGTTAATGTATGAATTGAATATCTATAGATTTTGAAAGTATTTTCTAAGTGTAACCATTTCAGTCTCTTCTAGCAATGAAGCCAACAGGTAATGCAGCCAAAGAAAGCAAGAACTGCGTTATCTGTTGCCTTCGTGTGCTATCACTAAGCATTTGAGCACCGGAATAATCTGAACATTGGTACTCTGGAGGAGGAATTTCATTTATTTTCAAGGCTAGGTCCACCGATACCTAGCAAGACACTCCTGCTCGTGTAGTATGTCCTATTCTGTGTGCTCCGCGCCCAACGTGCTTCACGGTATACAATACGGCCAGTAGCGGTATGGCTTGCAGTACGCTTATGCTAACAACAGGAGTTCATGTTTCACGATAGTTTGCATCGATGTAAAATCTTTCAGATGTGCAAGTCTGCGTTTATCGAGTACCGGCACTCGCGGAGCTTCCAGTTCCCCCCCTCCCCCCCACCTGACCAGGACTGCATCAGGAGAGTTTCTATAGACGGCGTGCGGAGCTCTATCGCCATATGCCCCCTTCGCATATCATAACACTTGTACTGAGATTTTTTAGACTGGTGGCGCAGCTCAGAATGAGCAAAGAACGAAGATCGAACGGGCAATGAAACGGAAAGGAGAATACAGGGAGCGCTAACTTCCAAATGATGGTTTATTTCGTGAAACAGAAGGCTACTTATACACTCGGCGAACCGTGTGACATCAAGAGATTACACAAAACCAAGCAACAAAACCAATAGTAACCATGCGACAAAATATTCAGACAGGCTGTGGCTGAAGTCGGAGATACGCCAATTCATTGCTTGATAATGATAAGGAAGGTGAGCTTACACAAGCATGGCCTAGACCTATGATAGCCTTTGCTTCGATTATTTCTCTTGTGAGCTGATTACAACTACGACCTAGAATGACGCATTCCTCTAAGGCAGGTTCGCAACCACACGATTCGCAGTGCTGCGCAAGAAACCCGCCAGCTGTAATACAATTTTTAGCATTGTAACCATGTTCGTGCAGCCTGTCATTCAGACATCGGTCAGTGTGACCGACCTAACGTTTTACAGACTTTATGGAACAAAAATAAACATCACAATGTGTGCAATTAACGATCTTTTTTTTTGTGATTCCTATCACAGCTAGGAGGAGCCTCCTTATTTGTCTTAGTGATCTTGCAAATACTCATCAGCTTGTTATGGGCAGAAAACACTACACGAATATTCACTCGCTTGGCAATTTTCTTAAGGTTATGTCAGACGGTGTGAATATAAGGAATGATGCTTGTCCTACCCCTTGTAGTTGCAGGGTTATTTTCGTGCTGGTTGTCTTTTCTAAACTCTCTTGGAATCTGTTTTGCTACTGACACTTGTATGGACATGGGATAACCAGTCTGCGAAAGCCGTTCTCACTGAGAGGCAAAGCTAGGCGAAACAGTATGGTGGCACGACGTTTTTAAAGCATTATTTAGGCAAAGGTTAGCAATGCTTCTCTTGACCAACATAAAATGAGCAGAATGAAACGGAAGAAGCGGTTTGTTAGCACGAGGTTCATTGTCCCAACACGTGAGAATATCCGAATAAGCTAAGCGCAAATCCAAAAACCGGATCGTGTGATCCTGTGGGAGCCCGTAAGCAACGTCAAGAGTCGCCAGGCATTCTTTGACTACTGGCACTACCATGGCAACCTCAGTCTCAAAGTCAGCTGGAGAACACTCAATGCAAAACAAAAAATCGTCCATATAACGAAATATTTTAAAAACATTAGTGTGATTAAGGTTCGCTGACATGGGGACATCTAGGCGGGCTAAAAATAAATCACTAAAGAGCGGAGCAAGGCACGAACCGATGCATACTCTGTTTTTCTGCAAATAGATGGTGTCATCCCATGTAGTGAACGTTGACGACAAATAAAAGCTCATAAGTTCTAAAAAGTGATTACTAGACAGCCCATCATTATTCTGAAAATGGGTGACACCAAATTCATCAATTGTCTGCGAGATAGCTGACAGTAAGTCATTGTGAGCTATAGAACAGTACAGGTCCTTCACATTGAAGGAGAAAACTTTAAAGCCTCGATCAGTTGTCCTTTAAAAAGTCAATTACTTCATCGGTGTTGCGTATTAAAAACGGGTCATTCACAGGTAAAACGGCTAGCTTGGCTCGCAGAAACAGAGCGACAGACTTCTGCCATGTGTCCTGTTCTAAAATAATAGCCCTAAACAGGAGGTCAGGTTGGTGCGTTTTTGCGCTGAAAAACACCTCTAGGTGATCTAGTTTGCTGCTGGCAATTATTTTCAACATCTTGTCCAAGTTACATTCCCTGAAAAGTTTTTTAGCCTTAGCTTTTACCTCACTTAAGGACACTGTATCCTGTCGCTTTAAAATGGCGGAAATTGCCTGACCAGCTTTTGCATGAAAATTCCCTTCTGAGAGCATACAGAACCTGCCTTCTTTATCTGCCGGTAACACGCAAATCGAATTGTCACGCAGATAGTTAGTTACACGTCTCAAGGAAACCTTCGGAAGTGCCTGTCTAGAGCGTGATAAGGCCCGTACACCTTCGGATATCACGCGCGAAACATCCTCTTCCGCCGCGAACTTGGAAATCTGCCTCACCATTGAGGGCATCTCTTCCGGTGCTTTACTAGATTCCACCGCGAACTTAGGCCCCAACGCCAAAATGTTGTGGATGTGTTCTGGTAGGTCCAAGACTGAGGTTGCGATGTCAGTGCCAATAGTCAAAGAATGCCTTGCGCCCCTTGACGTTACTTACGAGCTCCCACAGGATCACACAATCCGGCTTTTGGATCTGCGCTTAGCTTGTTCAGATATTCACACTTGTTGGTACTATCAACCTCGTGCCACCACTTCTTCTGTTTCACTCTGCTCATCCTAAGTTGGTCAAGAGAACCATTGCGAATCTTTGCCTAAATAATGCTTTTAAAAAATCCTGCCACCATACTGATTCGTCTAGCTTTGCCTCTCAGTGCGCACGGCTTTCGCAGGCCGGTTATCCCGTCTCCATACAAGTGTCAGTAGCAAAGCAGATTCTTACAGAGTATAGAAAAGACAACCAGCACGAAAATAACCCTGCAACTACTCGGGGTAGGACAAGCATCATTCCTTATATTCACACCGTCTCGAATAAACTTAAGAAAATCGCCAAGCGAGCCAATATTCGTGTAGTGTTTTCTGCCGCTAACAAGCTGATGAGGTTTTGAAAGCTCACTAATCCGAATGAGGAGGAGAATCCTAGGTATAAGGAGAATCCTAGCTGTGATGCTTAGCTGTGTAGGGAAGCTATTCGAAAAAATTATCTACAGACGTCTAAACTGGTTCCTGGAAACTACAAAAGTTTACCCGGAGGAAATGACTGGCTTCCGGCAAAATAGGTCCGCAATTGATAATGTCATTACCTTGGTCTCATCAATTGAAGTAGAATTAGTCTCTGGAAGCATACCTACTGCATTATATTTGGACATTAAGGCAGCATAGGATTCGGTCTATCATAAAGCAATACTTGATGCTTTGGAAACCGTTGGTCTTGGAGGACGACTTTACGCATGGATTGAAGACTATCTTCAAGGACGCCAGCTTATCATATGTACCGCGAATGGCCCTACGGCGCTTTATGCCGTCGAGAAGGGAGTGCCAGAGGGAGGAGTGTTAAGCCCGGTACTATTTAATTTAGTCCTCATCCATCTGAGAAGAAACCTGCCCCGCGGCGTCAAAAACACACTGTATGCGGACGACATTTGCATTTGGAGCGCGGCGCGTTCCCGCAGTACCACCCAACAACGTCTCCAGAGAGTGCTAGCAAATATATCGGCCTACCTAAATCCAGGGGGTCTGAAATTGTCCCGCGACAAAAGCGTTGCCATGGCTTCCACGCGGAGGTGCATGGAAAAATACTTACTAGTGTTGGGTGGTCGTACCCTTTCATACGTCAAGACGCAAAGGTTTCTTGGAGTGACGGTCGATAGGAACCTCACATGGTCGCATCAAGTAAAAAAACTGAGTGAGAAGGTTTCCTCAGCGTCGCACGTATTCCGATTTTTAGCCGGATCACAGTGGGGCAGCACTGTCGATCAATGGTGCTCCTCCATAAGGCCTACGTCGACGGAACACTACAATATTACCTCCTGATCCTGCACAAAATGTCTCCCACAAGCAAGACAAAACTTGAGGCAGCACGAAACAACTACCTTCGCGTATGTCTTGGCCTTCCGAAGGGGTCTTCCCGCTCAGGAACTGTACCAGAAGCTGGATGCCTGCCTCTTGAAGTGCTATCTTCGCAGGAGACACTTCGGATTCTTCTCCGACACGTCATTCATACGAAGACTCATTTTTAAAGGATATTTCTAGAACCCGTGCTACATCTAGCTTTGGGCAGGCCGTCGGAAGCATATCTATTTCGATTCCTGCTCAGGCGTCACAAATTATTCCACGATACATTTCACCATGAACACTGTCCCCACTGGAAATCGTGCCATACATACCTGCAATCAGTGCGAAAAAGAAAATGCCTCAAGCAGCGACTTATCAGATAGCCTTGGAATATATGCACAAAAAATACGCAGCCGCAACGCACATTTTCACAGATGGCTCTACAACTCCACATCATTCATCATGCGGACTTTTTGTTCCCTCTACAGGGCAAGCATTCTCGTTTCGTCTTGAGCGTGCGACATCATCTACTCCAGCGGAGCTATATGGCATTAAGGAGGCCCTTGTGTATGTACTTCGACAGCAGCCGCCAAAGACCATGGGTGATTTTCACAGATTCAAAAGCAGTCCTACAAAGTATGGGAAACAAACACAAGCGTTGTAATAATCAACCTGCAGCATTTGACATTGCTTATCTTCACCACAGGGCTAAAATTGCTGGGCTTTGCATAAAGTTCCCGTGAATACCTGGCCATGCCGGCATTTTGGGAAATGAAAGAGCGGATGATGCTGCCAGAAATGGACTCTAGTACCACAAGTTCAAAAGAACATTTCTTACAAAGGCCGACGCTTCAAACATGGCAAAAATATGCCTATCAAGAAAAAGACCGCATCTGGAGTCTGCCGCTTCACCAAGATAACTTTCTGCCTTACATTGACCCAGAAATGAGGCCGAAAATTCCCCGACCAATTCCTCGACATTTAGAGACATTGTACCATCGTCTTCGACTGAACGTGGCATACACGAACAATTATCTGTACCACATAGAGCTTACCACTAACCCATACTGTCATAACTCTCGCAACTTAGAGGCAAATGAGCACATAATACTAGAATGCCCCGCGTACCGCGACGAGAGACAATTTTTTTAGCAACAAATGGACATGATTTGCCATGAACTGTTAACGTTACCGAGCATCTTAGGTCCAATGCCCGGCCCTTCAGAACAGCGACGGGTCTTGGATTCATTGTTCAAATACCTGTCAGAAATTGGTCTAATAGGAAAGCTTTATAGACTGCACATTTCATATAAAAAAGCCTAAATTCACCCTCCATGTCACCTGTAAATATTAGTATCAGGTCCACTCGGACATTTCATATTTATTTTTATTCTCTTTTTTCCCACTCTCCTCTGGAATCTTTTAATCCCATTCCCCATTGCTATACAGAGTAGCACGCCAGCGGTTATATACGCGCCGGCAAAAATATATGTTTTTCTCATAAAGAGCTCTCTCTCTCTCTCTCTCTCTGTAGCTGTGATAATAATCACAAAAAGAAGTTCGTTGATTGCACACATTGTGTTGTTTATCGTTTTCTACTCAAGTGTGAAAAACGTTACGTTGGTCAAACTGACCGATGTCTGAATGACAGGCTGCACGAACATGGTTACATTGCTAAAAATTGTATTACAGCTGGGGGGTTTCTTGCGCAGCACTGCAAAACGTATGGTTGCGGACCTGTCTTAGAGGAATGCGTCATTCTAGGTCATAGTCGTAATCAGCTCACAAGAGAAATCAACGAAGCAAAGGCTATCACAGGTCTGGGCCATGCCTGTGTAAGCTCACCTTCCTTATCATTATCAAGCAATGAATTGGCGTATCTCCGACTGCAGCCACAGGCTGTCTGAATATGTTGTCGCATGGTTACTATTGGTTTTGTTGCTTGGTTTTGTGTAATCTCTTGATGTCACATGGTTCGCCGAGTGTATAAGTAGCGTTCTGTGTCACGAAATAAACACACAGTTGGAAGTTAGCGCTCACTCTGTTCTCCGTTCTCTTTCAATACCCCTTCCACCTTCGTTTTTGCTATTTCTGAGCTGCGCTACAAGCCTAAAAAGTCATGATATACCAACTCGCGCAAACTGCCACACTTCTGTAGTGAGAGCACGGCGAACAGCACGATTAGTGAACACCATTCTACATGGCAAGGAAACTGAATTGCCAGCTGTCTCATAACGGTAAATTTCGATAGAGCGTGGTAATAGTGGCAGTGACAAGAGCAATTACAGAGGCCAACGAGTGCACCGTCTAGGCGCTTCTTGCAGTCTCATTAAGGCGCACTAAGGCAACGAAACCATTTCAATTGCTCCACCCCTACGCACGACACAAGTGTGCAGAAGGTTCGATTTCTAGAAAACACTTTCTTTTTTTCTTTGCCCATATTCAAGGTAACCAACGAAGCGCGAACACAGAATTCCTATACAGCATTGTGTTTATGTCTACAGCGTAAATATGTTGAATATGACGAACAGTCTTAGAATAGAATGCGCTAATGCTTGCCTAATAAAGTGAGCACGTTCAATTCCAGGTACGGTGCGGTGAAAAATGTCGCTCTCATTAAACACTGTGACGCCGTGATCAATAACAGCTCCTCTCCTCCTCCCCCACCCCCACGCTCAAAAAAAGGAAGAAGAAAGTACAATCTGCGGGGAAATAACGTTCGCAAATAAATCACGAACGATGCTATGACATAAGCAGAAAGTCTGACAGAATCGCTTCTGCATTTCAAACACTGGCCGCGCTTTAGAGTAAACAGGCCTGAATCGAAATTTGCGAGCTTGAACGTAAAAAAACAACAACAAGCTTTTTCTTTTCTTTGCTCTAGGAGGGTACACTCGGCCAGAGACCCTCCATCTGTCCCATCTCTTTATCGGTTGCCAAACAAGCGTGCCGTAGCATTCAAGTGAGACGAGGCGTGAAATCCCATGACGGCGCTGTTTTCTGGATGCAACTGTTCTGGAGGGCGTCTTTAATGGTCTAGACGGAGTGAGCGATGTCCTTAAACAAGCCTCCGGTAGAGCCGTGTTTTAAAGAACGAGAAAGCAAAACGTAAAATGAAAAGATGAGAACGGCCGACAGTGCATTGTAAAGAGTGAGGCATTCAATTCGCCGGAGCTTTATTATTTACTATTCTCCGTTGCTCCCCTAACGTATTGCACTCCACCAGAGATTGTTGAAGGAGATGTTTCCCAGCGTTAAATAAACCGCAAGAAAACCACACAAGTGTCCATAAGGAATATAAAAACCAAACGCTCTTGTTTTTCACGCGATGAAATGTGTGTTTTCTTTCCAGACTTCGTTTTCCGAGAAGTGTTCTTTACCGAATCTGATGGGCCAGGCGTTAGCTGCGAAGCCTGTGTGTGCGTTAACTTCAATAGAGTGCCAGTTAAGTCTTTAGGAGTTGATGGAAACCTCGACTCGCAAGCTCCGAGCTGAATGCGTGAGAAGAAAAGAGCTATTTTGGCCATAGAAAAAATGGTTACTAGCTCTAAAGTAACATAATTTTACCGACGGCGGAAAAGCATGAAACCTCACTCAGCGGCTGAGCCCCACTTTTTTTTATTTACGCAGGAATTGTTAAGCTTCAGCAGCAATCCTGAATTCTTGCACACTCGGTACACCATATTTATACTGGTCGCAAGAATGACAAGCATGAAATTACCGAAAACCTATTTTCTAAGAGCGTCGCGCAAAAGTGGCTACTGAACGTCGTATGCCCTAAGGCTGCTCTTTGTTTTTTTTATTTTTTTATTTGGTACTAAAACTGTTTTGTATAGCGTTCTGGGTTAGTGCCGCTTGGGTAAGAACAAGTAAATTTATCCTCTTGAGTGTTTAATTAACCTTATACTCCGCTGTTCCGATAGAACAAAACAATTTTCAGGGCTGAATGCCAAACATACAAAGATTATTCTACAAAATGTAGACTGACTGCCTATAAAAGCCCGAATATTTCATCAAGGGGATATGCAGCTTCTGAAAGCATCAATGAATGCTTCAATACATTACGTCCCACTTCAGTAAAAGTTCGCATGTGAAAAAGTAGCACAATAATTATGTTCATCAGCGGCACATCAATGACTTTTAATGTGACTTTCGATTTTTTACATCGTTCTTTTGCACTCTCTCATCGGTGATACTTATTTGAAGGTCCAATTTTAGCAGTTATCGGGCTTATGCGAATGTCTTGCCATATTATGCTATGAAGTCTCAAGAATAAATGTTGATTTGAGTGACAGCTCCGTGCTTTCTACGTTCCCATTTTACGAACGCACGTGGCGGATGCATTAACTGTGTTATCGGCGAATATCGCCGGTGGCGAAGTAAGGGCCTGGAGTGTAACTCTGTTACAGAGGCTCGTAAACGCAAGTTCTGGTAACATTTGCCACGCTCCACAAATAGCACTTCGACGATGAAGGTGTAAAAGAAAAAAAAACTGCAAGTTGACTTCCAGAGAAAGCCCACGTATGCGCTTCGGTCAAGTAACGCGGCAAAGGGACGTTGGGTTGTATACAACACCGGCCGCTTCCCCTGCTAGGAATGAGCGGCATAAAAAAAAGAAAATGCACAATTTTTGTCAGGTTAATGGCCCATTCGGCACAGGGCGTAAACGTATACCAGAGCGACCTCATTGCCTCACGTTTATGTCGCGAAGCCGGCTGTTGCGCCGCAATAAACTCGGAGCGTGCACGTGCAGTGTGGGGAGGTTCTGCTCAGTCTTCGCTCCACGCCTGGTTCTAAAAGGAGAAGGCACATGTTCGGTGCGGGTGTTGTTGCGTTGCACTGAAACAGCTGCAAAGGCGCTAATCTTACCCGAGTATCGACGTTAGCGCTGATGAGAGCAGGGCGTAGATGAGACAGTTGTTATTTTTTGAAGCAAGTGCTAGCCTTCTGAAACTCCGACTTTCACAACGCTTTTGTTGTCTTAAGGTCTGTGTCTGTTTCTATTTTTGGCTGACACTCGCACCATGAAAGCGTGCAGCGCAATGTATCTGCAGTCGCCACGTCTCTTTTAAAAGCGAAGCTTGCTTTGTTAACCCTGCCGTTCTTCCTCTGGTGAAGCTGCTGGCAGGGTGGGTGCGGCTGTTGCGGTCTTGCCGAATAGTTGTCATGCAGGACAGAACTACCATCTTTACTACCCTTGTTGGTGTTCAGGCTACTGGCTTTGCTTTCTGTAGAATTACTCAGTGATAAAACGTAAAACATATTATATATATTTTTATCCCCATAGCAACACGTAAACGTCATCCAGAATCCAATGTCATTATTAAAGCAAACTTTTCTAACTTATCTAAGCTCACTTTCCTAACCCATAGGCCATAACAGCGCCAACTCACTCTTCGAGAAGACTGCCGCGCGTTGATGATGCTTTCCATAATATGGCGCATACCCACAATGGGAGATTGGCCAAGAATCCGGCGGCACATATACCATAATTTAGAAGAATGAAGAAATGCAAGGGATGTGCAAGAGCACCCGTACGCGAGCCAGTTTTCATTACGCGAAAGACACAGAAAGGAAATTTGAAAATGAATAGCATTTCATTAACCGCTTCCCGCAAGCTTAATTTCACCAAGATTCCAAAATGTGCATTGGATATGGAGGAAGCATGAATGTTATTGAAAACAATCAGGATGAAAGCCTTCTATTTCATGCTTTTCTTTGTTACTGACATTTCTTCGTGTTTATTTTTCATTCTGTTTTTCTGTTACGTGTGTACGATAAACAAAATGCCGCACTCTTTATATATTGCCGACATGAGCTAATTGCACAATAGATTCGAATTAGGTGTGCAAGTACCATCGAAACACGAACAAATAGTTACAGAGCAGGTGACGCGTGACTTGCAAATATATATATATATGTGTGTGTGTATGTGTGTGTGTGTGTGTGTGTGTGTGTGTGTGTGTGTGTGTGTGTGTGTGTGTGTGTGTGTGTGTGTGTGTGTGTGTGTGTGTGTGTGTGTGTGTGTGTGTGTGTGTGTGTGTGTGTGTGTGTGTGTGTGTGTGTGTGTGTGTGTGTGTGTGTGTGAAGCGCCTGTAAGTTGCAGACTAAGTCTCGGGGCAGATATGCTACCGTATTGTCGCGTTAGCCGAGCAGAAGTAGGAGCCTAAGAGTCGCTTGCGTTCGTCAGGCGCGTGCTTGCAGGCGACGCTACACTAGTAGCCACGATATCATGATTAAGACGCGGTGCTCTAACGAGACCCCGAACGGGCCTGGGCCAGGGTCCTTCGGGGTCGAGCTTTCTTTCGACCCCGCTGGGCCCACGGGAGAGGCCAGCGATCGAAGGAGTCGAGAGGCGCGACCGTGCCTCCATGGCTGGGCACGGGGGAAGAAAGCGGCGGATGATTGGAATGACGCTTTGTCTCCGTCATTCCAGTGTGTTCCACACGGGGTCCCGGTGTCATCTTGTCTCGCTCCTGCGGCGGTCGGCGCGTGCCAGCTGCGCTGCCCCCTCGCTGAAGAAGACGCGAGAGGAGGGGATGGCGTGAAAGGAGGGGGGCAATGGCTGGACGAGGGCCTCAGAGACGGGATCGTTATCCTGGCGACGTTCTGCCTCGCCACTCTATCTGGGCCCGAGCACTCGACGCCCTGAGAGTCCCCGTGGGAAATGCGACGGATGTCCCACCGATGATTGCCGATTTCACGGAGCCCGCGATGGCGATGAAGGCCCCGCGCCAATGCGTGAGCACGCATCGCATCTTTTCTACTCTTTCTCTGGCCCGTCGGACGGCACAACTCGAGATTCCTTCAAGCCTGGTATGGACATTCGCGTAAGGAAAGCTTACTTGGGTGGATGGTATTGGATTAAAAAAAGTGCCTGCTTTCACGTGCTTATTACTTCTTGCATAAGTGAGCTACGGCGCTTCAAAAGGGTTTTCATCAGCCATGTGCGTGTACTAGTTCAGAGAGAAAGCGCATAGATGCTTTACTACCGCTTAATTATCTGGAGAAAAGAACTTAGAATGAGATTCCTGCACGCGTTGCACGTTTCCGAGAAAATTACATGTAGGAATGAATAACGTGCGAGTACCGCTGACATGAATGAATTCGCAGAATTTCATACTGAATACACGGTGTTCACATAATGCCCTCATGCATCCGGCGTGATTCGGTGGAGGCTTTGTACCTGGAATTGGTTATGCGTAAACAGTAGCATCAGCCGGTGAGCACAATTGTTGCTGTTTTGTTTTGAAGGAAAAATAGGCTCAAACGAGGTTTGTTAGAAGCCTCTGTTTTACCCGATTAGAAATCTCTACTTTCGACACTGCGATCAACGCAACAACCTCGAATATTTTCAGCACGTGTTGTGAAATTTCTTTTTATGCTGCAGTTACACGCCGCCATTTCACGCTCTCGTTATACGACCCTCTCAAGCTGTCTTCTATATCAGCTAGCATGGTTGCTGCTATATTATACTGAATATCCAGCACCGTCTGGAGCATTATTGAAAGAGTTTTGCATATTGTTCGAGCTTTTAAAGGCTGTAGGAAATGAGCACTGGTATGAGCAGCAGAGCTGAATTTCTAGCATTCCTTTCTTGAAGCCTTTATTACTGCTTTGAGGCTTTCAAACATAGTTCACAAATATTGAGCATGCAAAGATGTGCAAAAGATTTGCAGTCTGTTGCAGCAACGTACTGTCTAAAACACGTGGAACGTGTCTCTCAAAATGTAGAGTTCTCTAGGAGCTCATTGAAATGTGAAAAAAAGCATCTTTGAAAACAAGATCATTGTCCTTTCATGGCTGGGGGCAGGTGCTACTTGAGCCACAGTAAAACACCTTTTCCCCGCAGCTTAGATTACAAAATCTGCATTTTCACACTCTAACGTAACGGAATAATCGCCTAGTTATCCGCACACTTGAACATGTCGAGACACAACAACAAGTAAATATTTGCCAGTGAGATATGCAGTGCAATATTAAATAATGATGTCAACCTCAAGTGATGTGTTCAAGCTTGATCCAGCATGTAAGGTGTCCTAGGATGTTGGTAAGCTTGGCACCCAATTGGTTTGTTTTATTTCGCGCACAAATTATTGCTTTTTTTTACCATTTCCTTTAGATTTATTTTTTTAAATTCTACTTACACAACTACATTTTTCAACATTGCCGTGACCAGACGTTAGTTTGTTCACCCTAAACCCAAATAAGTGGTGTTTTTCTAAACAGCATCAACGAAGCGTAGCATACCACAGCTTTCGATGTGCCTTTCAGAATCACAATCACATTCTAGGTTATTAGCGCAAGTGTATTTTGTAACCTAACGTTATACAAGAGGAGCTCCCGAAATCATTGATTGAGACAGGATCTGCTGTACAAAGCGTATATAATAATATATAATGCCCTTGTGACAAAAATACTAACAAAAATTGGAAGTCAAGCGACCGCACCATTAGTTGAGGGCTGTATAATTATAAAGAATATCAGCTAAATAAAGGTGCTTTACCAAGAATATCGGGTGGCTAATAATTTATACAGAATGAAAACGCAGTACCGTCTTCAAAACGAAAAATGATAATTGCTTTCGACAAAGTGCAAGACCAACGAACCCCTTTGAAAATTAAAGTGTGGGATTTTGCGTGCAAAAACCACTTTCTCATTATGAGGCAGATCATCGTGGGAGGCTCTGGAAACTTCGATCAGCTAGGGTTCTTTAACGTGCATTTAAATCTAAGTGCATGGGTGTTTTCGCATTTCGCCCCCATCGAAATGCGGCCGCCGTGGCCGGGATTCAATCCCTCGACCTTGTGCTTAGCGGCCCAACACCATAGCCATTAAGCAACCACGGCGGGTAACGAACACCTTAAACGAACAACTACGTCCACTGGACAAAACAAAATGTGCAATATAGTACTGCTAAAAATAATAATATCGAAGTAAACGCAAACGTTATTCCAAAATTTGTGGACTTTCTGGTCACGTCTGCTTAATTACGGCAACATAGGGGCTCAGTTGCTCGTGTATGTGTATTGGCGAGTACACGGAACAATTGCATATGGTATGTTGCCACGCGAGCATGGATTTTCTACCGTTGGTGATAACACCTCGTCCGTACAGGGTGCTTGTGTTTAAAAGCACGTCGTAGAGCAATTACGCAGTTCTAGGGAGAAAAATTAAGAATTCTTCTTTTAAAGCCTCCAATTATCTCCTACTACGCTTTAACGGAACTTAACTTGCAAATAAGGGAGAACATGAGACTTTCGTAGATACGTACTGGGTTGAAGCATTTATCAGTGAGACGTCCTTCTTCTAACTCTTTACTCAGCTGTGTGTATGTTACGACACTTCATGGGATCACAGTTCTTGTGTTTATGTTGTTACCATTCCTGGATGACTGTTAGCACTCACCTGATAATAATGCTTTCGTGAAGCTGTATAACTACTCCCTAATACTTAAATTAGGCACTGTAACAATATGTAAATCTTCAAAGTCAAAATGGTACTTTGCGTGTCTCAATACCCTTTCGGTGATAGCCCGCCAATAGTTATTCGTCGTTAAAGATTACCCTTACAGTGGTGTACTTTCTTTGAATGCAAATACCTTTGTACTTTTCTCCGAAGGTGTTATATGTACTCTCTAAAATTATGTTCCTGAGACTGCATCCACGCACTTGCTCTTGCTTTTCCAACTTTCTAAAGTATTCTCGGCAACTAGTTGCAGCAAGAGCTGTATGCTGTAGCCGGAAGAATATACCATGGCTCTGAGATCCCCTTTAAATAATCAGAGGTCTTTGCTGAGGCGTCGAAGACTAGAAATCTTTGATGTGCATGTATGTTTGACAGATTCTACAGTGAGAACCTTCACTAGTTGCAGTTATCAAACTTGCGCATCTCGGCTAAATAATCTAAACTACAGAAAACATGGTAAATGTGTTGGCTCGCATGATTGGTAGATTAATGGAACTTGAGAAAACAGTGTACCGGCAAGACGTACGAAGCGGACAAACGAAGTGAAGCGGCGCTTAATTTTCCTTTTTTTTCATCCCGTTCTAGCATGGCTTTTACATTTTTGCAAGCACAGTAACCTAAAGAAAAAAGAAAACGAACTTTTTGAAAAGCTACCAAGGGAAAGAAATGCAACCACAATATCTTTCAAGCATTACTCTGGACAAGAAGATAACACTCATAAAGAAATCAAGACTGCAATATTAAGGCGGGTCTATGAGCGAAAGACGACACGGTATACTGGTTAAATAAACGGTTCTTCCAACACCCTACTTCCACTCGCCCAATAGCCCCGTCTCTATAAGCTAGAAATTTGGGCCGCAAGCATGCATTGTTTCCATTTTCTATGCAAACCTACATCGTGGAAAGTGATAATTGCGGCCATATTAAAGCTTTATACGCAATTTTCATGACATGAGCTCTCGTCTGAAATAACAGCAGCCTTCATTAGGTGAACTGTCCACTAGGTCCTCTCAACGACAACACAAATGTTGTTATTCATCGGTAGAGCTGTACAAACTATCTGCCCCCCAAGCCGTACTTCCGTACTTTCTTCAAGTAACGTCTTTAGCGCCGTATTACCCCCAATTCTTCAAGTGTTGCAGTAAGAAATTCGCAGCCAGAATTCGTACCCAGAGTGAAAACGAAGCGAATGGTAAATGACAAAGGAGTCAAACCGGCTCGTTAGTGAATGACGTAAGTTACGGTAATATAAAGAAAGAAATAATTCATCATCATCATCATCATCAGCCTAGTTACGCCCACTGCAGGGCAAAGGCCTCTCCCATACTTCTCCAACTACCCCGGTCATGTACTAATTGTGGCCATGTTGGCCCTGCAAACGTCTTAATGTCATCCGCCCACCTAACTTTCTGCCGCCCCCTGCTACGCATCCCTTCCCTTGGAATCCAGTCCGTAACCCTTAGTGACCATCGGTTATCTTCCCTCCTCATTACATGTCCGGCCCATGCCCATTTCTTTTTCTTGATTTCAACTAAGATGTCGTTTACCCGCGTTTGTTGCCTCACCCAATCTGCTCTTTTCTTATCCCTTAATGTCACACCCATCATTCTTCTTTCCATAGCTCGTTGTGTCGTCCTCAATTTCAGCAGAACCCTTTTCGTAAGTCTCCAGGTTTCTGCCCCATATGTGAGTACTGGTAACACACAGCTGCTATACACTTTCCTTTTGAGGGATAGTGGCATCCTGCTGTTCATGATTTGAGAATGCCTGCCAAACGCACCCCAGCCCATTCTTATTCTTCTGGTTATTTCAGTCTCATGATCCGGATCCGTGGTCACTACCTGCCCTAAGTAGATGTAGTCCCTTACCCCTTCCAGTGCTTCACTACCTATCGTAAACTGCTGTTCTCTTCCGAGCCTGTTAAACATTACTTTAGTTTTCTGCAGATTAATTTTCAGACCCACCCTTCTGCTTTGCCTCTCCAGGTCAGTGAGCATGCATTGCAATTGGTCTCCTGAGTTACTAAGCAAGGCAATATCATCAGCGAATCGCAAGTTGCTAAGGTATTCTCCATCAACTTTTATCCCCAATTCTTCCCACTCCAGGCCTCTGAATACCTCCTGTAAACATGCTGTGAATAGCATTGGAGATATCGTATCTCCCTGTCTGACGCCTTTCTTTATAGGGATTTTGTTGCTTTCTTTGTGGAGGACTACGGTGGCTGTGGAGCCGCTATAGATATCTTCCAGTATCTTTACATATGGCTCATCTACACCCTGATTCCGTAATGCCTCCATGACTGCTGAGGTTTCGACTGAATCAAACGCTTTCTCGTAATCAATGAAAGCTATATATAATGGTTGGTTATATTCTGCACATTTCTCTATCACTTGATTGATAGTGTGAATATGGTCTATTGTTGAGTAGCCTTTACGGAATCCTGCCTGGTCCTTTGGTTGACAGAAGTCTAAGGTGTTCCTGATTCTATTTGCGATTACCTTAGTAAATACTTTGTAGGCAACGGACAGTAAGCTGATCGGTCTATAATTTTTCAAGTCTTTGGCGTCCCCTTTCTTATGGATTAGGATTATGTTAGCGTTCTTCCAAGATTCCGGTACGCTCGAGGTTATGAGGCATTGCGTATACAGGGTGGCCAGTTTCTCTAGAACAATCTGACCACCATCCTTCAACAAATCTGCTGTTACCTGATCCTCCCCAGCTGCCTTCCCCCTTTGCATAGCTCCTAAGGCTTTCTTTACTTCTTCTGGCGTTACCTGTGGGATTTCGAATTCCTCTAAGCTATTCTCTCTTCCACTATCGTCGTGGGTGCCACTGGTACTGTATAAATCTCTATAGAACTCCTCAGCCACTTGAACTATCTCATCCATATTAGTAACGATATTGCCGGCTTTGTCTCTTAACGCACACATCTGATTCTTGCCTATTCCTAGTTTCTTCTTCACTGTTTTTAGGCTTCCTCCGTTCCTGAGAGCCTGTTCAATTCTATCCATATTATAGTTCCTGATGTCCGCTGTCTTACGCTTGTTGATTAACTTAGAAAGTTCTGCCAGTTCTATTCTAGCTGTAGGGTTAGAGGCTTTCATACATTGGCGTTTCTTGATCAGATCTTTCGTCTCCTGCGATAGCTTACTGGTTTCCTGTCTAACGGAGTTACCACCGACTTCTATTGCGCACTCCTTAATGGTTCCCATGAGATAGTCGTTCATTGCTTCAACACTAAGGTCCTCTTCCTGAGTTAAAGCCGAATACCTTTTCTGTAGCTTGATCCGGAATTCCTCTAGTTTCCCTCTTACCGCTAACTCATTGATTGGCTTCTTGTGTACCAGTTTCTTCCGTTCCCTCCTTAAGTCTAGGCTAATTCGAGTTCTTACCATCCTATGGTCACTGCAGCGTACCTTGCCGAGTACGCCTACATCTTGTATGATGCCAGGGTTAGCGCAGAGTATGAAGTCGATTTCATTTCTAGTCTCACCATTCGGGCTCCTCCACGTCCACTTTCGACTAACCCGCTTGCGGAAAAAGGTGTTCATTATCCGCATATTATTCTGTTCTGCAAACTCTACTAATAATTCTCCTCTGCTATTCCTAGAGCCTATGCCATATTCCCCCACTGACTTGTCTCCAGCCTGCTTCTTGCCTACCCTGGCATTGAAGTCGCCCATCAGTATAGTGTATTTTGTTTTGACTTTACCCATCGCCGATTCCACGTCTTCATAAAAGCTTTCGACTTCCTGGTCATCATGACTGCATGTAGGGGCAAAGACTTGTACCACCTTCAATTTGTACCTCTTATTAAGTTTCACAACAAGACCTGCCACCCTCTCGTTAATGCTATAGAATTCCTGTATGTTCCCAGCTATTTCCTTATTAATCAGGAATCCGACTCCTAGTTCTCGTCTCTCCGCTAAGCCCCTGTAACACAGTACATGCCCGCTTTTTAGCACTGTATATGCTTCTTTTGTCCTCCTAACCTCACTGAGCCCTATTATATCCCATTTACTACCCTCTAATTCCTCCAATAACACTGCTAGACTCGCCTCACTAGATAGCGTTCTAACGTTAAACGTTGCCAGGTTCAGATTCCAATGGCGGCCTGTCCGGAGCCAGGTATTCTTAGCACCCTCTGCAGCGTTACAGATCTGACCGCCGCCGTGGTCAGTTGCTTCGCGGCTGCTGGGGACTGAGGGCCGAGGTTTGATTGTTGTATTCATATAGGAGGTTGTGGCCAAGTACTGCACCAGGGTGGCCAATCCTGCTCTGGTGAGAGAGTGCATTACCGGTTCTGGTCACCGGGATCAGGCCGCACTCCAGGCCTGTTTGTGCAATTTTCTCAACACACGGTTTTTTTTTTGTATTTCCCGGTGGAGAATTGCGCGGGACCGGGATTTGAATCACGGTCCTCTTGCACTGGAGACGGATACTCTACCGTCCCCGCAGGAGTTAAATTAAAAATTGAATTATGGTGTTTTGCGTGACAAAACCACTTTCTGATTATGCACGCCGTAGTGGAGGACTCCGAAAATTTCGACCACCTGGGGTTCTTTAACGTGCACCTAATTCTAAGTACACGGGTGTTTTCGCATTTCGCCCCCATCGAAATGCGGCCGCCGTGGCCGGGGTCCGATCCCGCTACCTCGTGCTCAGCAGTCTAACACCATGACCACTGAGCAACCACGGCGGGTCCCGCAGGAGTTGTACGCCTCATTTAACCTACAGTGGTGCCCTATTTGATCAGTCAAGGTGGACCAATCTGGGCTCGGTTATACCGCATGGATGGCACTCGGCTAGAGAACCTGGTATTTATGACCTGCACATGTGTGGCCACACATAATTGAGGATATATAATTTTTTTTTTAGGAGGGTTTCCGTACAGTGATAAAAGGAAGGAAAATACATTAAAAAAAAAAAGGAACATAACATGTGATTTGAACTCGTGATCCTTCAATGTTGCCCGGAAAGGTAGCTCAGTCGGTTGGTTCGTCAAGCCAACGGTTGCTTTCAAGCGCCAAAGCTCCTGCTCCGAGCCTCATACTTATGTGGAAAGGGACCGATGTGGAAAGGGACCGAAGCCAATATAGGCTGCTCGACACTATCTCGCGCGTTTTTATAGCGAAGTACATCAGAACCGACTCGTCGTTCCACAACAACCATTTCCTGAGTGATGGCCAGATATATGCCGAATAACTTCCTGTCATTCAATAAGAATGTCTCTCTTTCATGCAGCCTACCAATTCGCGCTGTTTCGGTTTAGACAAAACAATTTATCATTCGAGGCGCACTTGCCAAGTTTGCCTCCAGTTAAAACTGCCTGCGATGCCTATAGTGCAGCTCTTATCTCGCTCAACATACGCAGTTCTATATATGTGCATCCGGTGCAATGCTTTCCGCTGTATCAGCAATTTCAATGTCATGGCCGATCATGTAAACAAAAGTAGCTGTTTACTATTTACAATATCCAGAATTGATCAAACGTGAAGTTGTCACCGGCATTCTGAGTGGTTGGAAGGCATAATTTCTTGGAAAAATGGCCGCCAGAGGAGCAGCGTGAACTCGAGCGGCTTTATACACTAGGAAAACTGCCTTAAAATATTTAGACTTGAGGGGAAGCTTCGTTAACAAACTATAACACGGCAATCAGCACTCGTATACGACGAGAGAAATTATTGAGACGTGGGAAATTCCCTTGAAATAAATCTGGTTTGCGAGACAAATGCTTGTATGTATTGAATCTCTTAAAAGATGAGGGGGGAAATATGCGCTCACCGAGAGGGCATCTTCAGCACGAGACCAGCGCGAGGCACCTTACTGAGATGTAGAGAGCTTCGCGGCCGGAACGAAATCTCCCCTCTCCGTCGGCCCAGAGTGGAAAACGCGCTTTCCGATCGCTCAAGGTTGCGCGGATATTGTATAGCTCTAGCGTCTAGGAAAAAGCTTAAACAGGTGCGGGGGCGCCACGCATAGCGTGGGAAGCTAGCCGCCGGAATAGCTATCTCAAGTACTGCTGCTGGCGAGGGCGAAATACCTTCGTGCAATTATAATAACCCTAATAGGACTTCTTTCAAAGAAAAAACAAAGAGAAGAAAAAGAAAAGGGAAACGGCTCAGAAGGCTATACTACGAGAGCTATGACTGATACTTTTCTATATATATGTATTCATCTCATCTATGGGATCGCATGCGCGCGCTGTTGGTTTTAAAGCGCAACCGTGGTAGGGAAACGGAAGGCGATATAAGCATGCGTGTCCATGATACGCACACGACAAACTGCCTTACAATATTTAGAATTGATATATATATACACACACAAAAGCCAATATAGGCTGCTCGACACTATCTCGCGCGTTTTTATAGCGAAGTACATCAGAACCGACTCGTCGTTCCACAACAACCATTTCCTGAGTGATGGCCAGATATATGCCGAATAACTTCCTGTCATTCAATAAGAATGTCTCTCTTTCATGCAGCCTACCAATTCGCGCTGTTTCGGTTTAGACAAAACAATTTATCATTCGAGGCGCACTTGCCAAGTTTGCCTCCAGTTAAAACTGCCTGCGATGCCTATAGTGCAGCTCTTATCTCGCTCAACATACACAGTTCTATATATGTGCATCCGGTGCAATGCTTTCCGCTGTATCAGCAATTTCAATGTCATGGCCGATCATGTAAGCAAAAGTAGCTGTTTACTATTTACAATATCCAGAATTGATCAAACGTGAAGTTGTCACCGGCATTCTGAGTGGTTGGAAGGCATAATTTCTTGGAAAAATGGCCGCCAGAGGAGCAGCGTGAACTCGAGCGGCTTTATACACTAGTAAAACTGCCTTAAAATATTTAGACTTGAGGGGAAGCTTCGTTAACAAACTATAACACGGCAATCAGCACTCGTATACGACGAGAGAAATTATTGAGACGTGGGAAATTCCCTTGAAGAAATAATTAAATAAAGCCAAATAATGATGCTGATAAGTAACAGTAACAGATAAATAATGATGCAGATAAGTAACAGATAAGATTCTGTTAAACAAACTATGTCAAAACACAGCTTGTTCAGCAAGAGGGCACTTAAATCCAGGGCTTTATTTATTTATTTTCCTGTGGTTTACTTATTTGTTCGCTTTTTTTATTTACCCCAAGCATAAGAGAAGTACGCATGCCTTGATATGTAGTGTTGCCACCCACATCTATCGTGATAAAAATGGAAGTTTTCATTCACTTAATCAAATCTCGGAGATTCGTTCGCCGATTATAAACATGATGGCGGTCATGCAACTCAATCTGCTTCGGCATGGACAGTTAGGATAGTTGGTGAGTGATTATTAGGAAACTAGAGCGCTGCAATGACAAATCAAGAAGAAGAAAGAACAGATACATATATACTTTTTTTAAATTCCTCTTTCGGGTCCGTCGTCACTCTAATTATTTCCCCAATAGTCAGTTCGCCTACTTATTTTTAGGAGTAGAAGAATAAAGAACATCATGAAGGAGATGGAGGTTAGAACTTCCGTCAGAAGTTTTCCGGCAAAAAAAAAAAAAAACGCCAGCAGACGTCACAGCCCATCTCTTCCTGGTGGTCCCAAAAGCAACATACTCTCGTATCCCCTGGCAGGCGCGGAATAGCAATGAACAACGGCTGCCGCCGGAACTAATACTTCTGAGAAGGTTTCTCGCAAACACATCCCAGAGAAACTGTGATTGCACAGCCAGCTCCGGCAAGCCGTTTGAAAGAAAGAACACAGGCCGCACACACGTACAAGCACATCATATCAACAGGCAACGTGACACGCCAAGGAGTGAATACACCCTGCCAGACTATTCCGACTGCATTGAGCTACGCGTCGCAGAATTTCTTTCGACTGGGGAACAAATAACCACCACGACGAAGAATGCTCAGAAACGCTCCTAGACGATGAAGATAAGGAAACGGAGCCTATGCCAGGACCAAGACGTAGGGAGAAACGAAGGAGGGTAGCGAACAAGTACCAGGAAGAGAATCTTCGTGCAGCGTTGCTCCACTGAAGACGTTTCGGGTTTCGCGTATCGATTCTCGATCAGCCCCGCTGCATTCGGTTGCCAGCCGTGCAGCGCACGCATTCCGATACTGCCTCGCCGCCGCCGGTCGGTAAGTTGCGCACGGTTGGTTGTGTGCCTCGCATTACGCTTTCAAGCTGTGCCGACCGAGAAGAGAGACGACGCCGCTGACGACGTGCTCTCTCAGGAGCGACGCTCCCGCGGGCGATGGTTGTGAAACGACGAGAGAGCGTCGAGCGGCCCGTTTTAAGGGAACGCGATGATTACCGGCATGCCGCTCTCGGCGACTGCACGCAACTCAATGAAGACGAATGCCCCACGGCTCGTCTTGGCTGTGCGAAATGGCAGCCAGACAACGTCGCGGGCGTGCGTCAAACGGGGCAGACACGCCGTGCACGGAAGACATCACGCATGGCTTGCCGAACACTTTCGTTCAGGGTCGCGTTCCAACGGAGCACTCCGCAAGCGGGTACTATGCGGGATACGAGAATGCAACCCCAAGCTGTCTTTCGTACATTGGGAATTCGATTAGAAACCCCATTGGAACTAACGACAAAAGGAAGGATGTTCCCGAAAATTGGTTTCCAGACAAAACATGTGGGCCAGTCTAATGACAAAGTAGTTCTTTCGGACTGAAATTAAGTGTCAACTGATTTTTTTTTTCGACCGTTGGATACAAGTTACGCGTGCGTTGAAAACAAAAAGTCATGCTCTGTAGATCTTAGAAGTTTGTGAGGCCATCTTAACTTAAGAATTCGTGTGAACACTACGAGAAAGAGGTCTTTATTCAGGATGTTTTCTAAGAGTGGGTTGCATTAGGAACTTCAAATAAAAATAGGGCTTCAACTGGAAAACGTATAAATGGTCCTTATTTTAATATAATTTCGAAACGTGTTTTAGGTGTCTAATTCCGTATAGTAATATAAAATGTGCTTTCTTTTTCTTTTTATCAATGTGCGTATGCTTAAGCTAACAGCACTCATTTGCGTGCCCTTTGCATGACCCCAGTAGTTTTGACATCCCAGTTACATGACCTAGGCTGGTGCCAAGCCTAAAATATTTCAACGATATATAAAAATGTAAAAGAAAAATTCTCCGACAATTGCGATACCTCCTAATGCGAAATTTGAGCTGAGCTCTATATGTGTTTTCATTTCACATGTCAATATGTTGTACTATGATTAGGCACATGGTTTTTATCAGGAAGAGAACGCTCGGAGTAGCGCAGCTGGCGCGGACAATCTGTCTCGCGCGGTATATTGCAAGTGTGGTGAAGTGTAACGCGACTGCCTCGCTAATCGGGAGATCGCGAGAGGCAACGCCTGGGTGCGATTCACAGCAGCCGCCATGCAACTCATGCAGTGCTTTGTTTCCAGACGACACGCGCTACTCTGACGCCATATCGTAGCCATCATCGCCACGCACTTCGGCTTGCCGGCACTACCCTTTTCTTTGTACGCTTTCGTTCCAACGACGACCCTTCATCGTGGGGAAATTGTGCCACCAGTGTCAGCGGCGACAACACCTAACGGAGCGCCACATCGGACCTTACTCGTAGCCGCTCACCATCGCCCCTTGTAGAACAGTGATCCCCATCCCACGCGCTGGTACCGTAGACTAACTTCAGCAGCTGACGCCGCGGACGAGCCTAGCCTTCCCGCACGGAACACCTATCCTCCCAAACTCACGCTACCCTGGCCCCCCTTCGGAAGCGCAGATGAGATCGACCACGCGGCTGCAGTTTCCGTGGCTGCCGACAACTCAGCGCATGCGCAGGCCGTTTCCACTCCGCCTCCTCCTCCACTTTTCTGCTCGCGCGCTCTTCTTTCATCTGCCGCTGCGCTCCACGCTCGCTCGGTTCGTTCGCTCAACGCCGACGCCCAACGCAAGAACGTGCGCTTAAAAGTTGCGCTCTAAAAGGACGATGCTCTCCTGCACTTTTTGAAATAGGATTTAACGTCACCTGGAAGCGGTATAGTCAACCAATGCAAATCATTCGGATACTTGAGATTTTCAGTTCTGTCCGTGCTCCCTTTCTCTGCTGCTGTCCTGAGAACGTAAAAAGCTTTTGAAATAGGCAGTATTATAGTTAGTGGTGACGTTTGCATGGGTTTCAGACTTGCAATCTTCAACTGAGAGTCAGATATGTCCACCAGTTGAAAAACGCTTTAGAGCGGCTTAGAAAGAAAGACGGAACTGCGAAGTACGTCTACACACTCGTACTTATTGCGTCCGCCTACACTCGATTACTGGTTGCGCTACGGCATTGCTATAGTGATGCTGCTGTTACATGGAATCAGCGCACGCAACCAACAGAGTCATCCTTATCTTTAGCTACAATGCGAAGAGTTAATGGCTGTTACGAAACATACGTGGTGTCTGAAGATTCTTGCATCTACTGTCTCAAAATACCTTGCGCAACTATCTCTCATCTCGGCTCCCTGCATTCGCGTGCACCACCATAAAAGAGTGACTGTCAAAGAAAGGTCCGCGTTGGAGGTAAATGTAAGAAAATGCCTTTAAGGGAGCAATGCCTCCCTTCTGCTTTGCATCTAACTCGGAATTTTCTTTCTTGTGAACTGGCAGTAAAAAGGGATTTACCAACAGGTATTTCAGAACGTACTTTTTATTTTAGTGTAGAAGTATGTGGTAGTTTTTTATGGTAGGCCATAGGGAGCAACAGCCCCTTCTTTCTTTCTTTTTTTTGCATTCCGTGAGAGCCATCTAGAAACAGACCGAACTAGTGAAAATTCAGTGGTTGTCGTTGAAGCTAAAGACGTTTATGATAAATTGCAGACGTTTATTGTGCCACATACACGAAAGAGGTGGTAAGCGCTGCATCGCGATAACAATAAAACGTGACGTGTTGCCGCGCAACGCTATAAAAATCTATACGCCAGACATCGACATTCTGAGAACAGCAGAGATCACAAGAGAATGCTATAGTATACTATACTATACTATGGTGTATGCAATGCTAGACTAGTGCGGCACAATTATTGGTATCGTCTCACTGTCTGAGCTGTGGTAAAATGCTCCCGCCACTCCAACTAGCACAGCTTCGCACTTTCGGAATAGCATATGTAACCATTAGATGATTTTTTAGTTGAGCGTTACAATACCTCACGGAAATTTTCTTTGTCACCGCAGGCCACCGACATATACGCTGTACTTTCGCACTAAAGATGTGCGAAAGGACATTTTACTAGTAGGGCAGCAGACTAAAAACTTCAATATATTGCTAATTCCTTGGCTCCTTTGTTCATTTTAGGTAGTTCTTGCGAAGCATTTACGTTTTTTGTTCTGACTGTGCGCCCAGCTTCTCTGTGAAAGTAGGAGATTGTTCTGGAGTCCGCATGAAGCAAAATAAAAAAAATAATAAATAGATAACTCTTGAAGGATGTTATACTATGTAGAAGCAAGTTCTTTTTTTTTTTTACAGCGAAGCTGTTTACGGCTAGCCGATTCGTTCGCTCGTCCGTCCGTCTGTCTCCTGAACGCCGAAAACTCCTCCGGCGCAGCCCCATGCGTATGCGCAAAAAAGAGAGAGCGAGAGGAATTAAAGAGGAATCCGCTGTCAGATCTAACGATTTAGATGCCATTGTTTTAGAAAATTCGGTCGTTTAGGGTGACCTTATTTGTTGCTAAGATTATATTTAAAGCACAACAAAACCCTTACTTCATTTCTTTTTCAAAAAAATCTAAACAAGAACGCTCAGTTCATACTATAAAAACGATATGTCCGGCAAATGTTCCTTGTATATAATAAGTTTCCAACAGCCTGCATGATAGATATCCCACCAATTTGACATGCGAATAACGACGCCAACACGCGGAACCTTCGGGAAGTTATGTGGGAACTAATCTTAAGTTTTAATCAAGTAGCCCGACGAATTTTGGCTATTGCACCTAATATATGCTCATCCCTGACTCTACGAAAAAGTCTTTTGGGCATTTGGCGTTTAAAAATTCGTTAACCCCAACAGTCACCCTTCTACGCCGTCACCATGAAAAATTCCCTATGCAGGTCATCATCATCATCAGCCTGGTTACGCCCACTGCAGGGCAAAGGCCTCTCCCATGCTTCTCCAACTACCCCGGTCATGTACTAATTGTGGCCACGTTGTCCCTGCAAACTCCTTAATCTCATCCGCCCACTTAACTTTCTCCTTAATCTCATCCGCCCCCCCCCCCCTGCAACGCTTGCCTTACCTTGAAATCCAGTCCGTAACCCTTAATGACCGTCGGTTATCTTCCCTCCTCATTACATGCCCTTCAACATGCCCCCCATTTCTTTTTCTTGATTTCAACTAAGATCTCCTTAACTCGCGTTTCTTCCCTCAACCGATCTGCTATTTTGTTATCCCTTACCATTACACCTCTCATTCTTCTTTCCATAGCTCGTTGCGTCGTCCTCAATTTAAGTAGAACCCATTTAAGTAGAACCCTAAGTAGAACGCTATTCAGGTATCTGCAGCTAAATCTGCAGAAGTGTTAGATAAGTCATATTATTCAGCCCCATTCACGAAAGCTTGCGGCCTTGTCGATTGTGTTGAAAATAATGACGCGACATGTACTCGATTGTCAGAACGATATTACAGAATCTGAGATATCTCCTCCACAGGTCCAGTTAGGTGAGGTGGTCTTTGATAGACGACATAGAAAACTGCAGTGCAAGCGCATGACAGAAATCAATACAATAATTTGTCATGCCTACCAGGCTACTTCTGCTTTACATAATTTTTTATTCAGCTCGAGTACACGCGCAGCCTTTTGACGGCCTCTCTACGTGATGCGAGAACGTGTTGCGCCCGTTTCGCTTCCATAAAATATCCACGGGCGAACATCGTTGGCCCTTGAATCATAGCACTAGTAAATTAAGTTAAGTAAACGGCCTTTTGAGCCGCAAAGTAGTGCCATTGAGTGAACTGCCGTTCTTCTTAATGAAGTAATAAATTAAGGTGAACAATATCTGTGTGCAAATCTATAGCCCTTAGGCATCTCTAAAGCAAAAAGACCTGTTATTATATTACCGCATGATATTCAGTGACGTCATAATAAATATATGACACAACCAAGTTGTTGCAGCACCTTGGGTGCCACAACATTGTGTTTTCGGAACAGGCAGTCCTGGAACACCGACCTATACAATCGTCACACCACAACATGGTGAAAGCACTCTTGAAATTTTTACGTTCGAATGACCTATTGGAGACTGTAATTCTTATGGACGTTCACGACCTTCCCTACATTTTTTTTTCGTTTCCTTGCGTTTTCTCTCCGCTGTCCTTCCCGTCTTTCATTTCTCCTTCCCCTAGTGCAGGGTAGCAAACCAGAATCTCATCCGGTTAGCCTCCCTGCCTTTCCCATGCCGTTTATCTCTCCTAAACATTCGCAAGGCTGCTCCACCTCATTTTACCTGATGAAGTAATTGCTTTGTTTCCTGTACCATACGCGTGATGTTTTTCTTGTATTGTTTCATGTGAGACCGACATGTCATAGGATTAGTTATAAATCAAACTGCTTTCACCCATATTTGAAGGAGAAAAACCAGTTAAACACAGTATGGACAAGAGGAGAGGTTCACACCAGAACGACTGGTGGTGTGATCTTGTCCTTTGTGTTTTTGGCTGGTTTTTTCCTTCAAGTATGCACCAACTGGCCCAGATTTCAACCCTTCTTCACCCATATCTTTTTCTCTCATTCACTTCATAACGCGCGCATGTTGTAGCCCATCAGGTAGACAAGTGAAACTACAGTGTGACTGCACTCGCCATGATGGCTCAGTTGCTGTAGCGTCGCGGGTGCGAGTCGCGGCCCCGATGGCCACACTCCGGCGCGGGCAGCGGACTGTGCGATGACTCTTATAAAAACCCAGGTGGCCAAAATTAATCGAGAGGCCTTCGATATACAGCGTGTTTCGTAATGCGCTAGGCAGTGCTGGAGCGTTAAACTTCATGTAATGAAAGAGAACAGAGTGCTTGCTTGATTTCTAGGTTATTGAGAATTATAGAAGATACGCTTCCCCACTGGTCTGTCCAGAACAGCGTTGCTAATATGCCGGGCAAGGACTTGTCGTTTACGCAAGAGAAATGACACCGTCCTGGCACATTCACAGCGTTCTCGGCCATGCCATGCATATTGTAAGAGCAAGGTTTACGCTAAGTGAAGTGGGATTTTTCCATTTATTTACATGTGAAACGCAGAAATGTTCTGATTAGACAACTGCTGCACCGACACGAACAAAATATACTGCATTGAAATGATAAAGCCAAATTCTACCAACTTCTAGATGGAGAAAATTTATTCATTGACAAAGAGGATTGATGAAAATTGACTTAAAGAAAAACGAAGTGCTAAGGTTGCAGCGTTGTAACTTCACACGAGAAATAGATATAATAATTGTGCAAACTATGTCCGTTATACAGTGTAATCACAAGTAATTTGAGATATTTCGTTTAGGAATTACATGAAATACGAGTAATTAGATAACTTACGCGACTTCTGCAAAAGCTCTATTCGTGTACAAATGGTTTATTTGCCCCATATTAGCGGTAACCTATTCATTTATTTATTTATTTATTTATTTATTTATTGCGACGTTGCAGAGATTAGTTTCGAAAAATCGGTAGATTCTACCTTCTTCGTTTAAATCTGGCAAGTTTCATCAAAATTTGTTTAGTAGATGAGAACAAAATTATATTTCCGCTAAAATACATATATGTAAGAGCTCCCTAAATACGGCTTCCTACTGAACAAAACCGTACTGCGCTGCTTTACACATGATCTAGCGGAAATGGTGTGAACACATTATTATTTGCTTTTTCTTAGGGGCAGACTGCTTGAATGATTTTTCGTATGTTTCATATCGTTCCCAGAAATTTGTCAATATATACTGCTTAATATGTGTCTCTTCTATAGAGTTTCGTTTTATCGACATTTGCTTCGTATGCTGTGCGATATATTTCATTGACGCCGTGTATTTTATGTATATGAGCGTGTACTGCGCATGTTTAATTTTAGACCCCTAGAAGTACAGCAAAAAAAATCATGTTTGCTTATTCTTGTATAAACTAAATCACAACGATTTCTCCCATTTGCGGCTTTGTCACCTGTAACGTTCGGTGTGCCTCGCCTAGACTTACGTAATCCGAGAATTTTCTACGTGAATTCAGCTTGCACCTCTAACGTTATCACGCGTCTTGTAACACAACAAATTACCTTGCGTTATGATATTGATATTTTTAGCTCTTGTATTTGCTCTTCATCTGACTTCTGTTCTTGAATTATATAATTTTTGTTGCATCTGTTGTTTCACTGTTGTTTCAGGTGTACTGTTTTGTTTGCTGTTCCTGTTCTTCCTGCTACGCAATTGCATATATACTAATACGTGGAGCCGTTATTGGGCACTTAAGAATGAAAAGATATGAAAATAAGTCCATGTAAAGCTATAGAGAGCCACCTTCATAGATTCTACAGCTTCGCGATACCTCTCCAGTAAAAAAGGTACACCGCTATCGCTACAAAATATTTCTGAGATGCACACTCACGCAAGAAAGAACAAACTTTGAGGAAACCGCACCGACACTACCAACACTGAACGTCGAAGAAAAAAGCGAAGCGAGAATCACCTGTGGTTTGGTCACTAGGTAGCGTAGAACAGAATAAAAAACTAGCAAAGTCACTCAGTTATGATGCAAATGTTGCAGGCGTTCGCGAATTCTAAGCCGGCGCCGACATCAAAACAGTGCCAACGTAGGAAAAAGTAAGGAGAGAAAAAAGAAAACCAGAACAAAACATGCACGCGAGAAGGCAATCACGGCGTGCTAGCCACACAGCGTGGTCTTTCTCAGCGAGAGAGAGCATCCATTTCAACGCATTGCCGGCTCTGGCCGCGAGCGTGGTGCATTTGGAAGCCGAGGAATAATATAACAGGAGCACATGGAGTTATAGACGCAACCAAAATTCAACTTCTAGAAAAAAAGAAGAAACAGAAAGAAAGCCCATGTGAACAAAACGAGAGCAAATAACTTTATCAATCTCTTTCTATCTCTCCTTTTAGCTCTGCCTGGCTATAGTAACCTCGCTGTTCTATTCCGGCGACTACTGCTTTTTGATGCTTTCGGCCGGCAATATCAGCCGCAGTCAAATGCTAGTCAAATGCTATGGCGGAGACCGGCTTACGCCCGTCCCCGGCGCACGCTGCTCCCACAGTGTACGGGGTCCCCCCCACCGGACCCGTCCCGTCCCTTTTAATCTCGCTGTTTGGTTTATTTTTGCGCATTCGTATTCCGTGCCTGCGGGTTGTCACGCTGAATTCCCCGGGGCCCGGTGCAATCTCTGAAGTTCCCCATTCGTTCTGCGGTTTCCTGCCCCCCCCCCCCCCCCCCGCCTTCAATTCTCTATCTTCATTTGTTTTTCTTTTGTCTTGCATCTTACCCAAACCGTTTCGCTTCTCTTTCTATTTGCCGCATTATACAAAATAAACCGCGTAGGCGTTCCATTTCTGCAATTATCTTCAACTTGGCGTGCTCTTCTATGTGCTCTTACGTTCACGCTCGTATACTGACGTTTCCTTGATTTTCTTGCGCGTTCTTTTCTTGATAGTCACGCGCCGGCGCCTTACTCTTTCCCCGTCGTCTTTGCCGCTTTAGTTTTGCATGCGTGAAGGCTCCGCTGTGAGAAGCACTGGGACCACTTTTAAAGAGTTCTTCGCGCAGGAAAATTCATAGTTTTTATTTTTTCTTGGCTCGAGCCTTCCTTTCTTTAATCCGGCTTGGTAAACGGAGGGAGCGCTGTACAAGCTCCTCTCTAAAGACCACTTCAGTTGAACTTGTCTACAGTATGCCTAGTAAAGGAAGGAAAAGAAACTTGAGAGAAAACAGGACAAAAAAAAAAACGGAGACCTTTAAGCGTTCTAGACAAAAGCAGAGATAAGGCTGGTGTCGAAGTTTAAGCAAGTTGGCTCCTCTTCGTCTGGGTACTGACAGAGGAAGGCTGTCTTGTAAATAAATCAGAATCCCTTCTGTTCTATATATGAACTACATCAAATGTTTTGCCAATGAAAGCAGTAGCTATCCCACAATATTAGCTGAAGCAAAACATGTGAGAAAATATACAAGGGCCACAATTTTATGGTTTTGTTTATTATTCTCTCTTTTTGGTTTTTGTTGGTCTCCAGCATGAATATTTAGCCGCCATCTCTGTAATCTCAAACTTCGTTGTCGCACGAGTTGATTCGTAACGAAAAGAAAAATAAAGAAAGAATACATAAGAAAGTGAACGCGTACAGAAAGGGGATCATATCATCTGATCACGTGAAATCTTGGGGCTCTAGTACGTAAAACTATTACAATCTGTATTTCTTCCACTTTACTAATGTCAAATTTACGTATCCCCTATGCAAGCATCAGATGTTGACCCGCAGGGTTGTATGAACAGCCCAATCAAACGCTCTCCTTTTTTATAGCAGGTAATTTATGATTGCTTTCAAAGAGAATAGTATTACCTACCTTGTCATATTTTTCTTATCAAATTGGTTGACAGGAGGCGAGAATCTTGCAGAAGGGGAGAGGGCTTCGGTAAGGCAGAGCCAGCGCAGTAAAAATAGATACCAGGATGAGAAGTGTAGTGTCGGCGTCAGCGATTCGCGCTTCCCCTTGCTTAGTTTGTCGTTGCTGGTGGAAAATCATGGTGGCGCGCAATGGAAACATAAAAATGCCACGTAAAACGGATTCTCAGCGAAGGCGAGTTAGCACAGGGATGTCATATGGGGTGTGAAAAGGCACCACAACATTATACTAGCGCTCAAAAATATTTATTATGCGCAAATAAATATATTATCCTCGGCAGTTCTGAGTAGCTAGTGCCAGAGCGATTGGCGAATAGGCATCTCGATCCTATTCCTTTCTGAAGGGAGCATTATCCGGTTATTCCGAAAAAATTCAGTTTTATTCGCCTTATTAATGCATTTTAATGCACACATGTCATTTTGACGTGGTGAGTTTTCTCGGTTTTGTGGCGCTGTGTTGTAGACACGCAAAGTGGGCGCAGGCCGAAAACATTTTGAGCAATCGCAGAAGGCTAATGCTGAGAAGTGCGTAGAAGTGGAGTGAAGTGTTTTTTTTTTCTTAATCCCGCATAATCAGTGTACACACGTCATACCAGATGGTGAGTTTTCGCGGTTTTTGTGCCGTGGCATGACAGACAAGCGAAGTCGGAGTGGCCCAAAACATTTTTGGCCAATCATGAAGGGCTGATTGCAGAAACGGTATAAAACAGTTTGGAATAGTTTTACGTTATAGAGGCCTAGATCATGCCCCACCGTATGCTCTGAAAAAGTTCGTAAAGTGTGCGTTAGAGCTCTTTAGTTTAAATGTCATAATGAGTGGCCCGGAAACAATGACAGGCCTCTAACTTCATTGTCTGTTTCAGAGATCCTCGGGTCGAACAAATTGAGCCAAGAAATTTGCATTTTATTTGTAATTTTCAGGCTACCGCTTTTAGTAATTTGTTGTTTTCAATATACGTGTTTGTGAAGCACATTCCTCACGATGTAATGCGGTGTAGTTGACGTCTATAGAAATTATATTTTATTCTAAACTTACAAGATAGCCTATAGGGAGGAAATTAGTAAAAAAAAAATATTGGGGCTCTTCCATTCAGGGACCTGCCCACATGCCTGCGTGCGAATGGGCGTGCTTGAAGGACCCGTTGCAAGACCTCGTACTGCGAGTGGTGACAGAGTCCGGCTAACCATATCTAAAGAGTAAAGAAGCACTTTTGAGAAAGCGGCGAAAGAGGGATGGGTGCCCCGGTTACCTACGAGTTTTGCGCAAATAAGAGAGAAAGGTGAAAATGGAAAATAGAGATGCTTTTAATTTTCCCACTATATATTCGTAGGTGGTCAACTGTACGTGCCCTTTATATGACCTACTGAGACTAGCTGCCGTTTTAATAGGAGGACATGTCTTTGCTAAGTAACATTATTTCATCCACTTCAACCTATTTAATCGTTTTCTTTTTCTTGGCAGTACGGTCGGGAAGGCAGTAAAATTATTTGTTAAACGCGCAAAAGGAAAACTCTGCCAACCTCTCTTCCTCTGCAGCCACGTGTACATGTAACGTATACATGTATTGAACAATGAAGAAGACTTAGAATCCTCAGCTCTCAAGGCTATACAGTATAATGTTTCGACAAATATAGCCATGGGCGACTTACTGCTGCCTAATCTAAAGAGAGACAGAGAAGAACAAAAAAAAGAAAAGTAGTGGCAGGCAGTTCAACCAGAAGCGCGTCCGGTTTTCTACCACACACGGAAGGAAAGGGGTTAGGGATAAAAAGAAAAACAATATGGAGAAACAATGCTGAAGCTTCATCCAGAGGTGCACATCGACTCCACAGTTGATCACTGCGGTGATTCGATTTCTGAGCTTGAGTAATTGGTTCTTGTCACTGGGCTTCATCGCATGGGGAACATTTGTGAAGTCTGTGCAGATATAAATGTGTGCCTGGAAACCTACTTCCCAACCATGTTAAGCATTATAAGCCTGCTCCCGTATTAAATATTGCGTCAATGTACCACGTTCTAAACGACATCATCATCAGCGTCATCATCATCATCATCATCATCATCCTGGTTACGCCCACTGATGGACAAAGGCCTCTCCAATACTTCTCCAACTACCCCGGTCATGTACTAATTGTGGCCATGTTGTCCCTGCAAACTTAATCTTATCCGCCCACCTAACTTTCTGCCGCCCCCTGATACGCTTCCCTTCCCTTGGCAGCGGACGGCAGAAAGTTAGGTGGGCGGATGAGATTAAGAAGTTTGCGGGGACAACATGGCCACAATTAGTATATGACCGCTGTAGTTGGAGAAGTATGGGAGAGGCCTTTGTCCTGCAGTGGGCGTAACCAGGCTTACGATGATGATGATGATGACGACGACGACGACGACCATGTCGTTGAGACATGGTCAACGACATGGTATTGTGGCGCAAAACAACTGAAAAGGAATATTCTAAGTGAAGGACAGAAGAGACAAAGAAAGGGGGCGTTATGATGTCGAGAGTGTGCGTGGTATTTATGTGAGCAAGGTTTGGCCTAGTAAGCAGTTGTTAGTGTAGCGCCGCCTTTCTTTCTCTCTTCTGTCTTTCACTTAAAATCTTCCTTTTTTCGTTTTTTTTTTTGCGCTACAATACAATGTCGTTCAGGAAACACCAACTGGCCTAAGAAAAGGTTATTGTACCACGTGCTCCCACGCGGTCAAGGTGCTGACGTGTCTTCGACTACCGCGCATTTCTTCCCCCGAATTTTGCGGGCCTTTAAATGGACGCACAAATGTCATAGCACGCTGAGAAATTTTGTCTCATCGCGTTTCTTTTTTTCTGCCGGAATCCAAACGAGCTCGAGTCGAGCGGCAGAAAAGAAACGGACAACCGTCCTAGATTACTTGCGCCATGTATTACCGGAGGCTTTACGCGCTGCATCGCCGTAATTGAGTTCCGCGCCTCTGTCGCTCTCTTTCTCTACGCTGTCAGGCTTGGCCTATTCGCCACCTCTTCTCTCTCACTCACTCGGCATTTTTTTTTTCTTGTTCGTGTCCTCCTGCATTCTGCGTGCAGGTAATGGCGGCCGTCATCTCCACGAACCCGCAAAAGAGCTTTCGCGCTGACACTAAGTTCGGCCTGTCACACCTTTCATCAATTTGATGTTCTTTGTCGCTTTTCTTGGCTGCTGTGCTCTCTCGCAACGCGGCCGAAGAAAACGAGATGTGTCGCCTTTTATTAACGACCCGACACTCGGAACGAAAAAAGCAAATGGGCCTACTTCCGACGGCAAATGCGTGTACAAACGGCAGAATTCGAGACTCTGGGCTTTCCTTTAATTGTGCGATTACATGGACGCGCGAGGCTACCCCATGTGCGGCTGCTTGTAAGCGATCGCCACAAACGAGGCTTATATGTAATATCGTGATGGCGTGCTTCGTTGAGAGCTGGAGCTTCGTTTTCTTCGCGTTTTATAACGAAAGCAAAGACAGTAGAGAGAGAGAAATAGAAGAAAGAAGAAAGGGCAGGGAGGTTAACCAGATGGGAAGATCTGGTTTGCGACCCTACGCTGGGGAAAGAGGGGCGGGGGACTTAAAGTGACAGCAAAGTAGAGATAAAGAAAGAAAGGAGCATAGACATACAATCACAGTCGGTGACTGTCACCGCATACCGTCACCGCACAGCACAGTAGCACTTGCAGCACTATAAACATTTGTTCAGGCTACAGCCGCTTGTCGGATTCTGTTCCCCTTAAAAGCTGCAACAGTGCCCTCGTCGCCCTCCGTTGTGTTGGCTTGTGATGCCGGCATTCTAAATCAAGTCGTTTCGTTGGAGGTCTTTGGTCAAACCGCACTATCGCGATCGTAAGCGATCGTCTCTGTAAATTGTAGCGAGGACAGTCACAGAGAAGGCGTTGAAGAGTCTCCTCGCTGCCACAATCATCACACGAGGCGTCGTGGGCCCATCCAATTCGGAAAGCAAAAGACTTAGTGAAGGCCACCCCAAGCCATATTCGACAAAGCAGGGTAGTTTAGCGACAGCAGAGTCCATCTGGAAGGCCGGAGCGTAGAGAAGAGTCTAGGTTGTGCAGCCGGTTGTTTTGAAAACTTCCTTCGTTCCACAAGTAGAACGTGATATCACGGGTGAGCATTCGAAGTTTTCTAGCGGCATCTGTCCTTGATAACGGCACCGGCTCTTCGTCTCCTTGAAAAGCCGACCGAGTAGCTTTATCGGCGTGTTCGTTCCCTATAACGCCGCAGTGACTTGGAAGCCACTAAAATGTCACGTGGTGTCCTTTCTTAGTCAAGGTATGAATTGAATATGGATGTGGAGCCGCACGGCTGACAGCAAAAACTGCAGCGCTGCCTATGAGTCACTGAATATTGACCATCTTCGAGGTGGTTCTTGGCTGACGAGACGAAGTGCAGCCCGAAGAGCTGCATGTTCCGCAGCCATCGCTGCCATTGGGCGACACGTCTTCAAACTGATGGTGGTGGTTTTCGCTGGGAAAACTACAGCTCCAGAGGAACACTGGATAGTTGCCGATCAATCAGTATAACTATGTACGTGGTCGGCGTACCTCCCGTGCAAAAGGAGCAGAGTTAGTTGTTTAAGAGCAGGTGATGACAGCTCAGGCTTTTTTCATGATTCCTGGTACGGTGAGGTGCACTGCAGGTCGAGCCAAACACCATGGCGGAATCGATGGCTTAGTTGCGCGGGTGAACCTTGATGGAAGGCGGGTGTAATAATCCGAAATCGTAGCACAAAATTATGCCTGCGGCCTTTTTGACGGTAGTGTTGCCAGATGGTGGGAACGGGCACGGGCAACGTGCCTAATGTAGACCCTTACGACAACATACGATAACCTACCCCACGAGGCTATCCTCGATGCTCTTGAGATGGTTGGCCTAGTTGGGGGAGTTTTTCTATAGATTTCCCATTAACTTCTTGTGAGGTCGTTCATTGTGTGTACCGGCGATGGTCAAACCGCGCGACACTACACCTACCGAGGTGTTCCTCAAGGCGGTGTACTAAGCCCCACCCTATTCAACCTCACATTCATTGGTCTCGTTGAATATCTACCAGCAGCGATCTAGACATTAATGTACACAGACGACATATGTATATGGACTTCAGGTCTGACCCGTCCTCAGATACGTGCAAGACTTCAAAAAGCTGCTACTCTGACAGCTATATACCTCCGCAACAAATGTGCACTGATGACATTCACTCGCAAACCAATGATACCCTTTGCTATCTCAATAAATGGCCAGATAATTTCTTATGAGAAGACTAACAGATTTCTTGGCATAATCATTGATAGAGATCTCTCATCGAACCCGCACGTAACCTACTTGAAACAGCGTGTGACAGCAATCTCCCAGCTTTTCAAGTTTCTGGGAGGAATGACTTGGGGTATGTCAGTGCATGCAATGCTGGAATTGTACAAGGGTCTTTTTGCTGGGCTGCTTGAGATATAGTTTGCCCGTACTGACCAACATTTGCCAGATACACCGTCGTGCTCTACAGGCTATTCAAGCTCGGGCTCTCAGGGTTTGTCTTGGTATCCAAAATGCACATCGACAGTGGCGATTATTGCAATCGCCCGAGGCCAACCCATAGAAGCACACATTGTGGTGGGAAGAATAATAGTAAGTCACGTAAGTCACAAGTGTCCCTTTAAGAAGTGTTGCAAGCAACCACGGCGTGGTATTATTTCCTATATAGCAAACGATCGGCTCTCGTGAGTATTCAAGTGTATGAGTAGCTGCGGCAGTTTGTCGTCAGTAATGTTGTGGACGGCGAGGCTAGCAAATATTTGTGTATTAGTGCCCGTTAAAGTAATAATGAGGTGAGCACAATTTCAGGCTAAGCACTAGAGGCAGCTAATGAAAGACAACAGCCGTGTTTACTTGCGTACATTTCATAGGTGACCAGCCGTGCGCCACCCTTGCATGGTCTACTCCGGCTGGCCACCGTTGCGACGGGCGGAAGTGTATTAGATGGGCGTGCTTGCATGACTTTGGCACTGAAGAATGCAGAATACACTTTACTCTCAATAGAGAGGTTTTTCAACGATCTGTGAGTGATCAAGCTAAATGCAACCAGGTGGTTGCGAACCATAAGACAAATTTACGTGGAGTTGGCTGCACAACATCGCCCATTTCGCAATGCCGTTAGCGGCTTCGTATTAAGGGTCAACGGTGGCAGTTCGAGAGCTGTATATTTGTTGCTTGCTTACGGATGTGTCATCAGTAAAATTTCGCTTTGCGATCCCACACTAACAAAATGATGTGCACACCCAAAAAGGGAAAGAAGAAATGAAGTTAGCGCAGCCTTCAACTTGGCAACAAAAAAAGACAAAGCGATGAAATGGACAGAGTGCTCATTCTTTTATAACAGGCACTGCCACTTGACAGCAGTTCCATTATGCAAAAAGAAAAGATCTTTCCTCTACAATCTTTGCGGTTTGTTTGTTTAACATTTTTAGAAGAAGATTCGCCCCATTTTATTTGAAGATAGTGCTCTAAAAATTATTCTTTTAGTCTAATTGAAGCAGAATACGCCTCACGGTGTCAGGCTGATATTCGTTCTGCTCACTGAAGAAATTATCCATGAGAACATTGCACATTTTCAGTCTCCATGGGAAAGGAAAACTTGAAGCAGATACATAATAATTTTATTAGGTATTTAAATCAAACCAAATGCATTGAAAATCAAGGTGGTGCCAAAAAACGTGCATTCGCCAACAATACAATAAAAGAAAGAAGTGCCTTAAATATCAAGGCACTTCTCATACGCTGATTACTCAAGCCATTCACAAACATGCCGACAACATTATTTTTTTTATTTCACAATAACCCTAAAGGCCCTCTATGGAGGGTATTACATAGGGTAAATGTTACATAGGTGAGGTGAACAGTGCGTAATGTAAATACAATGGAAAAACAAAACTGGGGAAAAATTAATTACAGCGCATCAACGTACAAACACAAAAAAATAATGATAGTTATCAGTACAGCAACTCTAAATGGTTTGTACAAATTGTGACACTGTCGTGGAAGCTTGGTTAACGGCGCATTAACAAACAAAAAAGAAAAAAAAATGTTTACAAATCAGAGAGTCAGACGTGATATATTAGGTATTCATGGTACTGCGTAGAGCGTCTGTAAATTTTAAGGCATTTGTTTCGGTGACAATGTGCGATGGCAGATTATTCCATTCTTTCACTGTGCGAGGTATGAATGACTGGCCAAATGCGAGGGAACGACACATTATGCATTTAACTTTGCAAGAATGATCCTGACGCGGAAAAATGGCTGAGGGTTTACGCATGAACTCGTTATGAAGGGATACGTGATAGTAGAGCTTATGGAATAGTGTTAAACGAGATATACGAGTTTCTAAACGAGTTTTAGTTTCTAAAAATTTCCTCCCTTTTCCTACAATAGGGTAAGAGGATACAAAGGCCACGCAAAAATCAATATGCCGCCTGGCAGTTAAAACAAGTGAAAGAATCCTTATGAATGCCACCGCAATGGAATGGTATAGGGTAAAGCCTAATGAGGACACCTACATTGGAAGTAAAGGGGGGGGGGGGAGGCGTAGTCATGACAAAGTCTTCTTTGTTTTTGTTTTTTTAACAATACCTGACGTCTCTGTACGGCATGAAGGCTCGCCTTTTACTTGATTTACGCAACGATTAGCTTGCTAGAGTTTTCTTCTTCTTTCTTTCTTTATTTCTGTAGCTCAGATCTCCGGCAACTTCTAGCTGATTCTCAGCTTCCTGGAGAACTTGAGTTGCACCGTGCCGAGGTTCATTTTTCAACTGGCGTCGGGGACACCCTAATGGCCGCTACCTCGGCAGCAGCGCATTGGCGTGGCCTGAAAAAGCAGCAACATGGGAAGCAGTAGCAGCAGCAGCAGCAGACCTCGTGGCAGAGTAAAAGATCCAGATCCCCTTGGAGCGGTCTCGTTTCCTCGTGCTCTTACTACCCTTCTGAGCAAATCGTCTCATTTCCGGATTCTTCTTGCGTAAGCGAGGCTCCCTGATTAAAGGCAGCTGGGAACTGTGGCGGCGACCTCGCGGAGCTTTCGACTCCCCTTTTACTCGATACAAATTGAGAAGAACAATTTGACAACCAATAAGCCGTACATGCATGAACAGGGAGCCACGTTTAATTACTGCTTTGGCGTGACGGCCTCGAGCACCGCGCCGAAAAGTAGGTCGCACGATGCAGGGGCATATCGAACATGTGCCGCTGCGGAAGCTTCCAGCTGTCGCCACTTTTGGATCGATGGTTTATATATGCGTATATGTTGTCGTCTTCATTGCGTGATCACTGGTTCGTGGTGAATCAAAGACTTCGCGTACAACGCGCTATACTTTTGATTTGGCTACAGTGTGTTGAAAATGAAATATGTAAGACGTTCAAAGCCCAGACTTTGCTTTTGATGTCGTCCGCCGCGTGTCTCAAACCTTTTTTTATATCACCAAATCATAGATTCATATTGCTCAGCCTTTGCCGGACTATAACGAAGCACGTTAACAAATTTATTTTTAACAAAACATTAGGGCAGCAGCTTTACGCGTGATAGACGAAGGTAGCATCAAAAGTTTACACTTGTGACCAATTCAACGTTCCACATATCATTCGGAGTTCTTACGTTGGCGGGACGAGGCAAGCTATAACTTCACCCAAACACTTCCTCTTTCAGGGCAATTTCACTAAACCTTCTAGTTCTTTTTTTTACTTCGCATCAATGTTGATACCCGTGAGTTTTATTTATTCTATCCTTTTTAAGTGGGGCATCACGTCATCCACCATTTGTTTATATTATGTTTCTTTCTTTTTATCTTAATCAACGATATTTTTGGAGCTATATTCATGACTCATAGCATCGTAACCCATATACAAGTGAAATGAAGTAGCAGGAAACACGTGCTTCCAACCTCTCCAGCTGATTCACTAGCTAAAACGAAGCCTGTAATATTTATATCTGTTTTAATGACAAAGCTGTTGCTGCGGTACTGCTTTCCTTTAATTATATTACGCACTAAGCATGGTATAGAAGAAGGCGTGCGGGTACACTGATCCACTAGCTAAAAGAGACACCTGTAATATTTTTGTCTGTGTTAATGACAAAGCTGTTGCTGCGATACTGTTTTACTTCAATTATATCACGCACTAAGAAAGCTGTAGAAGCAGGCGTGATGGTACGGTCAGCAAAAAAAAAATCGCATAGGAACTCCTCTTGTAATTGTCTAAGTATGCATAAGTATTGTACGACTTGCTTATCTTCATGCAGCGTGGCGTCATTATCAATGTTATGAAACTTGATACGACCGGTATAAACGACAGCGCTGAGGCAAAACGAACTGCTCCGGACGGCGGCGCAAGGTGAAATATGAGGCGAGGAAACTGCTGCAGGTGGCAGCGCCAGGTGCACTGATGACGTTCCGATGATTATAAAATATATTCTTTAGCGCTTTATCCATCCGCGTCGAACCATAATGCGCTGCGCGGACGGTATCTTTAACGCGATCTGCGATGCAGACAGATAGTGGCGACTGCTGATAGCTTCGTGCGCTGTGTTCCCGCCGCTTCGCGGTGAAAAGAGGTGCGCGGGCCCATATCTTGAAAGCGATCTACGAAAGGGGCTGGTGGCGGCATCTGCTAAGAAATTTGTGAGCCCTGTGTTCTCCCCTCTTCGTTTGCGTGGAAGCGACAGTTAGCACTAAGGCGAAGCCTCACGACGCTGCGGCCTCTGTCGATATCATCGTAATCATCATCATCAGCCTGGTTACGCCCACTGCAGGGCAAAGGCCTCTCCCATACTTCTCCAACTGCCCCCGTCATGTACTAATTGTGGCCATGTCGTCCCCGCAAACTTCTTAATCTCATCCACCCACCTAACTTTCTGCCGCCCCCTGATGCGCTTCCCTTCCCTTGGAATCCAGTCCGTAACCCTTAATGACCATCGGTTATCTTCCCTCCTCATTACATGTCCTGCCCATGCCCCATTTCTTTTCCTTGATTTCAACTAAGATGTCATTAACTCGCGTTCCCTGACCCAATCTGCTCTTTTCTTATCCCTTAGCGTTACACCCATCATTCTTCTTTCCATAGCTCGTTGCGTCATTCTCAATTTAAGTAGAACCCTTTTCGTAAGCCTCCAGGTTTCTGCCCCGTACGTGAGTACTGGTAAGACACAACTGTTATACACTTTTCTCTTGAGGCTGGGGTGCGAAACGCACCCCAGCCCATTCTTATTCTTCTCATGATTTCAGTCTCATGATCTGGAACCGTGGTCACTAGCTGCCCTAAGTAGACGTATTCCCTTACCACTTCCAGTCCCTCGTTACCTATCGTAAATAGCTGTTCTCTACCGAGACTGTTCAACATTACTTTAATTTTCTGCAGATTAATTTTTATACCCACACTTCTGCTTTGCCTCTCCACATCAGTGAGCATGCATTGCAATTAGTCCCCTGAGTTATTAAGCAAGGCAATATCATCAGCGAATCGCAAGTTACTAAGGTATTCTCCATTAACTCTTATCCCCAATTCTTCCCTATCCAGGTCTCTGAATACCTCCTGTAAACATGCTGTGAATAGCATTGGAGAGATCGTACCTCCCTGCCTGACCCTTTTCTTTATTGGGATTTTGTTATTTTCTTTATGGAGTACTACGGTGGCTGTGGAGCCGCTATAGATATCTTTCAGTATTTTTGCATACGGCTCATCTACACCCTGATTATGTAATAATATCATATGTGTGATTCCAAAGAATGTATGCACTTCTCGCTTCACTTTACTTAATGCTTCAAGCCTGCCTCACCACCGCCACGGGTCGGTCCGGTATTTCACACTATCCGGAATCGGCCCACATTATTTTCTTATGGGACAAATGGTTTTCTCGTTCCGTAAGCATGGAAATACGGACGCTTTTGAAAAGGAACCATGGAAACTTCTCTGGGAGTCGCCTATACTCCATCTCACAAGCTGGCTGCAGCAGGGTGGAAGCTACGAAGCGCGCGTCGGCGGTGTCCCGGCGCCGCGCCAAATAGTGCGCGTATTGCACATTCTGTTCCTTGGTATAATCGCTACAAATTAGGTACTGCTCCACGTATTGATTTTATTTAAGATCCATTAGCTAGGAGGCCTTATCTTGATTAGCTTAAGCTTCTTGACTTTAGTATGGCATTTTTTTAGCTTTCTGCTAAGACCATTTAAGAAATGTTACCTTGCACATTTTAATATTGTTGGCAAATATGGCAGAAATCAATGCACGGTTTCAGCATTGATATGAGCGCATTTTTCAAAAAGTACTGAGAGCTTGTTTGCGTGCACTTAAACGAACGTAGGAACCAAATGCAAAAAAAAAAAAAAGACGAAGTGGGGGTGTCCTGCGAAGTAGTGCGCCGTCATTAGCAGACATGCCGACCACCGAAGTACTCGCGTCTCGAACACGCCGTTCTTTCAAAGTGAAATTTCTTCCGAGAGAGACGAAGACGTTAGCTTTAAACGTCTTAGAATCGCTTCGCAATGACTGTTGGGAAGGGGCCAGCATGAATTTTCTGGTCAAGAGGACAGCACAACTCACGAAGGAGCGGGCGCTCCACGAGTGGGTGTCGGAGAAAGAAGAGGTGGGCAGTGTAGTGACACCGAAGGAGCGTTCTGGTGGGAGACGCCGTGAGCGCTAAAAGAAGTTGGACGACTTTGACCGGGGGATGTTGCGAAGGGTTGCGCACACCTTTTTTTTTTTTTTTGAGAAACGACATCCCCACCATCGCCAAGCTGATGCGCCACTTTGAAGGGGACAGCGAACTGCTATCTGGATCAACGGCAACTATGCACAGACGTTGAAGCTTGGCTTCCGGTACAAGAAGCGGTATCGGAACGTACTGTTAAACGAAGCGACGCACATTGTGCAGTCTCGCCGCCGGTCCCTGTGTCAGATTTCGCAGTTGTAACACCAATGTAAGCAGATTTTTTACACCGACGCAACGGAGGTCAAAACCGGCCACAGGAGTAGTCAAGTGTGGGTTGACGAAATCGTAGATACCCTGCATAAGGCGCGTTCACCCGGACTGTCGACGGGTCTTCAAAACCCCAAAGGCAAAGGCAAAGGCTTATTGTGACCCACTGCGGCAATGAAAATGGCTTTGCTGAAGGTGCAGAGGAAGTACTTCGTGCAAACAAAAGTTCAGGGCGTTATGATGGGGAGATGAATGGAGAGCAGTGCGAAAAGTGCTTCACTGAAAAATTGCCGCCTCTTCTGCCACTTGGAAGTGTTGTAGCTATAGACATCCTGTTTCACGCACTCTATCAGTCCGTGAAGCAGGATAAAGTGCCGCGAATGAGCAGCCTCAAAAAAGATGTACAGGACTGGCTCTTTGCAAAAGATATTGCATATGACCAGGACATGGTGAAGGCTGAGCTCATGAAGTTCGTCGAAAATACTAACACGGGGGGAGACCGATAATGAGTCGACTGCATCGTTACAGCATCAGGCCGCCACGTTGTGCGCTTGCCACCCTATCACTGCCAACTGAATCCTACATAGCTCGCATGGGGTGACGTCAAAGGTTTCGTGGCCAGTGAAACCATGACATTCAATATGCAAGGCGTGGAGCCGCTGGTATAGAAGGGGATACAGCAAGTGAGTGCTGAGAAATGGAAGAAGTACGTACAGCATGGTCTAGACGAAGATGATTTGATCAAGAAAGTGGATCACATCATTGGTGATATTGACAGTAAGGACCCAGTGGTGGTGAAACTCGGAGAGGACTCAATGACTAGTGATGGCGCAATCTCTACTGACGAAGACGACCTCGGCTACAAGCCCCGTGATGGCCTTCATCAATGAAGGCTGTGCATTATGTGTGTATGCGGTGCAGTACACGTGTGTCTTTTTTAACTGTGCATAACTTTCAAAACTATACCTGTCCGGTGAAGCGTTCCGTTCTGAAAGCCTTGCAATAGGTTAGATATCTGCAGCCCTTCTTTTTTTTCTTTTTTTTGCTGTGGCTTGGTACTTTTCGAACAAACTTGCTTGTGTTATTCAACAGGGGGGCGATGGCAGGAGGTTGTATGAGCAAGAAATCAGATGTGAGCCCGCCTTATGAGCTTCGTGAAACGTTTACGTGCAAATTGGTTATGTTCAGGACCTTCATGTGAAGTAGCAAAAATGCCTTGAACCTGCATTTCTTCCTTTGGGAGCGGTTTTCTTGTTTTACATAGTTTGAGTCGGCTGTTTATCTGCATGTTGAATTCATGTTTATTACCGAAAGAATTGCAAATGATTTAGAGCTAATCTGCAATGAGCTAATTTAACGGTGCTCAAAGAGCTTTTTGTGCAATAAGTAGGCCACACTGCGGACCACATACACATAATACAGACAACTTCCTCAAAGAGCTTTTGTATTTTATGTATATCTGTCTGAAGTGCACAAATGAAAACCTCTCCCGTAAGGCTTTCCACATCGCTGCATAGGTTAGACAATTATCTATTTCCTTTTCTCTTTCTTTTCTTTTTTGCTGTGACATGGGGATGGTCGCTGAGTAAACCTGCTTGTGAAATAAAGAGGCGTCACGAAAACTAATGGCTGTCCATTTCATAGTGGCTTCGCGACGCTGCTGGAATGGCGCAGCGTCGGCATCTTGTTATTTCTATCAAAACTGGGACATAATTATCCATGAAACCGGTTGAGATAAACATCTCCGCGGTTATATAGTCGAGTATACCATAAATATGATCGCTTGGCACAGACAAGGAAGGACGAGAGGGAACAAGGGGAGAGCTCCCGTTGTTCCCTCCCGTCCTTCCTTGTTTGCGCCAAGCGATCATATTTATGGTCTACTCAGCATTATGAACCGACTAGCCCAGCAACATGGGCTTCTGGGTTATCTAGTCGTCTGAGCAGTCAAACCTCATAAAACTTGTTGTAGGATAATTTTGCTGAAGCACGAGTTACAGCCGTCTTTTGTAACTATGCTCCTACCATAAAAGCCCATGTATTTATGGCAGGCGAGAATTCCGAGAGGTCTACAGCTCCACGGTAAAGTAAATAATTATCACAAGTAAATGAAATTGGGCGTAATGTTAGAGTTGTCTTAGCGGGCTCTTACACAAAGATTTTTTTCGAGGATAGGTGGAGCGCTACAATGCATTCACGAAAAAGTTGGCTTTGCCACATAGCGTATTCTTCTGACGGGCCACACCACGGAGAAATCACGAGGCGTGAGCCATATACAGTTTCGCTGTAAAATGACATAATAACAATAAAAATACAACCAAACTTACAAAAAGGGGGCAACATTTAAATATGTCTATCGGTTTCCGTGAGGAGCAATAGTAGGTCACGTACACCAGGTAAGCACGCTACAGAACGCAAAGGAACAAGAGTACAACTCAGAAAGTGCTGTATGGTGTATTTGGCGTTAAGCAGCGACAAAGCATTAACGCGAAAAAATCCGTAACAGAAGTTTGATCTCGACCTACCTGGACTCGAACTTGCGATCACTGAGACTCACACGATCTCGCGGTACGGCGTTCAACCGATTAGGCCACGGCGGCAAGAGAGCGGGCAGTAACATAATGGGGAGGAGCTGACCTTCCCGATTGGCTGAAATCCTGCCATCTTTCGCAGTGCTGCAACCAACTTGCGCGATGGACCACAAGTATGCGTAAGCATTGTGCCACTTGCTCATCTCATGCAGCCCGATCTTATTATCAGTGTTATGAAACTTGATCCAACCAGTGAAAACGCATTATCAACCGTGATCAACCGTGCTGCGGTGGCCGCTGCAGCGTAAGGCGCGTCCGCGTGAGCCATATCTTGAAAGTGACCTGCGATGGGGACAGAGCGCGCCAAAGTGGCGATAGCTTCGTGTGCGCTGTGTTCTCACCGCTTAGCGCGCGTTGAAGCGAGAGGCAGCACGAAGGTCTATTCGTTTACTGCTTCGGGCCCTATCTCAAAAGCGATCGCCTTACGTGACGCACGACCGGGTTTGCTCCTTTGGCAGGTATAAATGCTTACACATTTAAAACATTTCCAGCTAGAATCGACAGGCAAATTCGCAAGCACACCCTGTTCTTGACGTAAAAATTGCGACAGCGCAAACACACGCAGCCACAAGGTATCAAGGACGAGACACAAGCGCTTGTGTCTCGTCCTTGATACTTTGTGGTTGGATATGTGTTTGCGCTGTAACAATTTTTATGTCAAGTATGCACCAACTCGCCCAGAAAGAAGTTTTAATGAAGTACACCCTGTTCTGCATGGGCTGCTCAATATTTCGGTATTTTACTACGGCTGGTCGCCTTTTACCCAAACTTGTTATTCTCGATTTGATGATTGCCACACTATGTAATTTGTAACTGCTCTCAAAGTATTTGCTGCAGCCAAATTAACTGTGAATCTGTGTGCATCTTTTACTCGTTGATATCGAAGATGAACGCTGGTGACTGAGTGCGAAACACGCAGTGCTTCCTTTGAAATGTCTGGTCGCTTTTCTTTTTCAGCGTTCTCTCTCGCTCTTTCTTTCCTTTTCTGCTTTTGGTGGCTCGTCGAATGCATTTACTCGCAAACTAGCCATGGCTAACTTCTTATTAACGGCCATAACAAGTCATGTCCATAACAATCAGCAAAAACATTTAGGTTTCAGCGAATGCGCTTTAGTGTTGTTTGGTTCATCACTTCATTGCTTATAATTTACTTGCATGCACGCTACCGCGTTCCTTCGGCGATGGCATCCAATCGAGGGAAAGTGGTTGAAAGATCGGCAAGAACAGCGCCAACAGGAAACAAAGGGACAAAGCGTGCTTCTAGCGCAATTGCTCTGGTCACGGCCATTTCGATGAAATTGGATCTTTTCGGTCGTGTACAATCCCAAACAAAACCACGTGTAAATGGGCTTTCCATAATGACCCGGAAGTACTTATGCCCTGTACCGGGGTGCGCCATTTGCTTCATTGCTTCTACAAATTGATCTCCGATTCAAATGAGCCTTTTAAGCGCGACGTTAATGATGCCTTCGCCCCTTAATAAAGTTACGTAACTACTTCACAGCAGTGTACGCGTTTTTTATTACCATTTATTTTTTCAGCGTACTGGACGAGTATTATACGAGCACAAGCCAATGTGATCAACGGGAAATTGTGAAGTTCGTAATACGATCTATCTTTAGGATCTCATCTGGCAGAAGAAAAAAATATTTTAGATTATTTTTGCGTTACGGGAAAATTGCTGGAAGTGGACGCTCATATCAAGAGCAGGATGATAAAAGCGAGATAAGACTGGTTCAAGATAAGGAAGGCCGTTATTTTATCTCTTAATGCCTCAAGGGTCCCATCAAAGGAACATTACATGAGGGTACATTACATGGTATTACATGACATCAAATGAAAGAAAAGTAGGGCACTGAAGCATGGAGGGGAAAAATGACAGGAAAAAACTAATTAAAATATTCGCGGATGTCATAACATGCCTTATTTGTCAAGTGTGTACCTCTTCTCAACTCTCTTTGTCTGAGCTTGTGACGTTTACGTGACTCACATAACACTTAATAATATCGGTACACTGCTGTGTTCGGATAGGGTAATTTTGGAATGGTATTGAATACGAACATTTTAGAAAAACGACCTCCGAATATGAAATTGAATATCAAACAAAATATCGGATATTTTCTTATTTCTATGCAAACAACAAATATAACCATGTTTGCGCTCGCCTGTTTGGTAAAAAATTACGCCTAAGTATATATACGATATGTGATACATGTGTGTAATAATGGTGACAATTGGACGAATGGCCAATTGAGGAGCTTGCAGCGAAAAACAGTATGCCTTCAGTAATCTCGGGCATCAAAGTATTGCAGCAATGGAACGAGGATATAGAGCGTCCCAAGATTCACGTAGCTTATAGTTCCTTGAAGGTCAAAGGTGTGATACCAGAGTATTGCACATTGTTTCGAACGTGTCAAATAATAAATCGAGGCACCCAACTTCTACGAGACTACTTGAAAGCGAGCCATACTTAATGAATGAACGAAAACCACTGAGCAGGAATTAACGGCCCCATGTGAATGCACAATGAGGAACTGGGCCCCTAGTTTCAAAGAGCTCTTACTCTTCAATTGTTCGTAAGGCCATATCCTAGCCAATCCTTATGCTAGACATATGATTATAGAAAGATTCCAGCCAATGCCAGACTGCACTTACGAACAAAGTTTTGCGAATTATGCCATTTGTGTTTTCGCGCCGTAACCGCCGCATGTCTGCAGCGCAGTCATTTGGTACAGATCTCTCTTCCCCCATTCTCCCTGGTACACCCTGTACTCGAAGGAAAGGAATATTCGACAATCTCGAATAGTGAACTCTCGGATCGAATATGAATTGATTAGCAGAGACTATCCGATGAATTTCCCAAATTTAGAGTATTCAGGTGCTCTAACATCGCTAACATCGCTGACGCCCGTGCCCTTTTTGGTATATTTCAAATATAAATCAAAGCCGCGGAACGATGTCCTTGCTACGGAGCTGTAGATGCTACTACAGCTATTTTAGCATCCCGAAAAAACCACGTCTGAGAAAGAAACACCAATGAAAAGCAGGACAAGGGCTACTACTGTAAAAATATTAGGCAAGAGAAGTCTTCAGAAGAAACGCGCGCGAAATATTGCGCAACATGAACCTCTGGGAAAATGCTCAATTGTGTTTTTGTAGAGGGGAGGCAGGCGGATATAACAGTCTTGTACTGGATGTGCACAGAAATAAAAACTTTAGTTTTGGCATTAAGCCGAGGAATACCAAACTTGACTGGCACGGTGCGAAGGTATACTAGTTGACTGAGAGCCGATGTGATTATTTACCAAGGTTGAGCGTTGTGCTATTTGGGGCTGCGTAATCGATGCATTTCCCAGCGCATCAGAAAAGGACGACAAAAAAGTACAGAGACAGTGCTTAACGTACAACTGCAACTTACCTGCAACTGCAATTCAGCGCTGTGTGTGGCCTTTTATGTCGTTCTAGTATTTTCTGTCGTCCATGGCGCTTCGCGCCATATTGCTCATTGTTACTTAAGGTTGTTTTAGGCAGACAGAAATATTTAATCGGGCGAATCAGGTTTAGGTGCAATAAGCATTGGTGGAGGAGGGAATATCACGCTAGCAGCGGGCGTCGCAGAAACGAACTACTGTACAGAGAGAGTGGTGTGCAACTCTGGCGCGATGCTATTTGGCCCGACGGCATGACAGCGTCACTGGTCATTGATCGACCGATTCTTCAAATTCGTATAGATCTCGCAAGCGATTTTAATTTTTTCGCATCACCGTTGAGGGTTCAGTTAATCTCACAGCAGTACGATACCCGTTCTTCATGTCTATAGGCGGATTTTAGTAGCAAGGTCGTCGCCCCTCCTCAGTGTCTGCGTTTATGATCGCCATCGTGTCGTAATAGCATTCCGTTACCTCACTGGTTCCCGAAAGAGGATTGCATGAAGAGGGTAAAAGAAATTATGCAATGCTAGCTGATAAAGATGCAAGAACCAAGTCACTAACATAAATACTAATCCGAGTGCCGTCCGAATATCCGAATGCTGCCCATAATACGCGCACCTTCGAAAAAAGCAACTAATATCTAAAAAAAATTGGGGAATCATTCCACCCTGTGAAGGTGGCTGACCAGTGAAGCTGCTATGGTGGAACAAATTATGCTGGTATGGAGTATCGTCGATATGTAACTATACGTGTGTTTATTCACATGTCATATTTATGCGAAGTACAAAGAAATAGACTTCATTTGTTTTCTAGTCTCTTTTCTCTTTATTTTATCTCTATCTTGTCACGCAAGTGATGATGTCCTTGTGGTCGCTTTGATGCACCGCCAATGTCACTGCCCCGATACCGTGCCCTGGTGAAATCGCTGACGCTTGGCTGCGTTCTCGGCGTCGTTGGCTCTTGATCGTGACTTAAGTGCACCTTCACGGGCACCTTCTGCTTCTATAGAGCCGCCGGGTTGGTACGAGGTCGAGGGTCCGCCTCCTGCCACTGCTCTCGACATCGCTCATCGTAGATACGCTGCTCTTCAGGCGCACTAATCACGCGTTGTCTTCCGATAGCGAACGGTGAAGGGAAACGGTACTGAAATTCCCCTTGGTCGTCTTCACAGGCGCGCACTACATCATAAATACACAGAGCTAACGGCTTTGACGACGTCGCTCTAAAGACGCAGGTGCTGTCGGCGCAGTCGCGACCGAGCACTGTTTAGACGCAGGTGGCCGTCAAACCGAGCCTCGACGCGAGCGACGATGTGCGTCAACCGGGGCGCAGTCCAAAGGAGTGCACGAAAGAGAACACGCTTGTTTGTAATCTGCGATTGAACATACTTCCTAGTTAATTAGCTGAACAAAACTTGCAAGGATTCGTATTATTCTGGCCCACAAACATGGGGTTGTCCGTTTCTCTTCCGTAGAAGCCCATGTATTGACAGCAGGCGGGAATTCCACAATATCTACAACTTCACAGTGAACTACGTAATTATCAAAAATAAATTCATCTTCATCAATAATTTTTCAACAAGGTAATTGAAAAATTATTCGTAGTACGTTTAACTAGCTGTTTCACAACGTTCATTATTTTGTCATCTAATCAATTTGGCTTTCGATCTGGTTCCTCAACTGAATTAGCGCTCATTACTTTAACTGATCATCTTAAAAGAGCCATTGACACAGGTAAATTGGCTGGTACCTTGTTTATTGATTTTTTTAAATCTTTCGATTCATTAAATCATGACATACTCTTTGCTAAACTAAACGCTGTTGGCGTATGTGCTCCAGCACTTTCCCTAATTCACAGTTACTTGCATGATCGAAAATATGTCGTCTGTATTTATGATACTCATTCTCGTACCAAACAAACATAGGGGTTCCACAGGGCTCAATACTAGGACCAATTTTATTTCTCGTGTACATCAATGTCCTTCCAGATTACATTACACATTCTAGTTGTATTTTATATGCTTATGACGCAACAATTTATTCTTCTAACACGTGTTTGGAATCTCTGATATCTTACCTTAATGCTGACGCGGCTAAAGCCCTTAGTTGGTGCGGAGGCAATATGGTCAATATTAATGCTACTAAATCGAAATTTGTAATTTTTTCATCCCCGCAGAAAAGTGTACAGGAGAAGCCATGCACTACCATTGGCCCGACTTCGCTTCAGGCTGTTGACCATGCAACACATCTTGGAGTTGAACTCGACAATCATTTCAAATTTACCACTCCCATATCTTTATTATCCCGTAAAGCGGCATGTGGTATTAGAATACTAATCAAAGTCCGCCCCTATTTTCCTGTACGTGTATTAATTTCACTCTACTACGCTTTTCTTTACAGCCACATCTCTTACTGCATTTCTTCTTGGGGCAATACCTACGTAACTCACTTGGCGCACCTGCAGCACACAAAATATGAAGCTTTAGGAATAATCACTTACAGCCATTTTTCATCTAGTGCCTTGCCATTACTCCGCACATATGATATTTTGTCAGTAGAAGATTTAAATAAATGTTCTCTTGGTGTCCTGACATATTAATTTTGTCGAGGAGAATTACCAATTTCGTTGATAACAAAAGACGAAACCCAACATTTCTCTGGCACTCGATTTTCACACCATAATAACTACCAGCTACCGAAACCAAGGACTAACTACGGAAAATTTACAGCGAACGTGTTGGCAACATCCATATGGAATTCACTACCGCCCTCCATTAAATCATCTCCTTCCGTTCATTTATTTAAGAGGGAACTTCGCCACCACTTGTTAGAAAACTGATTGTATTGTTTATTTAACGCTTCTCTATGTGGAATAATACTCCCAGGATCTGTCTTTTGTGTTTATACTTTTTGTTATTACCATGACTTGACTTTTTTTTAATTACTTTTTTTTTCATAGGATTGCTACTGCTGTTAACCAGATTAAGTGTACTTTTTCTATGTATTTATTGTTGGAGGTCCCTCCCCAGTCTTTGACTATGGGACATCCTAGAGTTATTTTTCCTGTACGAAATTTCAAACGCATCAATAAACTGAAACTGAAGCCAACCTAAAGAAAAAAAATTAAACTCTGCGCAATGTTACAGTCGCTGTAGCGGCTAATTTTCATATAATTTATTTCAGAATAGTTTTGACAAAATAATAATTGCAGCCGCTTTCTGTAACCATACTCCCTCCGCAAATGCCCATGTATTTACAGCAGACGGGAATTCTGTAACGTTTGCAACTTGACTGTGAACTAATTGTGACAGTAAATGAAACTCGGCGTAATAATAGAGTCGTCTTAATCAGCGGCCATTTCAATGTAATTTTTTTCTAAGATACCTACATTAGATTGAGATGTACTGAGCACTCGCGAGAAAGTTGGCTTTTTGTTCGCCGCCACGATTTTCCCGGATGGTAGCGACACATAGCTTCGCTGTAAAAAATAAAAAAAGAGAACAAAAGATACAATGAGAAAGAGAGAGAGACGGAGATAGAGAGAGAGACAGAGAGAAGTAAATAAATAAATAAACAAAGAGTGCTAATTCAAGCATTGCGTAAACCATAAAAGCTATATATAGATCAACGTTCGATAGAAACGCATATGCTGCTTGCGCTTAATCATCCCAGTTGACACTGGGCGCTCGGCAAAATTCGATTGGTTGGGTTCAGAGCGTCGCCGGGCCAGGCAGATTGACAAAAAGGTTGAGAAGTCGTGAATGGCGCCGCTCAGTTTGCCTTTCGGAGAAGTCATCTTATGCCGGAGGCCATTCTAGCTCCGGCAATGTCAATTAAGCAAGGCTCAATAAGAAATCACTCTACCGTTGATTTACTCGAATGTTAATGTCGAGAACACACGAGACGATGTATTTTCTACTGATCTTGTTTTCGTTGTCTCGAACATACTCGATTCATATTAGCTTACGTCATAGGTAGCTTCTGATGGATGGCAGCACGCTGAGAAATAGACAGAGCAAGGAGAAAGAGAGAAGGAAACGACGAAACAAAAGACTTATCATATCATGAGTATCTAAGAAATAGTTATTGAAGTTGATCCCACGTAAAACATTTTTGTGTGCCTGCTTCATCATCTTCTTTTCCACACTTGCTGCTTCCGATAAAGGGGTTGCTCAAGTAACCGAGACGCGCACAGACATTAAACCGGCCCGGAAATATAAGTCTCTGTTTCAGGGTACATGTCAATGGGAATTGAGACATACCTGCATAGTACCAGAATCCGGGGACTTCTTGCCTAACTCCTAATGACACCATGTGCAGAGAGAGAGAGAGAGAAGGGAAGACGGAAAGGCAGGGAGGACACCATGTGCAAGGAAATCGAGTACCAAAGGAGTCAAATCAAGAAATCACTTGCGTCAGTGGTAACGTCTCTGCTCAGAAATCTCACCCTACAGAAACGCAAATGCACAATCTTCAGGAAAGTGCCGAACTGGGCTGGTTGGTGCGTGTTTAGAAGGGAATCAAACAGCGCCAGAGACAGATACAGCGCAAGAAACAAGAGACAAGATAGAGGGAAGAGGACTGTGGCGTGTCGTTCGTATTCACACTTTCGCTCTGCTTTGAGTATATGTGCACGTTGTGTTTTCTTTGTACAACGTTCGGGCTGCCATGCATCAGTTAGTCATAAACAACTGGAAGCAACGGTTTTTTTTACACTTTTGAAAGTAGGAGCACAGCGCACCTCCAAAATCATGTCAGCTTCGATCCCCCAGTACTCCAATCAATACACAATCGTTCCATGAGAGCTGAGGGCCCGCACATTCCTTGTCTTTATATTGTCTTCCCATTCGAGTCCCGATAATACCGTGCTTTACAATGACATAGATGTTGTGGGCATTGCCAAAATAGCGTTGATTGTTCGCCACAAAGCTCGATGCACAACCACCGCTACATGACGCTACAGCTACGACGGTGTCGAAGTGGTCATGTGGTGCTCTGCGCACCTTGGAGCAAGCGGAGCCAAGGCTTGGTAAGTAGACGGCACTTACGATCATGGGGGAGTCTGCATCATGTTGGCGTGGCGTGTGTGCTCTGAGCCTAGCGGGAGCCATAGTTCACCGTGCAGTGCTCGACGGTGATTGTCACTATCGCCAAGTTTGTGAAATACTTTGGTGGTTTTAATGTCCAATTTCATGCAGTTCGTCTTGCTTCAAAGGTTGAATAAGCATCATTTCGTTCCTATGCCAACGGCTTCCGCTAGTGCCTGTTCGTAGGGAAGACTAGTTGCGTACGCAAACAAGAAGCCAAGTCATTTCAATGTGCAGCCTCTTGTGAAGAAAATGTACCCGATCAGCCTATAACTTGACGCAGAAAAACCATTTCGAGCTTGATAGTGCAGGTTGGTTCATTGCTAGAAAGCTTTCAAGTCTTTCTTCCTTTCTTTTCATCTATATGTATGTAGGCAAACGTGCGCCAGCCCCTGACTTCCAACAAGCAGTATGGACACAATGCTGCCCGTTGGAGCAGCTCTATGCATAAGAAACGAACCAGTGTGGACAACAAATCTGGCCAGGACATGCTGGAACTTGCAGGTCATGGTATTAAGCGCAGCTTTCACCAGCAGCAGCATTTGCTCTTCATAAATTATTAAACACAGAGAAAACTTCGTGCGTTATTTATGCTTGTGCAGCTAGGAAAGTTACGATACCCTTAGTATATTTCTACGATACTTAGAAGAATGGTGGTAGTGCATGGCCGGCAATAGCGCAGCCTACTTCGAAAATATTGTGGCTGCGTATGTTCCGCATGAGCACTGACCCGCATGTGCACATGCACGTGTCCCATCCCCTATACTCCCCCCTAATGCCCCCTCCCATAGCAACTCTAGTCGAAGCTGTGTCAGCGTGTGTCATTGCTTTTGTCATTCATCCCGTGCTTGTTGCCTCGAAGGACGAATTTCATTCGTTTGTTCGTTTCTCTTTTGGAATTACTAGAGCGTGGGCAACAACAATGTCACAGCCCCTACAGCTTAGGTAGCATTACGGCGGGCATAGTAAAAGAGATTCCAAAGGCCGACTAAAGGAGCTATTCTTACCTTTTGTGTATACGTTACCTGATACTAATAAACCAGTTGAAAATTACTGACACCACTCGTTTATCATTTTTTTCGTACATAGTGTAACAACAACATATGATTAGTTTAACTTACTTTAGTAGAATTCCCGCATACGTAAAATTGCTGAGCACGTTAACACGCTCTTCGCCGAACGTCTTGTGGCGTTTTTGTTTCAAGGGCCACCGGTAGGACTCCTATGGACTATGAGGGGAGCGGAAGGTGGCGCTCGCGTTCTAGCCGCATTAAGCGGTGACATAGTTCCATCAAAATTTCTGAGCCGCTGGCTTGATGGAAGAAGCGAAGCCCCGCAAGCAGATGGGCGCGGGAAGCAACGAAGCGTGCGCGCTGCAACGAGACCCGCAAAGACTGGGGCGCCTGGGCCTCGTTTCTGCCTGACTCTTTTGAGACCAGACGTCTCTAAGCACCGCTTTGCAACTGCCTTGTTCGCGGTCTGGTGCTTCTGTCCAACTATCTTGCTCCTCCTTGTCTTTCTATCTCACTGTTAGTCCTTATATAGTTTTTTTTTTTCAGGAATGCACATACTAGAACTTCTCTCTACTCGTCACTCGCCGAACGTGGGCGCAGGCCGTAATGATGACCTATGATTGAACTGGAAACGGCGCTTCCCTCTTTTGGAAAAGAAAAAGGCGCACGCGTTGTAGAGGGGGAAAAATATAAAAGACATTGAAAGGTGGCTGCTTTAGGCGCGTAACATGACTCCCTCAGCAGTCCGAATGCCTCCATCCGTGGGCTGCAAACTGCCTACAACGTTCATCCATCTGCCCTTTTTCTTTTGCCCGCGTTTCACCGTTGGATTCAAACTGCCCATTTTAACTTTTTTTTTTCTTCACTGTGAAATAACCCTTGCACTAAGGTAGACGGAACAGACAGTCGGAGGGAAGCAGGAAGGCATCATGTAAAATAAGGCAATAGGACGATAGGCAAAAAAGAAAGGAAATCGAGAACAGAGATATAACACAACTGCGTGTGCACGGCGAAAGAGGCAATCGGTGCGAAACCTTGCGCAACAGGGAGAAGCGTAAAAAGAACGGGAACAGGGCGAGAGCAACACAGGCGAAGAAAGAAGCCAACAAAGCAAGGGGGAGTGTGCTCATGTAAGAGGCGTCGGAAAATTTCCGGTTCCTAACTTCTGATTATAGGTGGCGCGAAAATAAATGACAGGCCCGCCGCTCATCCCGCATTCATGTATGCGCCTGCGATGCGGCTGCTGTAGCTGCTTCGAGACTTGTCAGCAAAAGTAGCTCTCTCGGGTACCTCTAACAGCGTTCTCCACAGATACCAGAGACACCTTAAAGATGAACAGGCCAACGAGGAAAAAGAAAATCCGAGAAATGGGAATGAAATATTCAGAAAATAACACAGGCCAAAGCGATTCACTTTTTCGTAAACATACGAGCACATTTGCCCCATGTGCTAGAGCTGCCAGCCATGAACTATATGCAAAGCTGAAAGGCTTAACTCTGCGTAAATACGTGCTTGCATAGGAGCGCCAAAATATATATTAGTAATTATGCTCATATTTGTAGTCGTGGTCCACGTCTACAGGCATTTACCTGTGCACAAGTGAGTTAACATCGTCGTTTTCATAACCATTATGATTCACTACAGAACGCCCAACTTCTATACCATTGTCCCTCTTTGCTTAACGGCTGATTTGGCGGCGAAATTAGGATCGAACTCTATCTACAAGCCTGGGCAGCAAAGTTCAATTAGCCGGTTTGCGTCACAATTTGCCATTCAGAGCAGTGTTATACGTAAACACATCATACCATAAAATTGCCTGGCTGAAAGCTCTTAAATATATGGCATACCACTCGACATATCAAATGCCGAAATTTGCGTCATTCTCTGCCACACTTTATAACGTATGACAGGATATTGCTATTTTCCTAATACACACATAGAAAAGAAATGTCAAATTTGGCGTTTGACTAGGTTATATAGCTATGCGATTCAACGTGCATTTTTCGTTGCCATCTCGTTTCACACGTGAAAATTAAGCTTTGCACAAGAATTCGCCGACATACAGACACCGAGTTGGAGCAAAAAGCAGTTAGCGTATTCTGGTCACTGAATGTCACAATTAAAAAGAAAAGCAGGGAGTGCGAAGAAAGACTGCAAGGAGGAGGAGTAGATTTTATTGAAGAGAAAGGAGGAGAGGTCGGCCTGGAGAGTGTGTCTCCAGCCTGCTACTCTTCACTAGGGTAGGGAGACGTGGGAGACACAAGGAAAGATAGGTGGCATGTGATTATGTTCCGGTACAATGAGCTACTATATACACGTTGCCCAATACGTGGATGCGTGCTGTAGACACAATACTCCTGTGTGTACACAGGAGTAATCTTGTTCACACAAAACTTTATCGCGCAAACACATTTCGCACTGTCTGCACGTCTCAAAGGTTCTAGGGGCGATCGCCTAAGCCGGTCTCACGTAGAGAGTTCAAGGGTGACCTAATAGTGCATTGGATATGGTCAACTCTTCTCCACGCGCCTAAAATATTTTCTTCCGAAAAGGGGCGGGAGCCTAATCAGTCAAAACTAGACTTAAGTGTTCTTCGCTCGGCCGGATATTGAGGGCCTACGCAAACTGCGTGAGCTATTGTCTCGGAAGTGTGACAGACTCAGGGTCCCGTTATCGTCCAATCTTGCGAAATTGTCGGTCAGTGTGCGCCACACCGGGCCGTAATCAACGGATGAGTCTTTCCGGACCTCTCCGCTACCGAAGTGGAAGCTGGCATTTCTAACCAGCGTCAAGTATATAGAGGTCCTCTTGCTGGTGTTCGGGGTTGTCTCATTGTCGCTCCATAAAGGTTTTGATGGAGTGATGGGGCAAGGCGTCGATTTCATACCGAGAAAAATGAAGTTTTATAATCTTCCCATCAGGGTGTGCTTTTTTTTCCTTCGCTTCAGCCTGTTCATTTGCAGCTGTTTCACAATGATTAGGAATACACTGCAGCATGATGGTATGCCTGGATTAAGAAGCCTCAGCGAGACATGATATCATAAACCAGAGGACTATATCCGGTTCTGTGAATAATGTAATTGCTGATGAGTTGCCGTGCTGGTATTGAGTCACAGAACACTGTCCGTTTCTTGAGGCTTTGCTGCAGTATGCAGTGGGCTGCTTCTCGACCTTCGGTCAATTCAGCTGCTGTAGACGACGTTCTGTGTCCTATCTTGAAGCATTGCGCGATCCCAATTCCAGGTACCATGTAAGCCACCGCGGAGGAGGTCTGTGTTACAGAACCATCTGCAAAAACATATTCGGTATATCCATACATATAAGGAATGCAGGCTCACGCGAAATGCTTGAGCCCAACAAGCGGAATTTGCGACTTCTTTGTTATTCTGGGGAATGAGAGTCTCACAGTTCGGTTTGCCATCATATAGAGTGGAACTTCCGGTATGTCGTAAGGTTCGAAGTCCGACGGCACTAAATCTTGTTGCAACAACACGGCTTCTGAGTAGGTGGCGGCAGGCAAGATGCTCGTGTCGTTCATCAGTGGATAATTTCCGTGTCTAGTCAGTAGCCTCAAATGTACGCGCAATGGATCACGTTGCAGATAAACTCGAGCTGGGCACGCGCGTGCCTCTGCAATAGTGTCCCAAATGGAAGCACATCGTGGTAGTCCTAGGCCAATTCTTAGTGCGCGAGCCTGAGCACTTTCAAGTGTGCGTATAATAGATGTAATAATCCTTGAAAATACAGGCCCACTGTAGCGGAGGCGGCCAGCAGAACGTGCCTGGTAGAGCTGTAAAAGAGATGAATTGGAAGGCCCCCACGATTTTCCAGACACATGTCGAATGGCTTGAGGAAAGCTGTCCAGCTTTTTTCTTAATTGAGAGATGTTCTTCGACCAAGGTAAGTCACGGTCGATGGTGAAATCCGAGATAGTTGTGGTTTACAGAAGGTATAATCCACCTTCATCAATCATAATGGGGTAGCAAGTCATTGACTTCCTTGTAAATACCATAGCTACACTCTTTGTTGGTGTGAGCTGCAGTGCACGAATGTTTAGGTATGTCGACGTTATTGACATCTGTGTGCGCAGATGTCATCCGCGTGCACACAGACCGAGACTGTGCCTGCGAGTTTTCTGACGAGTGCAACGAGAACGCCATTAAATAAGGCTCGGCTAAGTACAAATCCGTGAGGCACCCCACGGTGGACGGGATAGTTCCTTGTATCACCGTCTACAGCTGCCATGAATACCGTTCTCTCTTGAAAATAGCTGGCTAGCCACTGATGCATACCGCCACCTATGCCCACCAGCGACTTTCCTGTGTGCATTCTTTCTGCATCCTGTCCTCAAAATGCGCCGTTATATCCATGTGTTTCCATCAAGCCACCGTTTCCATATTCTTCGAGGGCATTTAAAGAATTGCATCACATAGAACATTGTCAAAAGCACCCTTGACATCAAGAAAGACGGCAGCCGTCAATCTACGGCGACATTTCTGATGTTCAAAAGTCATTTCAATTCAATAACACTGTCGACTGACGACCTACCCTTTAGGAAAGCTGCCGTCGCTTCTTGATGCATATTACACTTCTCCAAAAACCACTCCAGACGCGTCAAAACCATGCGTTCCATGGTTTTTCCTATGAAACTGGCAAGCGCCACATATCTCTAAGAAAGCATAGCATGGGGTTTCTTGCCAGGTTTCAATAATGCCACAATCTTGCTTGTCTTCCAGAGTGCAGGCAACAGTTCCGAATGACTAAGAGAGATTGTACAAAGTCAGAAGCTCTTCATTCACTCGAAGGCCTAGATGGCGCAAAGTAGAATAGGTAATGCCATAAGGCCCAAGCGCACTTGAATGTGTTGAAGAAGAAATCGCTGCACCTAGTTCTTGCAGCGTGAATGGGAGGTCGAGACGATCGTCCACTGTTGGTGGAGTGCACCTGAGCAGCGAAGCTACCGCTGTTGTAGATCCGCAGAGGTGCATGCAGAAATCTCCCGCGATCGCCTTCTTACTGCGCGTCTGGATGAAAGCCAAAACTGGGAACAAACGTAGTTGTACTAGAGAAGATGGTAGGGCTCGTACAAAGTGCCATATCGTGGACAAAAGTTTTCTTGGTTCCAGGCTGGTGCAAAAACACTTCCAACGTTGTCCGTCGTGCTTGTCTAAGTATCTTTGAATATTATTTTGCACGCGGCGTGATGTCCCCAAGTCTGATATCAATTTAGTTCGCGTGTATTTTCTCTCGGCGCGACGTCTGGCTGCCAGCAGCTCTTCATATATAACAAAAACGGATGTTGCAAGAGTTCTGCGCCTGTGTAATTTCTCCGAAAGAGAGTGAAGATCGCATTAGACCAGCAATGCCCGCAACAATAGGCATCATCCCAACATCAAATGCAATAACCGCAAGCTTAGCACATAACTTACGTGAATCAATTTCATGGCCGAATTCATAACAATTTTCGTCCGTAAGTCTTCTTTCCATTGGATAATAATCATTCGTACTGATAGTATGTACTGACAGGGTTTGGTAATGGGTAAGAGCGAGGGCCAGTATTTTCTGATATTGTCTCCAGCATAAGTGCAGGCGAGGTCAGCATAAAGATAATATTGGTAAGTTTCAGGGACGCGGAAGAACGAGGACAAGTATTCACTGATAGTATTTCAAGCATCGGGATGGGAAGGATGAGCGCCTCGAAGTGGAATGGTTTATGGACGCGGAAGTACAAGGACAAGTGTTCACTGATAGTATAGTCAGCGTCCTGACGGGCACGACGAGCATCGCGATAGTGGCACGCTCTAGGCACAGTGAATAACAAGGCCAAGTATTCACTGATAGTATTTGCAGCATTGGGGTAGACAATATGAGCATCGCGATACTGGCGCGTTTTTTGTGACGCAGAAGAACAAGGCCAAGTGTTCCCTGATAGTATTTCGGGTATCTAGATGAGAAGGATGGGCATCGCCATGCTGGCACGCTTTAGAGGTGCGGAAAAACAAGGACAAGTTTTCACTGATGCCATTCCGAGCATTGGCTTGGGCAGGATGAGCATCGCGATATTGGCGCGTTTTTTGTTACGCGGAATAACAAGGCCATGTATTCCCAGATAGTATTTTCAGCATAGGGATAGGCGGAATGAGCATCGTCATACTGGCAAGTTTTAGTGACGCGAACGAACAAGGACGATATTCACTGATAGTATTTCCATGTTTGATTGATTGGATGCTTGATTTTTAATGACGCAAGGGCCAAGTATGGCCAAAGAGCGCCATGTAATCAGGATGGGCAGGCTTAGCGTCAGAATAATAGTACAACGTTTGGTGATGAGGAAGAGCGGGGGCTAGTATTCGGTGATAGTCTGTCCAGCATAAGGATGGGCAGGATTAGCATCACCATTGCACTGGCACGTTTTAGTGACGCCGAAGAATGAGTACCAGTATTCGCTGATAGTATCTGCAGCCTCAGCATGGGCATCGTCAGCATCATGCTAATACTTGAACGTTTGAGAGGCGGGAGAAAACGAGGGCCAGGATTCACCAAAAATTTATAGAAGTCTTAAGGTAAAATTATTATCCTAGCAGATGCCAAGCAACAATGGTATTGGACATATAAGTGAAAGCAGCCGGTCAACTGCAAACAGCACTTACGAAGAAAAGGCCGTCAATTGAGCCATGCAGTCATTATCATAAATAGGAGTTAAAAGTTAACTAGTTATTGCCCGAATTTGTTAGTGCCCGAATTACTTCAGAGCAACTCGGGAGTTGCTCTGAAGTAAGCCGGCAAATATAATCCAACATGTTCAGTTCGTCTGCTGTTTACAGATCACTCCTCGTACATTCCAGAGTAATCACTGGTGGTAACGTTCTTTCGAACTTACAAACTATACACGACACGTGTATAATCTCAGGCGCCACGCCTCAATCCCTGTAGAATCGGCGACAACATTCAACAAATTTGGATATTGTAGGTGTGCCTTGTGCCATGAGAAAACTTCATACTTGTGAAATTCTGGGGCCAAGTTAACAAGGTTTTGCGTTCGTAAGCCTTCTGTCCCATATCTGTCTGTCTTCTGTCTTCACTAATCATATGTGCAGCATAAACATTGACTCTTATTTGCTCGTGCGAACCATTCTAACGTAAGAGATTCTCTCTCTCTCTCCTTCTCTCTCTCTCTCTCTCTCTGCGCATGCGTTCGCGTGCGTGTACGCACGCACCTTGGCGGCTGGGAAAAATGCATTCGCAAAAAGTGAATTAATGCACTATAATAGACAATATATAAGTATAGTTACAATTATATAGTACTGGTCTTCATCGTAGTTCAATGCGCAGACCTATTTAATGTAGTTATCAAACATTAGCACTAAGTTAGCCGCGCAGTCTCTTCTTCTCATAAATAGCTCCTGGCTGAAGACCACGCGTGGTGTAACTAATGTAACAATGGTGGCAGTATTTTCCAGCCAGAGTGCTTTCGCACTTTGTATATGCCACTGGACTAGAATCATTTCTTGAAGCGGATTGCTTCTGGAACGGTTCGCGAGTAGATCCTCACAAGCAGGAAAAGGCGAAGCACAGAACGAGATAAGAAATAGAAAGTGCGGCAGGACCCATCCTACGATGACTGTCGATGGTCATGCGTTAGCGTTTGATCAGCATGTTGAAAGAATGGATTGCCACCAACGAAACGAGTTATGTATGAGGCGTGCACTGCAGTACGACTCCTCCTTAGAACTTCCGTAACAACACTCGGTGGCATATAGGGCTGACGTCACGAAGCTTCCTGCGTGTGGCCTCCGAAATGCATGGAGCACCGATGCGTGCGAACACCGACGAAGCGTAATGCGGCAACCAGGCTCCTCTCTTGCGATTCTTTGTGGACATGCTGCGCCCCCTTGTGGCACGCCGGTGCGTGCGAACGCTGAGAATTGTTCCCTAGCTGACTGCACACTCAGTGGCACATACTCAATGAGGAAAGTTGAAAAGTGATACATTAAAGAGCGACACATATCCAGTGAATTGATGGCACAGCCCGCTGAACCGTTGGCGTGAAAGGCGTTCTTGGAAAAGCGCACCAACCCAATGCATTTATGGCGCAGCCGGCTGATGCGTAGGGCTTCTGTCCTTGAGGACCCTTTGTGAAGTGGGTTTGATTCCACTCAGCGTAGGAGAAATTTAAGCTAGCTTTTTCTTGCCCAAGTTGGCATCGAAGAGGTTCACTGAAGATCACCAACGTCCGATTGATCCTACCAATTGCTTTAAGTCAGCGTCAAAGCATTTATTCGAACCCAATCAGTACCACTGCAAGAACCCTGTTACCTCAGTACAGCAGCCCGATGCGCTACCCATTAGAAACTACCCAGTGATCCAGGTAGGCAGCAAAACGGTTAGAGACGCACACAGATATTTACATACTGTGCGAACTCCGGCATCGGAGCCAGCAGTCGAATAAGTGGAGGACGAAGTGACTCGTGAGCGCGAGCGGCGCTTCGAGGCTCGGCTGGGCGCTCTTGGGCGCGGCCGCCCAGGACTGGGGCCTGCCGGCGTGAACTGAGGTACCGCGCCGTTCCCACATTGGCGCCCGTAACGCGGGGCCCCGGTTGTGTTCCGGGACGGACCATCATTGTGGGGAAGGTGGGCGGCCTCATGTGCAACCATCGTCGCGGTGAGAGCTGCAGCTCTGGGAGCGTTTCCGCCAGCTCTGTCACCATCATCGGGTCTGTCATGGGACACGCACTGCTGAAGCTCCCGGCTCCACCGTTGAAGAAGAGACCTGCCGGTGCAATTACTGCATCAAAGCGATGCAGCACTGCATCATCGCGACAAGTTGTCGAAGCACGGACACCACGCGTGGCTCCAAACCCGGCGGCGCGGCCGGGTGAAACAACTCGGAGACATTAGAGCGTGACGACGACTGGACCATTGACGGTAAGGGAGCCGCCAGCGCACGCAAAGGCAAGCTGTCGAAGAAAACGGCTCGGAAAAACCGCTCATTGGGTAGCGAAGCCGAGAACAAGAGTGGGGCGTCGTCCTCGTCCGAATACGAGGAGGGCGAAGTCTCGGACTATCGCGGTGGTTCCTCGACGCCAGCCGGCGGCAGCGACACTGAAGATGATGACGCCGATTCCGAAGAAGAGGAGTTCAACGACGGCTACGACGAGAACCTCATGGGTGCTTGAGGTCAGTTTCCAACGGTAGTGGAAGCAGCACCGTTTGAGCAACGATCATCATCTGCTATCTTCTCCTCCTGCTAACTGCGTTGTGCGGTGCCGTGTGGTCTGTGTGCGGTGGAATGGCAGCGAGCGGGCGGCTGCTACTTCCGGCGACCTGCTGTGTGCACAAGTCAGAACGAGGTCTAGGAGGAAGACCCGACCAGGTGTGCCTCTGGGCATGGTTTAGGGCCTTCTGTTTTCTGCAAGACCTCGACAACTCGGAGGCTGTACCACATGGTCTGCCACATCTTCACGAAGATTACGACCGGGAAGCCAGGCAGGCTTAGGGCCTTCGGGTTCCTGGAAGATCTTGGTGACTCATGCATTGCTTGCTCCTCCTATCGTCGTTCGGTGCAGCATTGCCGTCGCTGCAACCGCTGGGGGCCAGCGCCATCATCGCCTTCGCAGAGGGAGGGGCAGTGGAAGGGAAAAGCCGCAAAGCAATTAAACTTTTACATTCAGTGGTGTGTTTATGCTATTTAACTGTTGCTAATAAGGTGTTTATGTTTTCTCTTACCCTTCTTAAGCTAACGTGGATGAAAACACAGGATTCTTTTCAGAAGCGCTCTCACTTGTGCGCACTTTGCCTCCGTAGCTTTCCCTTCTTTGTCACAGAAAGTTGTCCGCGAGTATAGTTTGATCAGCTCGGTCAGTCATTGCGGAGTTGTCGGTGATATCGGCAAGCTTTAGTGATGTCGCAGCGTTACGTTCGTGTTACTTATACCCTCCTCTTCATCATCGCTCCTCACTGTTTTCCGTCCCACTGTTCATTCCACCATGCACAGTAAAATATTCATAGCTCTCTGTCTTTCAGTAAATATATTTTTGCACTTTTTTATGCTTTTTATGATTAGCACTGTTTGGGAACTTGATCCATTTTGCGGCATATGTGGTGTATGTCTGTTTCTAACCTCTTTCACGCCAATTTGGACCTCTAGATATTTGAAAATTAGAATGTGTCACTGTGTATAGGCCCTGACAGACGACCAGAACATAAGCAATGATGGAAGCAGTTGTCAAAAGAAAATTAAGAAGTCAGCTGAACTGAACAGAACGGGAGCAGCGCATCCTTTGAGCGAGGAGCATTAAGCTAGAGAGTAGTAAAGAAGATGTCGGTAACAGAAAATTAGAGAAGTCGGCTACACAGATGTTAAGAATTTCGCCTTATGATTACTCGCTACATCAATTGCTTCATTGCTAATTGTAATAATGTCGACACTCATTGTGAGATGGGTCGTGCTGGAATTTCTTCGTATCTTTAAATGATTTTGAAGCAGAAGAGGTTGGCGCCAAAAAAGGGGCACCGACTACTTCTCGTCACATGTCAACAAAGTTATATGACTAAAAAAGTAAAGAGAAAAAAAAAACACTCGATACGATCAAAGTGCTCGAAAATATTCATTTTTCTGCTGAGGGAATTTTCCGCAAGGCATATTCACGTAAAAAACAAATAGGCGTCAAACTTATTCGGCACCGCGTGATGTAGGCATTGCAGCAATGAGATTGAAATTTTGGTTTTTGTAATCGAACGGGTACAGTCCGCTGGAACATTCGGCATCACTTGATCTCCCTGAGCATCCTGTGCCTAATATCCACTGTACTAGGGCCCAGCCACAATATCGCGAGAACGTACAGCCTGGTACTCGTGCACTAGCGCAGTTTTTGAAGTGCACAGGCCTGAGTGACCGTTGGTGGCCCTCCTGCACACGCTGCCGCGTGCACGCAGTGTTTACTTTTCTCCGTCTTGTCTTCTTTCTGTTCCTCATTTTTCTTACCTCCAGTGCAGCGCAGATAATCGGAAGCTCGTTTCGTTTACTTCGCTGCCTTCTCTCTCCTTCCGAGCTCTCTTTCTTCTGTGCACACGAGTCCAGGAAGGCAGAGAATATAGCTCAAGAGCGCGCACAAACGTGCACACAGATGTACAAACAGGCACATTTACGTAAATACATAATGCATACTTAACATTATCCAACAATAGGCACAGAAGTTAACTTCCACAGTAAAGCCAGGCCGATGCCCCCTCTTGATCACGTGCCATTAAGACTGAAACAAGAACAGCAACTGCGAAGACAACAATCAGGCAAAAAGGGGAAGTCATCTAAGCCAGCTGGAAACAACGCAGGTGCCGAGAGTTCGCTGCTATACCCAAAGCTTCTCCACGCATTTATTCAGGCTTTGCCAAAGACGCACCTGCGCTTTGTTTACAGCTACCTTCTTTCTAATGTGAATGCCGTCGCCGGCGCGTGTATTCCCGGATAGTGCAGCTTCAAGCAATAGAAAAGCCTTGAATGTCCTTGGACTCGCATTCGTCCGTCGATAATCAATAGAACCGGGTTATTCTGGGATGCAGAAAAGAATAAAACCCGGAAAAAGAACTAAGGGTGAATCCTTCGTGTCTCTAAGCACAGGCTTACTCTTCACGCAACAGCAGCCGGAAACTTCGATTATCGATAAATTTGTCACCTTATTCAGTGCGCACGCGTTCCGGCTTGTTTTCTTCGAAGCTTTAGGAGCCTTGGAATGAGAACCGTTCCTAAAGCGTGTAAACGCGGCGCATAGCACCAAGCGGTAAGGATTTTTGCTTGCAAATACCTGCAGCGTGTCGCGTTCACAGCATTTTACTGAATTTACGGTCAATCGTTGATTCACAAATTTAAGGGTATTGAGGCTGACTCCCAACTTAATTGTGCTTTGGCTTCAGGACTAGTCCAACGTCTTTCAAATTAAAGTGACCATGTTTGGCTGCATTTACTTTGGCAAATAGTTGCGTGCTATGTAAAATAAGTTCTCAGGCTTTACGTGCCAGAACCATGGTATATTTGTGAGGGATGCCGCATATTAGGGTGTTGCAGAATAATTTGGACCACTTGTAATTGGTTAACGCGCATGCAAACCTGAGTTCAGGAGCGTTTTTTCATTTGGAAGCCATCTAACTGCCAGCCGCCGCAGCCGGAAATGAAACTCGCCACCGCGTGCTTTGCAGCACAACGCCATAACCACTAAGCCGGTTACGTGCTCTTTAAAATTCGGAACTTTCTAATGATTAAATTCATGAATTTTTTGTACCAACAATTTAACGAGTTATAGTTATCATGCTCATGCTTCTTTTGTTAGCCTAAAAATGAAAATTGAGAATAGAATCGGAAGGCTACGCAAATCTCTAAGCAACGCCGACATTCACTACAACGTTCTCGAAAAAGACATCGCTGAGTTGAAGAATGCAGTCCCTCATTTGTAGCCGAATGCAATGCTGTGCATCTGTTGTGCTCCAGAGTCATGGTTCTGGTGCGTAGGTAAACCGTAAAGCCACTAACTTTGGTTTCCTGCCCAGCGAAGGGCCCTGTGCCATGCAAATGAAGCAACCTATTTTTCTGCCCTTTGCTATTTCTTACTTTTCTTCTATTGCGACGACGGGTTGTGTCTTTCCGGGCTGCGCTAAAAGCTTTCAAGCAAATTAGACTACGCACTTGTAACAATATGCCTACGCTGGCTTTACGGCGGTGCTCTACACGCCAGCACTACTCGGGCGTCTCATACATATTCTGCCGGAAGCTCAGGCGTCAACACTTCTAGCGCACATACTTTATGTCCTTGAGCGCTCCTGTATTGTGAAGCAGTATTCTTCTACTCGCTGTTTTCCTTGAAGCGCATCGTCAGTAACGCGCAGCACGAAATGGACGTTCTGTTGAAGTTGCGTGCGTTTCACTGTGCTGTACACCTACATGCGTGATACTGACGGCGTGATTGTCTTTCTGAACTGCGAAAGCACATAGATAGTTACACAGTACAATGCACATAATGCATATGATACTCTGAGTTTGTCCCCTCAATAATCTTATTTGAGCACGAAAAGCCTAACGCAAGGCCTAAAATTCGAATTTTGATATGTTCCAGTGAAGTTTCAGGTGTGCGTTGTTTAACAAACCAATGACTCAATAATTATTCACTCCACTATTTCCGTCTTCACCCAAATAACATTTCAATTTGTTTTTCTTTTCCAATAAATCTTCACTCCATGGCGAGCAATTTCTTCAGTTTTTATCTATAAAGAGATGTGTCTAGCCATCTCAAGGGAATTGTATGATAAACTTTATTTATGATAGGGGTTTTGGGCGGTGGGTAGGTTTCTCCGTCCAGCGTTCCACTGGTCTGTGGGGTTCACTGAGCTTGATCGAGGAGAGGTCTCAAGCTCTCTAGATCTTCGCATGCAAGCCAACCCTCCCACTGCCTGTTACACGGCATTTGCGCCGTAATGGCTGATTTGGAATTAGGAGGCGGTAGCTTACATGCCCACGTGACCTGGGCAAGAATTTACCGCTCCCTGTACCAAGGACAGGTTAATAGAGACAGAGTATGAAAGCGCAGCGAGCAAGTGTGCTGAAAATGTCGTGTTGTGTCCAACCATGGCGCATGATTAGTAGTAGTTTCACTGTCTTCTGTAATGTCAACGCGTTCAGTTCGCTACACCTGGAACATTTTTAGTAGAAACGCCCAATCTATTCAGTTGCCACTTCTGTGCTGCTGTGGCGAAAATGTTCAATCCACTCCTATCAGCGAGGTGCTCGTATAGTTGACCTTCCCTGTGCTTGTTCTCTCTTTCTCTCTCTTGTAGTGCAGTAAACCATATGCTCGTCTGGTTCACCTCCCTTAATATTTTCCTGTCCTTACTTTCTCTCTGTTTCCGTTATCGCCCGCTTGTTCAAGGCGTTTGTAGAGCGCAGCTTTTAATAGCCCGTTGCTGCGGTGAGCGTTGGCGGCGTCGGCGTAACCGAGCGAACGACCACCGCGAAGAATGAAAGTGAACGCGGAGCGCAGTGGTAAACGGAAGAAATGCTATAGGGAAGAGAGGAAAAGGAAAGTGCAGAAGAAGGCAGCAGTGGAACCATGAGGCGGAAAGCGGAGGAGGAGTGGAGGGGAAATGGCCTGCGCATGCGATGAGTTGACGGCGGCCACGGCATCCGCAGCCGCGTAGGCGATCTCACCTGCACTTCCGGGGGGGGGGGGGGGGGCAGGGTGCCGCTAGGCGGGGAAGGCTACGCTCGAACTACGCTGGGTCAGGATCCGCTGCTGAGGTCAGTCCGCAGTGCCAGCGTGAATGACGGGGAGGGGATCACTACTCCTGCAAGGTGCGATGGCGATCGGCTACGAGCAAGGCTAGATGTGACGCTCCCTTGCGTGATGTCGCCGCTGAGACTGGTGGCACGACTACCCAGCGTCTAATGGTCGCTCTCGTCGTTTGTGGTACGGAAGCGGGAGGAGAAAAGCGGGGTGCCCCGCAAGGTGGGCTGTGTAGTTCGATGCCTACGATATGGCGCCAGAGTATGGCGGCGTCGTCTGCATGGAAACAAAGCACTGCATGAGTGGAGGCCTGTCTGCGGTGGCTGCTGTGAATGGCGCCCACGCGTCACCCACGTGCTGTGTCTCTCTATCTCCCGATTAGCGATACAGACGCGCCACAATTCCCTCCGTTTGGAAGGTGCCGCACGAGACAGATTTTCCTCGCAAGCCAATATATAACAAAATGAAAACACGTATAGAGCTGCGCTTAAGTTTCGCATTAGGGAGCATCGTAATCGTCGGTGATTTTTTTTTTCTGAGTAATTTAGTGAAGATGAAAAAAAATTGCTTGGTCTTCAAGGGGGGTACCATGGAATATATAACTGTTGGAAACCTTCTAAATCTAGCGGTATGATGATTAGCCCTACTAGGGCTTCTTTTCTGAATTACAAAATTTTACAGAGTTACGGAGTACAGATTATATTACAGAGTTTTAGCGTGCTGAGTATTCCGGTAAACGCAAGCGGACTGGACGTTTTGCTGGATGAGCAGAAACATAAATTTGACTGGCTCGTATGATGCAGCTACCTGGTGGCACAAAGCTTAACGAGAGAAAGACGCACCCAATATTGCAGTAACCAAGGGTTCTCCTGCTGTAAATTTTTGACAGCTTCGTAACAGCGTTCCCGCTGAAAATTTACACCAGCAACAAAGTAGAATACAATTGTTAACCGCAATAATAGCTCCGTGTTTGTCTGGTTAACCATTGCGCCTCCGGCTGGCCCCACCACGCTGACCGCTCACGTTTAAGCCCCCCCCCCCCCTCATTTGGTAATCTGCCCAAACCTCCTGGGTTTGACTGA